>NC_143259.1:70968991-71272021 GCF_984573655.1 Nuphar pumila | reverse complement strand
TTGCTCCGCATATCGCCACGCAGGTCCAACACCTGAAATCCCCATTAAACGGGGTCAGAACCACTGATGGTCTGGTAAGCATGCAGTCATACATCCATTCAACTCAAATACGATAATGACCACTCAGGGTCGCAATGCGCAATAACGACGCTCAAGCCTCCAAGACTTAGCGTATTTCGCAAGAGCCTCCTCAGGGCTATGAGTTGAGCATCCGCTCAAGTCCTCATGACTTAGAGCAAGCCTTTTCAGGGTTGTGATTTGAATAGCCGCTTAAGTCTCCATGACTTAGCCATGACCTCTTCCGGGTCTCAAAGTGATGTCTAGCTCAAGTCTTCATACTTGGCACATCCGTATCCCACGCATCTAAGGACAACTCCTCGAGCTTCGCTTAGTCGTGCGGATACAACACGGGTCTTTGCCCAGTCGGTCCAGTAGTATACCGAACATGACACCTTCACAAAGGTTATGCAGGACTGACTCAACACGTCATCCACTCATACATTCAAAGCATCGCTGTACCTAGAACTAATGCATTGTTTGATAATTAACCGCTCCCGCCTTTGGTACGCAGGTAGAGCTATTGTCCGGGCATCAACGCGACGTTCTCGGGGTTGATTATTCTATGTATTTTAGATACCCTAGAGGCCTGTTGACCCTATCCATAGTAGGGCAGTGTGTTTCAACTGGGAGAACCCTACTAGGCCCATATTCGGATGCATCCTCTACTTGCAGTAGTTGAGTTCAATCCTTAGATCTTAAGGATAACCACGACCCCAAAACCCATGAGTGACTGAGGCCATCGTGGACTCTATCAGGTCCAAAGTAAAATACATGTCACTCAAGGCTGTACCATCACTGTCATTCCACAATGAGCATAATTCCTGAAGGGGTCTGCCAGTCTTACAATTACTTGGACAGAATCTGCATGCCATTTAGGCAGCCCGTGCTTTCAGCACTACAGGAGTATGTACCCGACCCCATTCAGTCTTCCCCAACACAGTCATTACTGAGGGGGTACCCCTAACACGATTTTCAACCGCGGGGTATGTGCGACCTTAAGTCTTATTCATATGCATGCAGAACACCGCTCTTTGGCACTTCGGCCACCACGAGCATCACACCTCTTTGGGTGGAAACAACACACTCTCGCTCTTCGGCCCTTACGAGTCTGGTTGTGTAACCGTTCTCAATGAGCATGTATATGACTCGATCTAAATAGATCGGCTACTCGGCGTATTTTTACGCAACGAGTCCAAACCTAGCCAAGGCGCAACCTCTACTCCGGCTCAGCGGCCCTTACGAGCAAGGTGCCCTTGCAGGCACAAGGATACGAGCCGATCTGGCATCGTTCCATCAACGGACATCATTATGCCGTTCCATTGGTTCCGGCAGCTCTTCTGCCAACCATTTCGTCAGCACCTCCCCTGCTCTACCGGCAGTGGTGCGACGAACCCTTCTACGTTGTAGAGGGCAAACCATGAACTGGGTAGCACTCTGCTATATGTCAGAGTATCCTGCTACGTTCTTTCTGAGCTATTCATAGCTTCTTCAGAAATTTCAGCAGCACTTCCTCTCTTTTACGGAGAAAGCGTGCGTTTCTTTTATCCATTTCAGCGGCATCTCCCCCCTTTGGTAGGAAATCGCCACGCTTAATTCGGGAAATGGATGCGCACCGTTGTGCGTACTTTGCATCCATCAAGGTTGCAGGAACCCTTGGCCATAGCCAGGCCATACGAAATTGACTTAGTCATTACGTAAAGAGCATTTTGCCAAAAACCGAAGCCTTTCCAATAGGGGCTTCATTCGTCAAGCAGAATCTTGAACGAGGAGCGGTCAAGGAATCGCATGGGCGATTTGGAGTTGATCTCCATTTGAACGCTCATTTATGCGTTATATATGTAGTATAAGCAGAAGCCTGTGCTTTATACAGCGGCGGCGTAAAGAAATGCATATACTATTGTTCAGGGTGTGTAACTGAACGAAATATTCTACATATATAACAAAGCAGAAGCCTTGGCATCGTTCGACGCGACGGCGTAAGTAAATACATTGCAGAAAGCAGGAGCCTTGGCATCGTTCGACGCGACGGCGTAAGTAAATGCATAATCGGAAGTGCAGTAATCGGAAGTGCGGAAAGCAGGGAGCCTTGGCATCATACGATGCGACGGCAAAGGTAAATTACATAGCCTGTGCGATATAAGACGCGTCGGCAGAATCAGCAGATATACACCTAGATCCGCATCCAACGATAGTTACGAGGCGAGCGGGTGAACACCGAAGTGTCCTAAAGGGCTCAACCAAGAACTAAAGTGAGATACCATTTTGAAGAACGCATATACTGCGTGTTTGAACATAGATATATCCGACGATAGTTACGAGATGAGCGGGTGAACACCGAAGTGTCCAAAAAGGGCTCAATCAAGAACTAAAGCAAGATACTACTTCAGAAAGTATATTCTATATACAAACAGTCAAATACTTAAGAAAGATGGATCAACGAAGCGAACTTACTTCAAATCGTGGAAGAAACGGCTCCGGGTTGCTTCTTGGGCTTCGAGCCTTCCTTCGAGAGGTCAGACTAAGTCAGATGAAGTGGACTTAGTTGAGAAAGAGGTAGAGTAGGTCAAGCTACTCAACCTAAGTGGTTTGAACCAAACAGGGTTTGATCCAAGTCAACTGGGTTCAGCAGGTTCGAACTCAGCTCAAGTAGGCTAAGTCTGGGTTCAGAAATCCAAACCGGAATCTGGACCAAAAAGGACTTTGACTTTGACTTTAAACCCAACTAGGTTCAAGTCAAGTCAACTGGGTTTGGACCAGGTCAAGTGGGTTCAGACCCAGGTCAGGTGGGTTAGGACCAGGTCAGGCAGGCTCAGGCTAAGTCAGGCAGGCCCAGACCAGGTCAGGTGGGCTCAGGTGGGCTAGGCTAGGTAGGGGAGGTTTAGGAGAGAGAGAGAAGGCAAGAGAGAGAGGGGGGGTCGATTTTTATGAGAAGAGAGAGAGTGGGGAGGGCTATTTATAGTCCAAGCCCACCTCCTCTTGGATTTTCTCATGCCCCTTCTACCCCCTTGGCTTCTTTTTAATTCCAAGAGGTTCCTTGGTGTGGGGCCCACTTGGATATTCCATGGGATATTTTTGTGGGTCCCACCAGATATTTTTTGAGGAATATTTTTGTGGGTCCCACCAATATTTCCGTGGGTCCCGCAAGAATTTCGGGTTTCCGGCGATTTTTTCCGAAAAATTCTAAGTACGCCATTTTCTTCGTATTGACGTAACTAAGAAAGTTGGCTCGTACGAATCTATTGATTTCGCTTAGTTAGGAAGTTATGGCTTCCCGAGTGTTTGAGCATATATTCACAATTCGACGAATATCCTAAGTATAACTGGCTCGCAGGAATTGATTCGTTTCGCATTCTGAGAAGAAATGCTATTTTTACCGATAAATGCCTCATGAATTTTATTCAGATATTTTCTGAAAAATTGCGGGTCTTACAGATGCCATCATCCGCCTGCTGACCCTGACTCTGGATTGATCGAGGTGAGTCCATCTCTTCTTCTGAAGCTACTGAGTACGCGACGCCTTCAACTGATGCGGCTTTCTTTCTGGATCTTGTATCAACCATCGGGTATCGCAAATGTTCTCTTGGATATTACTGATGCTCTCTGCAGGGCATAACTGATGGTTAGGCTTTTGAAGGAAATTTGGTTTGGAGGAAAATATTTGTTGAGAATTTTGGTAGACAATTGAAATAATATCCCATTACTAGGGATTGAGTCGTCGCTGGGATTACGACAATTGCGTTGCTATTCTTTGCAAGATAAGCAACTTAAAATATGCCTTGTTACCTAGGCGAGGTCGTCAAACCAATGTAAAATAAAGGAATTTTTATCGAGAGGAAAAACATGATTTTATCAATAATACACTTGACAGAGGGGAGGGGGACAGACAATTTTCCACCACTCCAGATGATCAGAAGATACACGAGGACCAGGAAAAATAGTAAGACTGACAAAGGAATCCCAGCCATGTCTGGCAGAATGGTATGCTCCGGACCACTGATCTGATGCGAGATTGAATTCTGGCAGAACCCCGACTAGTAGACGAATCTCTACGCGCTTCTGCCTCTGAGAGAATTGCCTGACACACCGCTCTGGATGATAATATGCGCAGAAGAACGGGTCCAGTAGCCTGAATCGCTTGCCGTATGCATAAGTATATCTGGGAGGTGATTCCTGGCGATCAAAGTAGTCCCATACGACCTCTTCCTCCTGAAGGTTGTCGATCAAGAACCGGTATCGTGCAACTGGAAGGAGCTTCTCACCATTGTATCTGAAGGAACTGACTCGGACTGGCACATGCCGGAGGAACCAAGACTGCAAGGCATAGGTGCACCCTTCGACTAGAATTGATTCTTCAAGTGTGAAACGGGTCAACCCTCGGTATAAAAAAGCGAGTGCATCAATGGTTATAGAGAGGCGGCTCGTCTGTCGACTTTCCTACCTTCACAGAAGTTGAACTATCCTGATATCCATGTAATTCTTTCCATTCAGAAAGAGATCTAATCCCACAGTGCATAGGACCATCGCATGTTGGATTCTCTCTCGAGCTGCTCGATATAAGAAGTTGATTTCCATAAATGCCCCATACATTCTGTATATTTCGAGCAGGTTCACATATTCATTTCCATTCTTCTTGATTAATGGCCAAGACTTGCGTCCTGTCATGCAGGCTAAAGCATCTCGGGGGTCCAGACCCTTAACATTAATAAAAATTTGTTGCTCCAAAGGATCTCCTGGGTGACCGGCTGGCTCGGGCAATCCCATGATTTCTGAAAACTCATCCATCAACAAAGTCATTTCTCCACAAAGGAGCCAGAAGGTACTAGTGCTCGGGTTCCACCGCTCTGCCAGTGCGTGGATCAAATTGCCGTTGACTGTCTGCTTTCCCACTGCGGACGCCAGTTCCAATCCACACTCGTCCAGATGGTCCGGAAACATACGAGAGAAGTTCTTGAACCATGAATAATACCACCGGGGAAAGAAGGATCCGGTGCTGAGGACTCGATGTTCGGGAAGACTTTGTCGCACCTCGTAGGAGATGTGACCCTCAGGGAAGACTGAATCAAGCTGACTTGATGCCATCGGACTGGAAAACATGAAAAATTGGAATAAGACTTGAGAAAAATACAGGAATTTTGAGAAAAATGCAGGCAGGATAAAAAATAAAGCAGGAAATTCGAGATCCAGAAGACAGGAAAGATGGGAAATCACCCGGAGTTTTGAAGAAAATGGAGGAATTTTATGAAAATCGTCCAGGGTTTAATGAAATATAAGGAAGTACTTTATAAAATGAAGTGTTTTGAAAATCGTCTAGGATTTAAAACATAGACAGTACATGGACATGGACTGGGGAATTTTGAAAAATCATCCAGTATTTTTAGAAAATATGACTATAACATATTCAATCACATTCTGCACAAACAAGTATACACATACAGCATTCCCTAAAAGCTGACTTTAGATGCACAAATTTTGAAATGGCTGTGGGACCTTAATCCTAACTCTAAGGTTCAGATCATCTGTATCCAATCCAGTTATGCCTATATACTCAAGCCAAGGCTCAATGTACGTGGCATAAAATCAATTTCTCTGGTTCTAGGTTCAAGTTTTCCAACATCCTTGAGCACCTGCCAATATACGTTGGACTATGGCCCTTGGTACGTGGCAGGGGGGTTTTCACCCAAATAAGTGGCCCAGTTGTAAGGCTCTGTCCCGAACTATGGTTCTGGAAGAGAGCCCAGCAACGTGAAGAAGGGGACAATATAGGTGGGGTGATTTTTGAAAAACATGAGCACATGCAATCAAACAGAAGGCTCTAAGTCCTAAAGAGACATATTTTTGAAATATTTGAAGAAGCAAGCATTGTTTTCATACAATTCCTAAATTGAGGAGTGTTGTATTAGACCTAAGTCTATGTGAGCATGAATAATTCTCCTCAATATGGTCCTACCAAATCATACCTAGTCTATATGCATTCCATGTCAGTTGGGTTCAAGTCTAGGCTCCTAGGTTCACATGATATCATAAAGCAAAGCTGACATTCCATGGAAATCGATTTTGACAATTTGAACTAAGTAGAGCATTAGATTGATCAGGCAAAGACAGAGTCCCATCACGGTCGCCAAACCTGTTATCATCGCAAAATTTTACTTTTGCAAATCAAACTGACCTTTGAAAAAGTTTTTTTGAAAATAACTCGCCTTCGTTTTTAAAATGCGGGAAAATTCCGTAGAATGGGACTCGCCTGTCGATACGAGATTCAACCGTTCCTGCCATCTTTAACAGGGGTAATTGAACCAATGATCAATCTTATGCTCTACTCTATTCAACTTGTCTAAATCATATTCTAATTTCTAAATGCACAGAGAATCAGGCATGTGCTATGAATTTTCAGAAAATGCACATTTGAAAACATGATGTTTGCTTTGAATGATTGAAATATTTAGAATAGGTATCACATGGAAAATCGTGAATTGGGATTTGAAATATACTTCTGAGAGAAATAAAAATCGATTTTGAGGAATCCTTGACATTTGGTGAAAATCGATTCTGAGAGACTTGGTTTCTCTGAATTCAAACTTGGAAATTGAAATTCTAACTTAGAAAATTTGAATTTGGAACTTGGGAAATACTTGAAATATCCTTTGAAATTCAATGTCTTTGGGAAAATCAATTTTGCTATAAGACTTAGGAGATTTTGAGAAAATGAACTTCTTTGAATTGAGATTGGAATTGGCAAATGCATGAAATGAATGAATATGGATTTAAGGAATTGAGAAATACTTTTTATATTTTTGAGAAATGCAGTGCATTTTGAAGTTAGCCTAAGAGTGTAGGCTGAATGTGGCTAATGTGAAGATTATAAATCTGAGTATCATTCGTATTCTGACTATGGCCATAAATACAAATTCCACCAAGTTTATAAACTTCATAGAAGCTAGTGCATGTGCCATTCGTGTAGACCATGGTTGATCATGCCTATATTTTAGGGATATTTCATATAAAAATATGCATGATTTCATGAGAAAATGATTTAAAAACCCAATTTTATGTTAGTTTCGAGTAAATGTACTAAAATAATATAAGAATAGAAAATGCATGAAAAATAGTGTTATTTTACATTTTAATGCATATTTTAGTGTTTGATATAATTGTAGTAGTTTAGTTTTTGAAAATCATAAAAAAAATTAGAGTTCAAATAGACTTAGTTTTATAATTTCTAGAATATAGTCATTTTGAGTTGCTTTGTAAATAACTTTTTGAAGAGAGGTTTTGAAATGAAATTCTTTGAAATAAGATGGACTTATGGAAAAACTTTCAAAATTATAAATACCATACGTAGGGGGAAGAGAGGCTTGTCTTCTCTTTTATGCTTTTGCCTTCTCTTCTAACCCTTCCCCTTCACCTTGTTTCTTTCCTCCTTCTTCTCCTTCTCCCTTGATCTCTCTTCTTCCTCAATTCGGTGGAGGCATCCAGCTACGGTAATGGCATATAGGAGGATTCCACTTCTCTTCTAACCCTTCCAATTCGGTAAGTTCTTCTTCTTCTCCTTCTTCTTCTTCTTCTTCTTCTTCTTCTTCTTTTTTCTGAAATTTTCATTTTAATTTCTGTTAAGCACTCATATTACAAGAAATGTATTTTGATTTACTGTTTTGTTTCAAAAAAATTTAGAATAGACTTTAGTTGTAGTTATAAGCATTGTTCGTGAATTGTTTCTGCAGTTAAAAACAAAATAAAAATAAAAATAAAAATAAATAATAAATCGGATACTGCTGGATATATGCAACGAATTTGATTTGAAATTTTTAATCGGATTCAAATACTTCAGTATATGATTTGAAATCTCAGTTTACAGTAATCTGAAATTGTCACCGGAGCATCCAGATCGTCTGGATCTGGAGCAATTAACAAATTTCTACAAAAGTTCAATCGATCATCTGGATCGAATTTTTTTTCCGGTGATCAAATTTTTTTTCTCAAAGCTTCTTGAAAGGGATTTCTGGTACCGGTGTGAGTTATGGACCTGCTGTAGAGAGCCTGCCGGAATTTTTTGTTCCAGATTGTGAAATCCACAAAGGGATGACAATGTGAACTATGGACCTGCCGTAAAGAGCCTGTTGGAATCCGGATACTGGTTCAGTCGCCTGAAATCGCAAGATACTGCCGGAATCCCCTGCGTAAGATGTGAAATCATAAAATTTTTCTTGCCGTGAATCTTTTAATCTAATGTTTGAGCTCATCTGAACCAAATAAATCATCCTGTGGAGTGAATTAATGCTGATCAGAATCGTGGTCTGTATTTGCCGGAATCTTGCAACTATTAGAGGCATCTGAAGCACAGCATCACCGTAGTCTGGTGAACAAATTGGAGATTTCGGCAGAGTCAGGTGAATAGAATTTGATGTTCTGGCTGAGTCATGTGAACAGAAATTGAAAGCTTTGTTATATTCTGTGAATATCAATCAGAATTGAGTTTTTTTTTTTTTACTGGATCCATCGGCAATTGAAAGTTCCTCTGGCCGTGTGTTTTTTTTTTTACTGATCTCCGGCGGTGAATGTCATGATTTTTCCAGAAGTCTACTAATATTTGACAGAATTTTCTGTCATGATTTGCCTTGGAGTGCATTTATCGATTTGCTGTTGATGTTTGGAATTGATTTGCCGTGAATACTCTCTTCCAATTTGATTTTAAATCTGGTATTGCTGGTTGTTTCCGGCAAGTGTAGCTGTTTACCACTTTTTGGTGAGTATTGTCTGAAGGTGGATTGATGGATTTTTGTCATCAATCGAATGCTTGTTTTGGATCAAGAAATTGATTCCTTCTAATCTGAATATCGATCAAAGACTTGATAATTCTGAATTATAAAATTTTGATTTCTGAATGTATAAGGTCTGAAGATGTTAGTTTGAGTGAATACTTTGCTTCCTGAACATTGAGTTCTGAACTATGTTAGTTACTGGTTTCTTGATTATCAGATCATCGGCATCTTCATATGTTACTAGTTGATTAGTAACTACTTTTACTTAGTTGTTTTGAATTTAGGTTTAATTAGTTGATTTGAAATAATTAGCAATTGTAATTGCTTTGTAATTAGAATACTTAGCTAATTAGTAATTAGTTTACTTAGTAAAGAAATATGATGTTAGTTAGTTTTTTATACTATTTTTAGTCTTAGAATTAATTAGTTAATTGTCATTAGTTTAATATAGTCTTAATTGTCATTAGCTTCCTTTCATGATATCTTTCAGAATTTTTTTAGTATACTTTGTTTAGTATAATTTTACTTGTATCTCGTGTACTGCTCGTGTTTTTTTTGGATTTGTGCAGGATTGCACGGGACTGGAGCGGAAGTGATTGCATGACACGGGGAAGCATAAGAGTAGAAGATGTTTTTCTTTTATTTTAGCATTTAGAATTTTAATTGGGTTTATAAATATTGCACTTTACGCTCTCTGCGAAGGGTATTCATTTGTTGTAATAGCTAGTTGTTTTTACTTTTCTGAATATTTTACATTTCAATAATTTGGCAATAAAGAATAGTTTAGACTTGTTTGTTTGAATACAACATATTCCCGTTCCCTGAGTTCGACTCGGTCTCATCCACTAGTGAGAACCGGTTTTTATTATTTGATGTCTGGTTTTCACATGTTTTACATATAAAAATCTTTTCAAAATTACAACGATTGCAAAAAGACATCAAATTTTTGGCGCCGTTGCCGGGGAACGGCGTAATATTAGTATTTGCTTTATTGCCTAGTGTTTGTGTTGCATTTAGGTTTAGAACCACGTATGTGCATATCTTAGAGAAGAGCTTACTTTTCTGCACAGCCCACCTATTAGGATTCTCTTAGAGGTGACTGTGTACGATTGGTACCGTACACATAGATTTTATATTTCTTTGCATAATCTCTGTTATGTGTAACTGCGTGGTGTTTGTTTAGTTTTTGTTGTTTTTAGTTTACTCGCTTTGTGGTTTGCGTGGTTTGGCCGCTTAGTGCGTTAGTTAGGTAGAAAACCCAAAGTTAGGACGTGAGCTACACCGGTCTACTCCAAGGTGTATGCAAGGGCGACGCTCACTTGACCCTGAGCTGGTAGAGCCGATTGAGAACCCCGAGTCCCTTATTAGAAGAGCCCAGAGATCTGCAACCATGGCTGAGAATCAGCAGATTACCCGTCCTCTGAGGGAGTATTTCATGCCCAACACTTACACCCCCGCCTCCTGCATCACAAGACCTGATGTAGGAGCAAACCATTTTGAGATAAAGGCCAGTGTGATCCAAATGTTACCCTCGTTTTATGGCCTTAGCAATGAAGACCCATATCGTCACCTCGATGAATTTTTAGAGATTTGCTCGACAGTGCGAATCAACAACTTTGGAGATGACGCGATGAGGTTGACCCTGTTCCCCTTCTCTCTGAAGGACAAAGCGAAGAGTTGGTTAAAATCATTAGATATTGTTCGAATTACCACTTGGGAACATATGCAAAGAGAATTTTTAAAGAAATATTTCCCAATTGGTAAAACGAACCAGTTTCGTAAAGCGATAACCAGTTTTTCCCAAATTGAAGGAGAACAGTTTCATGAGTCATGGGAGAGATTGAAAGATCTACTCCGCAAGTGTCCCCACCACCAGGTGCCTCGCTGACAACTGGTGCAATATTTCTATGACGGTCTTACTGAAAAGAACCATCAAATGGTGGATGCCGCGTGTGGGGGCACATTTATGCTCAAAAGTGAGGATGAAGCATGGTCGCTTTTTGAGACATTGAGTGAGAATTCGATGCACCATGCGACAGCCTCACGGTTCGATAGGGCTGCACCTGCACAAGATAGCATTAAGAAGGCAGGTATTTTCGAGTTAGGGATGAACCTTGAGTTGAGCAACAAGGTAGACCAACTGTCCCAGAAATTAGATCAGTTTTTGTTGGGTCCCTCCCCTGCCATGCAGGTGTGCGCGTTGTGTGCGAGTCCTGCACACCATGTCTTTGAGTGCCCAGTTGCGCCACAATATCCTGAGTTTGTCCAAGAGCAAGCTCAGATGGCTCAAAACTTCGCTAGGCCCGTACCTAATCCATTTTCCAACACTTATAACCCGGGCTAGCGAAATCATCCCAATTTCTCATGGCGCAACTCACAGATCCACCCACCCAACCCTTCCCAGAGTCAACCAAGTCAAGGCGGTTATGCGCCTGGATTTCAAAGATCCAGTTATCCCCCAGTCCAACCTGTTTATACTCAACCCCAGTCTCATGAGCCTTTACATAGTCAATCTTTTGAGGATAAGATTTTGCAAGCTTTGAGCTCACATACCCAGTCTATTGCAAAATTAGAGACTCAAATGGGGCAGCTTGCTGAAGCACTTAGCAGGCGAAGTGAGGGAACATTGCCTAGCCAGCCTATTGTCAACCCTAAGGGAAAGGAACCCATGCGTAGCTTGCATATGACTGATGCACATAAAGAGCAATCTCAAGTAGTAACCCTTAGGAGTGGGAAGCAGTACCAAGCGAGGGAGGCTGCAGAAGAAAGAGAGAAAATAAGCGAGAAGCAGTCTGTCCCTAATATTTTACCTCAGGAAAGCGAGAAGGTTCTTCCATCTGAGCCTTCACCATCCTACATTCCCAAAGCCCCCTTTCCTGAGGCGTTAGAAAGGCCAAGAGCATTAGGTAAGTCCGGAGTGAACATGCAAGAGATGCTTGAGATATTCAAGCACGTTCAGATAAACCTCCCCTTACTAGATGCTATTCAACAGGTCCCTGCATATGCAAAGTTCCTCAAAGAACTTTGTACGCAGAAAAGGAATTCGATGTCCCATGTGCAGAAAAAGATTTATTTAACCGGGCAGGTGAGCGCAGTATTGCAACATCAAACCCCACCTAAGCTCAAGGACCCAGGGACTCCTATCATCTCATGTGTCATAGGAAACATCACTGTTGGGCGTGCATTGCTCGACCTTGGGGCAAGTGTTAACATCTTGCCGGGTTTCTTTTATGACCAATTTGGATTGAAAGAGATGAAACCTACACCTATGACTCTTCAGCTCGCAGATAGATCTATCAAGGTCCCAAGAGGGATACTTGAAGATGTTTTAGTCAAGGTGGAGGATTGTTATTTCCCTGTTGACTTCGTGATATTAGATATGGAGGGAGTTGATAGCCCGCAACAGACTCCTATTATTCTCGGTCGCCCCTTCCTAGCTACCGCCAATGCGTGCATAAATTGCCGCACTGGTGCGATGGATGTGTCATTCAGAAATAGGAAGATACGGCTAAACATTTTTCGTGCTGCTATGGGGCCTACTGTTGAAGAGGCTTCTTTCGAGGTTGATGTCATTCAAGACCTCATAGAAGCAGAATATGCTTGGTTATTGAGTGATCCACCTCATGAGGAGGATAAGGAATCACTAGAAGAGGATCACCTAGAATTACGTGAAAATCAGATAGGTGAGTTGAGTTGGATTGGGCACTTTGAGCCATTTAGAGGTAAACAGGACGGGAACATAGTGCGCAATGTCACTGATGACATTATTTTTCATAGAGAGCCCGATTGAGTCTGACTTCATGTCCATTGATCTCATGGACGATGAAGGATTTTTCCAGGGATCCGTCTGGCTGGGGACGTGAAACTTAGCGCTTTATGGGAGGCAACCCATATTCTGTACAGTTTTACATTTGTTAGGATTTGTAGATTTTATTTGGTTTTATTTTCAGTTTTCTATTTTTTCATGAGTTTCAGGTTTTGTCATGTATACATTGCATTCATTACATTCATAGAATGTGCATTTTTAATTCATGTCAGGTTATTCTACTCTTTCCCTCATTTATTTCTCTCATGTGCATTCACTTAGTTTCATTCAAGCATGGGGGAGTGCCACTGGGACAGTGTCATATAAGCATGGGGGAGGGTGTAGAATGCACACCTTAATATTTCTGTTTACGTTCTTGCACATGTTTATACATACCTCATGAAAAGTAGATTTTTAAAGAAAGAGTTTGAACTTATATGAATGTTATTCCAAATCTAATGTTTTTAGAGGATTTTTTAAGCCCTACGAAAAATTTTGCTGACATAGATCTAAAAATTATGGTTGTTTATGCGGATTTCGAGGAAATGATGATAGATACATGTTAGAATTCATTTTGAATCATAAATATGAATATGCACAGTTTTATTTTTGAAAAACTAAGCAAATGAACAAAAGCATAAAAATGAGCTCAAAAAGTGAGAAAAAGCATGCGTTAGGTTGTTTGGATAATTCCACAATCCTTAGTAGATGGAACTTAGATGTAAGTTGAAACTTTTAATTCCATTTTGAAAAGGAGAGTGGAAAACTTTGTGATCCTACGTAACTGAGAACAGATATAAGTTGAAATATTTGACTCTCATGTTATAAAGGTGAATGAAGGAAGTCACTTTTATGTCTTAGTTGATATCTTTTGGTATGTATTGAAAAAGTATAGAAGATATTGACATTGCACAAAGCATAGAAGCAGACCACACGCAAGCTATAAGAGAAGAATAAGTGCCCAAAAAGAAAAAGCGTGAAAAGAAAAAAAAGAGAGAAAAGAGCTTAAAAAGAAAGAAAAGTTCAGTGCTTAGAAGTGTAATTAAGAAACCTGTGCAGAAAACATATGAGTGAGGATAAGTAAATAATAATATGTTTTTATTGGATTTTCTAAGAATAAAACATAAATAATTGTGATATTTAGAAAAGTGAAAGAAATTCTTTTCTGTGGTGGTATATAAAAAACTCTAATTATATTTTGATTTTGAAATAATAGGAAATATTTGTGAAAACAAAGTCTTTAATTACCTACTGCTTATGAGGATGTGTAATATTATGCATACATGACAGAGATGTTTGTGGGTAGCATCACTGCAAACCCTCACGAGACCTTACTCGTCCACTGGGGTAACCCAGGGGTTGAAAGGGCTTGTTGCATGAGCTAAATGCAACCGTGATTCCTACGAAAGTGAGTTAGGTAATAGTTTGATTTCGTGCATTTTTCTAGTTTGCTCGAGGACTAGCAAAACATAAGCATGGGGGTATTTGATCGTGCATATATTTTAGGGATATTTCATATAAAAATATGCATGATTTCATGAGAAAATGATTTAAAAACCCAATTTTATGTTAGTTTCGAGTAAATGTACTAAAATAATATAAGAATAGAAAATGCATGAAAAATAGTGTTATTTTACATTTTAATGCATATTTTAGTGTTTGATATAATTGTAGTAGTTTAGTTTTTGAAAATCATAAAAAAAATTAGAGTTCAAATAGACTTAGTTTTATAATTTCTAGAATATAGTCATTTTGAGTTGCTTTGTAAATAACTTTTTGAAGAGAGGTTTTGAAATGAAATTCTTTGAAATAAGATGGACTTATGGAAAAACTTTCAAAATTATAAATATCATACGTAGGGGGAAGAGAGGCTTGTCTTCTCTTTTATGCTTTTGCCTTCTCTTCTAACCCTTCCCCTTCACCTTGTTTCTTTCCTCCTTCTCCTTCTCCCTTGATCTCTCTTCTTCCTCAATCCGGTGGAGGCATCCAGCTACGGTAATGGCATATAGGAGGATTCCACTTCTCTTCTAACCCTTCCAATTCGGTAAGTTCTTCTTCTTCTCCTTCTTCTCCTTCTTCTTCTTCTTCTTCTTCTTCTTCTTTTTCTTTTTTCTGAAATTTTCATTTTAATTTCTGTTAAGCACTCATATTACAAGAAATGTATTTTGATTTACTGTTTTGTTTCAAAAAAATTTAGAATAGACTTTAGTTGTAGTTATAAGCATTGTTCGTGAATTGTTTCTGCAGTTAAAAACAAAATAAAAAAAAAATAATAAAAAATAATAATAAATCGGATACTGCTGGATATATGCAACGAATATGATTTGAAATTTTTAATCGGATTCAAATACTTCAGTATATGATTTGAAATCTCAGTTTACAGTAATCTGAAATTGTCACCGGAGCATCCAGATCGTCTGGATCTGGAGCAATTAACAAATTTCTACAAAAGTTCAATCGATCATCTGGATCGATTTTTTTTTCCGGTGATCAAATTTTTTTTCTCAAAGCTTCTTGAAAGGGATTTCTGGTACCGGTGTGAGTTATGGACCTGATGTAGAGAGCCTGCCGGAATTTTTTGTTCCAGATTGTGAAATCCACAAAGGGATGACAATGTGAACTATGGACCTGCCGTAAAGAGCCTGTTGGAATCCGGATACAGGTTCAGTCGCCTGAAATCGCAAGATACTGCCGGAATCCCCTGCGTAAGATGTGAAATCATAAAATTTTTCTTGCCGTGAATCTTTTAATCTAATGTTTGAGCTCATCTGAACCAAATAAATCATCCTGTGGAGTGAATTAATGCTGATCGGAATCGTGGTCTGTATCTGCCGGAATCTTGCAACTATTAGAGGCATCTGAAGCACAGCATCACCATAGTCTGGTGAACAAATTGGAGATTCCGGCAGAGTCAGGTGAATAGAATTTGATGTTCTGGCTGAGTCATGTGAACAAAAATTGAAAGCTTTGTTATATTCTGTGAATATCAATCAGAATTGAGTTTTTTTTTTTTTTACTGGATCCATCGGCAATTGAAAGTTCCTCTGGCCGTGTGTTTTTTTTTTTACTGATCTCCGGCGGTGAATGTCATGATTTTTCCAGAAGTCTACTAATATTTGACAGAATTTTCTGTCATGATTTGCCTTGGAGTGCATTTATCGATTTGCTGTTGATGTTTGGAATTGATTTGCCGTGAATACTCTCTTCCAATTTGATTTTAAATCTGGTATTGCTGGTTGTTTCCGGCAAGTGTAGCTGTTTACCACTTTTTGGTGAGTATTGTCTGAAGGTGGATTGATGGATTTTTGTCATCAATCGAATGCCTGTTTTGGATCAAGAAATTGATTCCTTCTAATCTGAATATCGATCAAAGACTTGATAATTCTGAATTATAAAATTTTGATTTCTGAATGTATAAGGTCTGAAGATGTTAGTTTGAGTGAATACTTTGCTTCCTGAACATTGAGTTCTGAACTCTGTTAGTTACTGGTTTCTTGATTATCAGATCATCGGCATCTTCATATGTTACTAGTTGATTAGTAACTACTTTTACTTAGTTGTTTTGAATTTAGGTTTAATTAGTTGATTGGAAATAATTAGCAATGGTAAT
Source organism: Nuphar pumila (assembly GCF_984573655.1). Classification (NCBI taxonomy): domain Eukaryota; kingdom Viridiplantae; phylum Streptophyta; class Magnoliopsida; order Nymphaeales; family Nymphaeaceae; genus Nuphar; species Nuphar pumila. The sequence goes on along the minus strand of NC_143259.1, from coordinate 71,255,790 downwards.
TGCTTTGTAATTAGAATACTTAGCTAATTAGTAATTAGTTTACTTAGTAAAGAAATATGATGTTAGTTAGTTTTTTATACTATTTTTAGTCTTAGAATTAATTAGTTAATTGTCATTAGTTTAATATAGTCTTAATTGTCATTAGCTTCCTTTCATGATATCTTTCAGAATTTTTTTAGTATACTTTGTTTAGTATAATTTTACTTGTATCTCGTGTACTGCTCGTGTTTGTTTTGGATTTGTGCAGGATTGCACGGGACTGGAGCGGAAGTGATTGCATGACACGGGGAAGCATAAGAGTAGAAGATGTTTTTCTTTTATTTTAGCATTTAGAATTTTAATTGGGTTTGTAAATATTGCACTTTACGCCCTCTGCGAAGGGTATTCATTTGTTGTAATAGCTAGTTGTTTTTACTTTTCTGAATATTTTACATTTCAATAATTCGGCAATAAAGAATAGTTTAGACTTGTTTGTTTGAATACAACATATTCCCGTTCCCTGAGTTCGACTCGGTCTCATCCACTAGTGAGAACCGGTTTTTATTATTTGATGTCTGGTTTTCACATGTTTTACATATAAAAATCTTTTCAAAATTACAACGATTGCAAAAAGACATCAATGGTGAATTTGTAAAAATATGCATGAATCATCATCCATCACACATTAAAATTATAAAAATAAGCTATATGCAATGCAACCTAAGCTAAGCAGGAAATGTAAATTCTTATTCCAAAGTTTAATTACAAATTACATCACTATTGAAATTTAAATACATGGAAAATAAAGTCTTCAATGCACCTGCAAAACTAGAAAACTTGGTTAATGAAAATATGTTGGCTTTTCTAGATTTATCGAACAATATCAGGAAATTGTGGGATTTTGCTAGATATAAGCCTTTTTGCCATGATTCCCTTAAATCAAAATGATAAAGTATGAAATAAAATTGAATAAATAAGGAAGATAAAATATGAAATTTCGAAATTGGGGTCCAAATGACCAAAATACCCCTAATAACAAGACTATGGCCTTGAAATTAGGGTTTTTAGAAAGATATTTTGATAAAATGCAAGTTTTGAAATTTGAATGGAATAAACTCAAACCAAATATACTATGACATGATTACAAATATGAAATTAGGGTTAGGGATTTCGAAATTTAGGTTAAATGACCAAATTGCCCCTGATAGCAAGACTATGGCCTTGAAATCAGGGTTTTTAGAAATAGATTTTGGTAAAAACTTAGGTTTTATGCACTAAATGAAATCAAATGAGCACAAAATTAAACCTAAAGCATCCTAATATGATTATGAACATGATAAAACCCTAAAACCATATGCTTATGCACAAAAATCCAATAATATCACAAATATTGTGATTTTTGCAGTGTTTTTGGATCTTTCAGGAACCCGGTTTTGCAATTTGCTCAATTCAACCATCAAATGGATTCCAAAATCCATAAAAATTGGTACCTGCACTTGTTATTACCCTAATATCGAATTGGAATTATAAAAATAATTTTTTTACATTAAATTAATCCGAAAATTACATTAAACCCTAAAAATATGCTATTTTTGACCTAATTCACCAACTAGTCTCAGTCCAAGACCTGAACCAGGGGTCAAATCTCCATGGAAATTTATGAAATTTTACAGAGACTAACTAGGAAGGAAAACAGATATTTCCCAATTTACAGATCGGAAAAATCATCTCCGGTTAGGGAGAAACTCTTCCGGCAATCTGAGCTAAAATATATCACTCTTAACAGGGATTAAAACAGCTATTCCTGATTGAAAATACAGACATAAATAGAAATTCTAAACAAAAATCTCTGAAATTTTAATGGTGAACATTAGATAAAAAATAACAATACTCAATTTTTACAGATCTAAAATCGGATCTGTGGTTTGGGATTTATGACTAACACAAGTCTGATTAGGGTTTTGATAAACCCTAACGAGTTTTAATTTTAAAAACAGATTCTCTAAAAAGAGAGAAACACTAAACAGTGATAAAAAAATCCGAAAATTTCACAAAAGACAGATCTATTCAATGTGAATCCATAGCACTTTACAGATCTAAAATCGGATATAAGATGAGAGAAATATCATCACAGCAAGTTACCTTCTTGATTTTAACCACGATTTTAAAGCTTTAAAAACCCGATTTGATGTCTGATTTTTTTGACAGGGTTCCCGAGATCCCAAACCTCTGATTTTTCTACAGTAACTCAATAGCTCATGCATGCACCACATATAAAAAAATCAGAAATAAACAATGAGTGTTTTAATCCGAAATAACATCATCTTTACTGTTCTAAACCTAGAACACACAGAAATTTAAGAAACTTGAAAAACCATGCATTAACTAATGTAAATAAATAAAATAAACCATAAAACAGTAAATAAAACTTATTTCTATGCTATAGAACGTAAAACAAACATGAATAAACCATGAAAATAAATTAAAAACAGGGAATCAATGGCTGGAATTTGATATCACCTTTAAAACATAGATTTAACCCATTAAAAAGGGTAAATCATATATTTTATTGGTTAATAATGCAAAGAATCATGTTAAAATCAATTCTAATGGATTAAAATCTCTGTAAATTATCTAAAACAGGGTTAGATCACCTTCTTGGATTGTTCTTGCTGGTTCTTGATGGTTCTTGATGGTTCTTGAGGTGAAACCATGGTTGATCTTCCATAAGGAGGGGTGTCCAAGCCTAAATCTAGGTTTAAAGCATTAAAAAGCATTAAATAAAATAAGAAAAGTGAAGAAGTTCATACCTTGGAGTTGCAGCAATGGAGGAATGGCTGGAGAGGAGAGAGAATCTCCAAGAATCCAATAAGAGAGAGATGGGAAAATCGACCCCCCTTATGCCTCTATTTATAATAAAAAAATTAGGTTTAAAAATTGACAATTTTGAAAATTTTGGACTCTAAAGGGGGGGGCGATTTTTAGGTGGAGTTACCTATATGCCCTTAGTCTAAATTATCCTAAATAGTTCCTAATTAACCCCTAGCTAAACCTAAGAATCCCCCAAATGTGGTGCCACTTGGCATTCTCTCACATTGGGTTTTTAAAACACTTTTAAAAACCTTTAAAAACACTAGTTTTAAAAACTAACTTTCAAAAATGAGTTTTTCAAAATGGTTTTGACTCTTCTAAACCTCTAACACTAACCAAGACATCAACTAACCCTAGTTTAGCCCTGACTTACTCGAATATGGCGCCACCCCGAGTGGGCCCTACTTGAGTTTTTCAAAAAGCGATTTTAAAACTTGAAATTGAAGGAGTTTTCAAAAGATTTTCAAAAGTAAACTTAAAATTAGGATTTTTGAAAAGGCATAAGGTCCTAACTGAGTTAGAAATCCTCTGGATATGGTGCCAACTGAGTGGGCCCACATCGAATTTTGAACATTTTTGAAATAAACACTGAAAATGGCTTTGAAAAGGGGTTAAAATCAGTATTTGAAATTCAAGATCTTTGAAAATAGGGTCTCAAGCGAACTGGAACTCCGGGTTAGAGTCCTGAACTCTTAGGACTCTGAGATTTTAGATTTTAAAAGCCAAATGAAAGAATTTTCAAAAGATTTTATCAAGAAATGATGAAATAAGTCAGAAAACACAGTCAGGGTTAGACTCCCAACTCGACCGAACTCTAAAATAGAGTCCTGAACTAACTGGACTCTGTGAAATGACCTAAATTTCGAAAACAAACAAAAAAGATTGAGAATGGAAGTAAAACAGACTTAAAAACCAAACTTCTGACCAGATTAGGACTTTGAGACAGAGTCCTGATCGGACTGAAACTTTCAAAAATTTGAGAAATTTGATGAATAGAGGCATTCAGAAGCGACACCATCTAAATGGGTCTCATCTGTGAATTGAAATCGATTAAAGTTTGAATTTGAAAGGAATCCAGATTGTTTTCTGAGAAAATATTTCGAAATACAAAGTCCTGGGGTTGGAAAATGACAGAGTATTGAATAAAAACCCAGGTTTTGAAATTGATTTTGAAATAAAGCTTTAAAATTCAAATCTGGATTGAATGTTTTGAAATAGGAGTGCTAGATCTCGAAAATGAGATGCAATGTCATACAATGCTATGCAGAATGCGTGCAATGACATGCAATGATCTGTGATGACTTATGAAATGGACAAACACTGGATGAAGGTAAAAATTTGGTGTGTTTACACACATATATGCATGATTGAATAACTATGAATTTTTTTGACAACCTTAAAACACATATATGCATGATTGAATTTTTTTTGATAGCCTTAGAACACATATTTGCATGATTAAATCACTATAAAAAGTTTTTGACAGCATTAGAACACTTAATTGCATGATTGAATGACTATAAATTTTTTTTGACAACCTTAGAACACATATATGCATAAATGAATCTCTATGGATTTTTTTTGACAGCTTTAGGACACGTATATGCATGATTGAATCACTTTGAAAATTTTTTGATAGCCTTAGAACACATATATGCATGATTGAATAACTATGAAATTTTTTTGACAACTTTTGAACACATATATGCATGATTGAATCACTATGACATTTTTTTGACAACGTTTGAACTCATATATATAAAATTGAATCACGATGAAGTTTTTTTCACAGCTTTAGAATACATATATACATCATTGAGTCACTATAAAAAATTTTTGATAGCCATAGAACACATATATGCATGATTGAGTCGCTATAAATTTTTTTTGACAGCCTTAGAACACATATACGATTGATTGAATCACTATGAATTTTGTTTTACAACGTTAGAACACATATATGCATGATTGAATAGCTATGAGTTTTCTTTAACAACCTTAAAACACTTATATGCATGATGGAGTCACTATAAAATTTTTTTGACAGACTTAGCGCACATATAAGCATGATTGAATCACTATAAAAAATCTTTGATAGCCTTAGAACATATATGCATGATTTAATCACTATAAAATATTTTTGAAAACCTTAGAACACATATATGCATGATTGAATCACTATTAATTTTTTTTGATAACCTTAGAATGCATATATGAAGGATTGAATCACTATCAAAAAATTTTTACAACCTTAGAACACATATATGCATGATTGAATAATACAATTTTTTTTTTACAACCTTAGAACACATATATGCTTGATTGAATCATACAATTTTTTTCGACAGCCTTAGAACACATATATGCATGATTGAATCACTATAATTTTTTTTTGACAGCATTAGAACATTTATTTGCAGGATTGGATAACTACAAAGTTTTTTGGATAGCTTTCGAACACATATATGCATGATTGAATCACTACGATTTTTTTTTATAGCCTCAGAACACATATATGCATGATTGAATCATTATGAAATTTTCTTGACAACGTTAGAACACATATATGCATGATTGAATCACTATGAAATTTTTTTGACAGCTTTAGAACACATGTATGCATGATTGAATCACTGTTAAAAATTTTTGACAGCTTTAGAACACATATATGCATGATTGAATCACTATGAAATTTGTTTGACAACAATAGAACACATATATGCACGATTGATTTACTATGAATTTTTTTTTACGGCTTTAGAACTCGTATATGCATGATTTATTCAGTATGAATTTTTTTTTACAGCTTTAGAACATGTATATGCATGTTTGAATCACTATAAATTTTTTTGACAATGTTAGAACACATGTTTGCATGATTTAATCACTATGATTTTTTTTTGATCGGTTTAGAAGACATATGTGCATGATTGAATCACTATAATTTTTTTTTGACAGCCTTAAAACACATATATGCAAGATTGAATCATTATGAACTTTTTTTGACAACCTTAGAAGACATATATGCATGATTGAGTCACTATGAAATTTTTTTGTCGGCTTTAGAACATATATATGCTTGATTGAATCACTATGAAATTTTTTTGACGGCTTTAGTACAGATATATGCATGATTGAATCACTATGAAATTCTTTTGACATCCTTAGAACCCATATGCATGTTTGAATTTTTTTGGCAGCCTTAGAACACATATATTTATGATTGAATTACTATGAATTTTTTTTAACAGCCTTAGAACACATGTATGCATGATTGAATCACGATGAATTTTTTTTGAGAACGTTATAACACATATACGCATGATTGAGACACTATGAAATTGTTGTGAGAGCCTTAGAATAAATAATGCAAGATTGAATCACTGTGAATTTTTTTGACACCATTAGTACACATATATGCATGATTGAGTCACTATGAAATTTTTTGGCAGCCTTAAAACACATATACGAGTTATTGAATTACTTTAAAAAAAAATTGACAGCCTTAGAACAAAGATATGCAAGATTGAATCACTATAACAAAAATTTGACAACCTTAAGACACAAATATGCAAGATTGAATCACCCTGAAAGTTTTTTTACAGACTTAGAACACATATATGAGTGATTGAATCACTATGATTTTTTTTTAATGGCCTTAGAATATATTTATGCATGAATGAATCACTATGAATTTTTTTTGACAATATTAGAACAATTATATATAATATTGAGTCACTATGAAACTTTTTTTATAACCTTAGAACACATATATGCATCGTTGAATCACTATGGAATTTTTTGAATAGCCTTACAATACATATCTGCATCATTGAATCACTATGAATTTTTTTTGACAGCCTTAGAACACATATATGCAAGATTGAATCACTATGAAATTTTTTTGACAACCGTAGAAGACAAATATGCATGATTAAATCACTATGAATTTTTTTTATGGCTTTAAAACACATATATGCATGATTGAATCGCTATGAATTTTTTTTAACCGCTTTAGAACACATATATGCATGATTGAATCACTATGAATTTCTTTTGACAGCCTTACAACCCATATGCATGTTTGAAATTTTTTTGATAGCTTTATAACACATATATGCATGATTGAATTACTATGATTTTTTTTTAACAACCTTAGAACACATGTATGCATGATTAAATCACGATGAAATTTTTTTGACAACGTTATAAGACATATAAGACATATAAGACATATATGTATGTTTAACAACTTTAGAACGCACATGTATGAAATTTTTTTGAGAACCCATATGCGTGTTTGAAATTGTTGTGACAGGCTTAGAACAAATATTGCATGATTGAATCACTGTGAATTTTTTTTGACACTGTTAGAACATATATATGTATGATTGAGTCACTATGAAAATTTTTGGTGGCCTTAAAACACATATATGAATGATTGAATCACTATGAAATTTTTTTGAAGGCCTTAGAACACATATATGCATCATTGAATCAATATGATATTTTTTGATAGCCTTACAACACAAATCTGCATCATTGAATCACTATGAATTTTTTATATATCCGAAGAACACATAACTGCATCATTAAATCACTATGAAATTTTTTTGACCGCTTTAGAACACATATATGCATGATTGAATCACTATGAAATTTTTTTGACATCCTTAGAACACATATAAGCATGATTGATTCACTCTAAATTTTTTTTATAGTCGTAGAACACTTATATGCATGATTGAATCACTATGAACTTTTTGTGATGACGTTAGAACACATATATTCATGATCGAATCACTATGAGTTTTTTTTGACAACTTTAGAACACATATATGCATGATTGAAACACTGAGAAATGTTTTTGACAACGTTAGAACACATAATTGCAAGATTGAATCACTATGAATTTTTTTTGACAACCTTAGAACACATATATGAATAATTGCATCACTATGATTTTTTTTGACAGCTTTAGAACACATATACGCATGACTAAATTAGTATTAATTTTTTTTAACAACATTAGAACACATGCAAGATTGAATCACTATGAAATTTTTTTGACAGCCTTAGAACACATATATGCATGATTGAGTCACTATAAAATTTTTAGGACAGCCTTAGAACACATATATGCGTGATTGAATTACTATGAAATTTTTTTGACAGCCTTAGAACATATATATGCATGATTGAAACACAATGAATTTTTTTTGACAACCTTAGAACACATATTTGCAAGAATAAGTCACTATGATTTTTTTTTTGACAACCTGAGAGCAGACTGAATCACTATAAATGTTTTTTGACAACCTAAGAACATATATGTAAGATTGAATCACTATGAAATCTTTTTTACAGCCTTAGAACACATCTATATGCATGATTAAATCACTATGATTTTTTTTGACAACCTTACAACGCATATATGCATGATTGAAACACTATAAATTTTTTGTGACAACCTTAGAACACATATATGCATGATTGAATCTTTTTTTGACAGTCTTTGAACAAATAAATGCATGATTTTGTCACTATAATTTTTTTTGGCAATGTTAGAACACATATATGAATGATTAAGTCACTACAATTTTTTTTTATAGTCTTACAACACATATATGCATGATTAAATTGCTATAAATTTTTTTTGACAACCTCAGAACATAAATATGCAATATTGAATTAATATAAATTATTTTTGATAGCATTAGAACATCTAGATGCATGATTGAGTCACTATGAATTTTTTTTATAGAATTAGAACACATATACGCATGATTGAATCACTTTGAATTTTTTTTGACAGCCTTAGAACACATATATGCATGATTGAATCACAACAAATTTTTTTTGACAGCATTAGAACACGTAATTGCATGATTGAATCACTATAACTTTTTTTTGATAACCTTAGAACATATATGCATGAATGAATCACTATAAAAAAATTTTGATAGCCTTAGAACACATATATGCATGATTGAATCACTATGAAATTTTTTTGATTGCCTTAGTACACATATATGCATGATTGAATCACTATGAATTTTTCTTGACAGCTTTTGAACATATATATGCATTATTGAATCACTATGAATTTTTTTTTATAGCTTTAGAACACATATATACATGATTGAGTCACTATAAAAAAAATTTGATAGCCTTAGTACACATATATGCAGTATTGAGTTGCTATAATTTTTTTTTTCACAACCTTAGAACACATATATGCATGATTGAATCACTATGAAATTTTTTTGACAACGTTAGAACACATATATGCATGATTGAATCACTATGATTTTTTTTGATAGACTTAAAAACCTTATGTGCATGATTGAGTCACTATGAATTTTTTTTGACATCCTTAGAGCACATATATGCAAGATTGAATTGTTACGACAATGAAGCCATACATGATACTTCAAGTACAAGGTTTTGATGATGAACAAGTGAATCAACTGCTCTTCAGCTAAGGCAATGAAGAAAGATGACAAGAATTGGAGAATTTGATGAAGAATCTTTTAAGACTAGTGTGCAAATGCAAAATTCATTAAAAAGTCTTAGATTCTTGTAAGAGCCTTACTTAGAGTACATATTTTGGTTGCATTCCACCTAAAAAGTCTTTAGAAAAACTTTTCTAAAAGAACCCAGACAGAATGTCTGTTTTCCGAAAATTTAGCAGCAGTCGACTAATTATTTTATCAGTCAACCGGACAGAACATGTATTTTCAAAAAAATTTAGCAGCAGTCGACTGAAAGGTTTTTCAGTCTACTGATGATATTATCAATCGACTAACTTTTTCTCTAGTCGACTAAGTTTCAAAACTTCATATTTTCAAACGGCTTGATAAACACATTAGTCGACCACCGATAACTGTCAGTTTACTAATAGTTAACTATCAGTCGACTAACTACTATTCCAGTCGACTAATTTTGCCCTTTTTCCTAAAACTTTTAAAAGGCGTGTCTTTTCATTTTTTCAAATGTTTTGATCATTCAAAAAAGACTGTTTTGACACCCTTTCATACCCTCAACGTATGAAATCTTTCAACTATAAATATGAGTGCATTTTACACTCAAAAGCACAACAATCCAATCGATTTACTTTGATTTACTCTTTGCTTTTCACTCATATTCAGTTTCTCACTCACTTGATATTTTTCACTTCAGTTTTTCACTCAAATTCCTTTGAGAGACAGTGAATTCATGAGTAGAGTATTCCAACAACCTCAAAAGCCAATTGCATCTCATTTGCATTCATAAGAAGGGCTCGTAGGTTGTTTTGTAAGTTGTTACTTATTTCTTTTTTCTGTAAAAGGAAGGACTCCTTGGTTTAAAGGAGTTGTTTGCTTTCAGTAGGTGTGTTACTGAAAGTGGGACCGGATTTGGTCTGTATGATCTTGTAGTTACACAAGGTTGATAGTGGAAATCTCAAGCTGGTTTTGCTTGGGGACTGGATGTAGGTCGAGAAAGACCAAACCAGGATAAATTATTGTGTTCTTTGTGTGATTGCTTTGTGAATTACAAAATCCGTCAAAATTCAGAAAATAATATTTAAAAGCACTATTCACCCCCCTCTAGTGCTTGTTACCTCGATCCTACTGCACTTTCATTTGGCATCAGAGTAGGTTTGCTATTATTTTGATTTGACCATCATCTAGCATGACAATAACATCATCTCAGCACAAATAAGGATGCTCCTCTATTCGTCCTCCTCTCTTTGACAAAAGAAACTATGGATACTGGAAAGTGAGAATGACAATATTCTTACAATCCATGGATCTCGAAATTTGGAGAGTTGTTTAAGAAAAGTACCAAATGCCATCAACTGATTTCAGTTAATGGACCGATGAAGAAAAGAAGACTGCTTCACTTAATGCCAAAGTTATGAATGCATTGTATTGTGCCGTTGACAAGGTAGAGTTCAATCATATCTCTCAATGCTCTACAGCAAATGAAATCTGGCATACTCTTCTCGTCGTGACTCATGAAGGTATGTCAAAGGTAAAGAAATTTAAAATTGCTTCTTTAGTTCATAAATTTGAATTGTTTAAAATGAAGCAAAATGAATCTATATCGGACATGATAACAAGAATGACCGATATCACTAACACTCTAAAATCCCTTGGAAAAGAATATTCACAAGTGGATTTAGTCAGAAAAATTCCAAGGTGTTTAACTCCTGAATGGGAGAAAAACCACAGCTATTGAGGAAGCAATTGATTTAAACACTCTCACTCTTGAAGATTTGGTTGGTAACTTAATGGCATATGAAGTCCAACTTCAAGACAGACAAGAAGAAGAACCCAAGAAGAAATCTCTTGCTTTTAAGGCTACTTCTGACTCTGAAAATTCAGAAGAAGATGAAGATGAAGATGAAGATGAAGATATTGCCCTCATCACAAGGCAATTCAAAAGATTCATCAAAAAGGGAAGATTTCAAAGAAAGGTAAAGAAAGCGGATTCTTCCAATCCAAATGAAGTCAAGTGCTTTAACTGCAAAAAGGCAGGACACATCAAGAAAGATTGTCCTCTTCTCAAAATCAATCCCAAGGACCAATTCAAGAAGAAAAAAGCATTTCAAGCATGTTGGGATGATAGTGACTCCTCTTCCAATGAAGAATCAAATGAAGAAGTCGCCAACATGTGCTTTGTAGCACAAGAAGACTTGGTAAGTCAATTTGAGTATGATGATTTATTAGAAGCATTCAATGATTTATATGCTAAATTTAAGAGTCTATGTTCTAAAAATAAAGAGTTATAAACTTAAATTTCAACTCTTGACTCTCAAAACAAAGTGTTACTTCAAGAGATAGAAGATCTCAAGAAGAAAAACTCTTGTCAAGCATTTGAGATAAAAGAAAATGGAATTAGAACCAATCTCTTACAAAAAGAAATAACTAGTCTAAAAGAAAAATCAAATGATCTTCTTTCTATAGTGACCAAATTCACAAATGGTCAAAAGAATTTAGAAAGACTTTTTTGTTCTTAAAGATGCTCGGTTAATAAAACCGGATTGGGATATAGCTTCTTTGATACTCAAAATAGACCAAACTATGTGGTGAACAATCAAAGACAATATTCTCAACCATTTGTTCAAAGAACTAAATTTTCTAGTTATAATATAAATGCATCTAATCATGGCACTTATAATGATAGACATGATTACTCTAGAAATGCTAAATCTTTTTATCAAAGGAAACCAAAATCCAAATGGATATGGGTTCCTAAGACTAACTCTCATGGACCCAAAAATAGAAAAAGGTCAAATGCTTTGTCTTCTAATTTTGTTGTAGGTACACAAAATAAGGAGCAAATGGATATTGGACAGCGGTTGTTCCAAACATATGACTGGAAGGCCAGAGTTATTTTCCACCCTCTAAAGTAAGGATGGAGAAACCGTCACCTTTGGTGACAATAACAAGGGAAAAGTAATCGATATTGGTAACATTGGTAATCCAAAATTTCCATTGATAGAAAATATTCTTTTAGTAGATGGTTTCTATGTCAAAAATATAGTTTTTGCATGCATTGATTATTTCTCAAATCTAGAGTTGTCAGAGACACCTCTGATAAATTGACTGTATCTCTCTAGATACAAGTCTGATTTTGGTGTTCTTAAACATTCTAGAAAGATTCGACTTAGACCTATAACTTTGTAGTTATAAGTTTAGCCTGATTCTGTCTGTAGAATCTTCTAAAATCTATGTCAAAAATATGGTTTTTGCATGCATTGATTCTTTCTTGAATCTAGAGTTATCAAAGACACCCATGATAAATCGACTATATCGCTCTGAATACAAGTCCAATTTTAGCATTCTTAGATATTATAGAAAGATAAGACTTAGACCTCTAACTTTGTAGTTAAAGGTTTAGCCTGATTCTGTCCATAGGATCTTATAAAATCTCTGTCAAAAATATGATTTTTGCATATTTTGATTCTATCCCAAATCTAGAGTTGTCAGAGACACCTCTAATAAACTGACTGTATCACCTTGGATACAGGTTAGATTTCTATATTCTTGGACATTTTTGAAAGCCAAGACAGAGTCCGCCAACTTTGTAGTTGAGGATGTTTCCTGATTCATTTTATAGGGTCCTCAAATCCTCTATCAAAATATAAAATATTTGGATTTTTGTTAGTCCCTATTCACTCCAGAATGCTCTGGACAGCGTTTCGTATTTTCAGAATTTCTCCTGACTCTCTCAATGAAAATTTGATTGGTTTGATTCTATAGAAATCTAAGAGATAACTCTATAACTTTTGTGTTTAGGGTCAGGGCTGAATCATCATCTAAACATCTCAAAAATATCAATCTTTCTGCTGTTATAGGAAGCCATGATTTTCTTTTAACTTGATTTAAATCTCTCTCCTTTTGGGGCCGAGTTGGGTGCAGCCCAACTGAGACACCAAGTCACTGAACTCAAATGGCCTAATTAAGCTTGATTATCATCTAATATGGTCAAATTGAGATTATCCAACATGCGATATCATGCTCGTATTGCTTTGATTTATGTACGCTTACACACTACATGAGAACAATGTTATAACACGAATGAGTACTTTCACTTGCACATCATGTTACCAAACTTAGAGTAATTGCATGAATCATGTTGATAATTCAAGTGTCCTAGCATTTAATGAATATTTGATTGTGTTTTGTGTACGTTTGCATTGATCACATGATTCACCTTTGGCACTTGATTTGTCCCGTAAGTATAAAGGGGACTTGAGGCACCTTGTAAGGGTGTATTTGTTAGTGAGACTTTGTGGAATGCTAAAAACCCCATAGCGAGTTAGTGTGGGCAATACACCCACCTTGTGAGTTGAGCTCACTTATGTTAGAAATGTGCAGTTACCCATACTTTCTTTCTTATGAATATCTTATGCGATATAATTATAGAGAGGTCTTCCTTTGGTTAGATGATTAAGAAATATTCATTGTTGATTTCTAATGTTAATCATGTTAGTCGCCCGATCACGATCGCACTGCTTATTTTGATCATGATGCAAGAGTTGCACCTTCCTTGCTCACTTGCTTAAATAATTGATGTACCTGCCTAAGTATGTTGGTGCATGACGTTGTCGTTTATTACTTAGCATTGTTCCTTTACTGCCTTTTTACTTGTTGCAATTACACTTATTTAATCACTTCAATTAGGCTAACTGTCTCACGACGATGCACGTATATGTTCACTTATACATATGCACTGCTTGCGATATCTTACCTGTTCCGACATGATAAATTCACTTATGTTGTTGCTTGGATAAATTATGTTATTAATGCTATAATTTGCGTAAATGGATTACCGTGGTTGATTTCTCACCAGCTCGCAAGAGTACTGACCCCGTTTTATGGGGATACAGGTGTTTTACTTCTCGTGGTGCGATAGAGCTCGATGTGCGGTGGAGGACTAAACCCACACTTCTAGAACATCAAAGATCTTGGCAGTTGGTTTTTGTAAAAAGGAAAATGTTGTATCATCTTGTAAAATGTGATTAATAAAATGTTTCATCTTGTTGTTCTCTGTAACCTGTTGTGAATACCCCAAATTTTTCAAAATATTATAAATATTCCCTTCTTGCCCTTGACCCCATTTTCTGAGTAATTGAGGTACTTTTAAATCTAAACTCCATTTTTATTCCTCAAATTTTACTGAAATTAAATTCATTTTATATATCTGATTCAATTTCAGATCCGAATCCAATATCAGAATCCAAATCTGAGCTTTGTCATCCAATTTTTAAATCAAATTCTCAAAATTACCAAAATAACTTTTTGAAAGGCTCAGACAGTTCGTTCGGTATCCGTTTGGATCCATTGTGTCATATTCCTCGATTCAAGGGTTAAAACTCGAATATTTTTTCAAAACCTGCATCAAAACCCATTTTCTGAAGAAATTTCCACAAAATAACCCCGATTTCTCAAAAAATATTTCTTTTTGTAAATATTTCTCAAAAATTACGAAAAGGTTTTTAAAATCCCTTATTTTTCTTAGTTTCATAGTTATATTTCAAAAATACCAAAAAAATGGGAAATACAAAGAAAAAAGGAAAAAATAAATATAATAGAAAAGAAACAAAAAAATCGGTTTTCTGAAAACATCTTTTTGGAAATTAGTTTTGTTAAAAACCACATTTTAAAAACTATTGGACACTATTTTTGAAAATTTTGCAAACTCAGAAGGACTGAAAGTGCAAAATTTCTAACAAACCTTTGTTATAAAAAGAAGTCGTAGGAGAGGGTTTAGGGCACCGCCTCTTCACCCCCGCACCCCTCTTCTCCCTTCCGGCTTCTTCTTCCCTCTCCCATTGCCCTATTTCCCCCTCCTGTACCCATACCTTCTCCTATCTTCTTCCAAAAGTCGACTAAAGGGGATGAATCGGTAAGGATTTCATCCGCTCTTCCTTTAATTCACCATTTATAAAAATCTGAAGTTATTCTTTCTGTTGTTTTCCTTTTTTTTTTTAAGACTCTCTATAATGTCGATCTATCTATAATAGAATCGACTTATGGATGGCAAAATCAACGGAACGCATGTATTCCAACAAATCTTCTCATTTTTTTTTCTTTCTTTCATTTTAGTCATCATTTGTTCTTTTTTTTCTTTCTCTATATTTTGTTTCTGATATTGCAATCCTATATATCATTTTCAATTTCAAGTCGACCATGGTACCTCATTTGGCGATCATTCTTCTTAATTTGGTGAAGCTTTCTGATGTTTATTTGTTGCTATCTAATGCCTATTTCAATAGATGGTTTTAACTGCATCTCCGTTGTAGCATCACAGATGTGTCTGATCATGGTTTCCATTTTTGTTTTGACTGCATTTCCACCGCAGCATCACAGATGCATCTGGCGATGCTTTTTCGTTTTCGTTTATTGTTAGATTCATTTTATCCAGATTTCCTCACTGATTTTCCCTTTTTTTTGGCTGCATTCCAATGTCTTAATCGGATTATGTCCTGATCTTTGATCCTCTGTTTGCGTTTCGGTTTAAATTTCTGTGGTTTTCTTGTGGCTTTTGTATTGATCAGAAATATTTGTGGGATGTCAATATCATGATTTACTTCATTGATTTTATACATTGTGAGCCCATACCCGGGTGTTTTGATCTTGCGTAGCGTCATTATATTCATATGGCATATCATCCCTTCATTTGTACTCTTTTGTGGTTGTGATTGTCATCCACACTGTAAATACTTTGAGGTTTATTACCTCGGCTTCATTTTTGTCATTCAGGTGATTTTGTTAGTAATATTTTTTCAAAATTTCTCTTCACCAGACTTCATAACGATGTACCATAACCATGGAATTCAGTTTATATCATTGATGTCATGCTTTGGCCAATTTTTTTTTTTATAAATAATGTTTCTAAACCGTTGTGGTCATTAGTTCGATCTTATGTACGCTAAGTGTATCTGTGTTCACCGGTATTCTGATCAAGGCATGAAAAAGGATGAACTCTCTGATGCGCATGAAAATCTGATTACACTGGAGAAGGATTATGAAGAGCTGAAGTCGAGGGTGAAGACTTGAAAGGGGATGAACCTTGTCGTGTGTTTCATGATCCTATTGCTGATGTCTGGATTATGAGTTATGACTATTTGATTTACTGTCAATAGATTATGAAGTTGGATTGCAGTTAATCGATGGACATTTTTTCTCTTTATGTGCATATTTCACCATCAAGATTCTTTATAATCAATAGGTTGATTCAGGATATTGAACCATGACGAGACTTATCGGTTTCATAATTCTGTGACATTTTTTTTTTACATTTGCCTGATTGATCTGATTTTGTGAATGCCTGAAGGAGATGCCCCAGTTCCCCATGATGTATTGCTCCAGTGTTCTGAATGATAACATTGGCCTATAGAGAGCAGCACGATGACATCACGAAGATATGGTGCCACGTTCAAAATTAGCCTTGAAGTTGAATTTACCATATGCAGAAATTCCCACCGTGTCACGACTAGGAAAGCTAGTTGTTACCACATATTTTCAATGTGTACAAAGTTGTGCAAGCAAGAAGGGGAAGCATGTTTCTTGCATTAACTATGCTTTTCCCTTTTGGCATGCTTTTGGGCAGAATTCTGGTGTGATGTTACTTATCTTATTTAGATATCATGGCTAATCATCCTTGTTTGTTTATAGTGGGAGCTGGATTTGCATTTGGACTTCCTGTGTTGTTTGCTAAAATTAAGCACCTGCTGGAGGAACTATTAAATTTGATGATTTTAGAGAATTCTATGCAAATCCACTGTAAGTTGGCACTTGTGAAAAGAAAAAAATCCTTCTTTGTCATTGTCAAGACATCTCCTGCGTTGGGCATTGCAGCAGCTATTGCCTGAGTTCGGCATCTCAACTTGGTACGTGAGCTCCTTGGAATAAATCTCTTTATGTTCATTTCACTTATTACAGCTTGCTGGAAATTGTTAAATGACAACTGAGTGTCGTGGGGACCTTCATCGTTGATTGCTGATCCCCAGCCGATAGCTCACCTCCAGCTGGATGCTATTTGATCGACTGGAATATTTCTCCATTTGATACTCATAAATTATGGAATTAACCAAGCTTTTACAGTGGAATCTTACTGCAATTCACTATTTAAGAGCTGTGTGAAAATCCATCAGATATGGGTAAGATATCTGAATTCTCCAAACTACGGGGTTTGGTCATTATTAGTTTGTTCTCATTGAATAAAAATGATCTCAAGATGTCAACATCATCCGACAAAGAGCCTCCAGAAGAAACAAAGATCTGAAGTTCATATCGGGTTGCAAATCATCCCTTGTCACTCGATGGTTGTAGTTTAATTTTCCTTTTCCCCTTTATTTTACTTTGGTTCATATTTGATAGATGGTAAATGTAGGAATTGACATCTAGTTGCTATATGCTAATATTTTAACAGACAACCTTCTTTTCATCTATGTTTTCTGTAACATTATTTCTTTCACCTGCATCCTTAGTTTCTTTATGATTATCATCATTTAATATTTCAAGTTTTATCGTTTCATCCATACTTTGTAATTGACATCTGCACAGTACTTCTGAACCCCCCCCCCCTAATGATATAAAAGCTGCAATCAAGAGACCTCCAGGGAAGTTCTATTTTGCTTAAAAGAATATGAATGTCAAGTTGAAGTAGAGGTACCTTTCACAGCAACTTTTTCTTTCTAATATAATGTTCGTATATTTCCTGGGCCTATATCATCTGGCAGCAAGCCCCTGCGATTAGGAATCTTGACAGCCTATTGATCATGGAGGATTTTGAGTGATGAATTGAGAGTGACAAGTGGGAACATGGTTTTGCCTCTCGGCTCACTGACAATTGGTTGAGCTCGTCATCGAGCATTGTTGTTCAAGATAAGTATTTTTACCGGCATCTGTTTAGGTTACTTTGTTTGGTTTGGCCTAATATCGGTGTTATCATTAATGGTGATGATGATATTGTTATTATTATATAAGTCAATGCAAAACTTTATTGAACATTCTCTATCTTTCTTACCAAATGAACTGTCAGTAAAGATTAATTGTCATTTAGTGCCACTTTTTCTGTAAGATCCACGACTCTAATTTTGATGTATATTGTGTAATTATATGGGAATCGATGAATTTTTATGTTTTGGCAATTTCTGATGATTTGCTTAATTTGAGAATCGGGTAAAATCGCGTAATTTTATGTAAAAAGAGCGATTTCATGAAATCTAGAGTGAATTAACTTTTGAAACTTTTAGGGTAAGTTTGGAATAGGGTTGTAGTGATACACCCCGAATTTGAGATCTGAATGAGGAAGAAACCTTGTCAGTGCATGTGAATTACGAGTTTTGATCTACGATTGGACCCGAATCTTAAAACGCTTAATTCGAGCAAATGAGAGGTAATTTCCTTAAGAGGCATTGACCATTCTACGATAATTAAGGTCATAAAGAAAACAAAATAATTTTTGGAATTAAATTATTATTTTCATGCATTAAATAGGCGTTTCTTTATGATATACATAACATGCGGTTTTGGATTTGGATCCGGAGCATCTAGTCGATCCAAAACCCTTGGACGACCCTATAGTGGACATCCATGTCCATAGTTGACCGGCTGGTCAAGGATTGACCAGCTGGATGGAGATTTTGAAATACTTTTGCATGGCATTTAAAAGAAGGCCTTCATTGGCCACTCATCTTTTCAAGAAACCTCATGATGAAGCCTAGGCTCTATCATGAGGGGCATCATTTCTAAAAAGGAGCCATGGGGCTGGCACTCCATGGCAAATTTGAAAGGTTTTTAAAAAGATTCAAACCCTCAAAATCGATAGGTGGAGTTGGGTGGCAGCCAAGGGCACCCCCTTGTAATTGTTTAAAGTTCTAAAGGCTTTTAATAGTGGCATTTTAGAAAGTTTTCTAAAATCTTTTGGAAGCTCTACATGCATTGGTTGTTGGGGGGCGTGGAGCTCCCCAGCCCTCCATCTTGGAGGGAACAACCCCAGCCATCCATCCCTAAAGTACATTCTATAAAACTAAAAAAAAAACGGGCCCCTCTCTAATGGGCGATTTTTCTTAACTTACTCTCTCTCTCTTCTCTCTCCCAAACCTCCTTCTTTTCCTCTTGTCTCCTCCCTCCGAACCGTGGGAACCACTTGGGCGTGGAGTGTTGCTGCATCATCCTTCATCTTCTCCAAGAAGTTAAGGTGAAGACTTACCTTGTTGGTTATGATTCCGGATTTACGTGAAGCCAATGGTGCTTTGCATCAATGCATGCAAGCCCAAATGGCGGATTAGCTTAGAAGAGGAGTTTAAACCTTGAATCTTCATAGTTTTATACTAGTAATGAGTTGCATGCAATCACAATCTGTTCTTTCAATTTGAATATTGTCATTTCAGTTTTCGTTTCCTTTCTTTTCCCCCATGCAGGTTGGCTATGCACTCTATCTGAAGATGCTGTCACGATTTGCTTTTTCTTGTTAGAATCATGGCATTTTCGTTTTAGGGTTGTGCTGGACTGAGCTGGGCTTGTCTAGCTTACACCCAATTCGTTGGTTCTCCATCCTTGAGAGCTGGAGTGCCGAGTGATGTGCTCCAGCCGACGGCATACTCTATTTCCTTTGTTGTTTTGTCCTTCTTTATTTTTTTTTTTGGGTTTTGGCTCAACCCAGTCCCAGCACATTGGGACTGGTGTTGCAGCCGAGCGCTTGGCCATGGGTCACAACGTGACCAATCCCTTTAGGATGTGGGAAGGCCAGGCCGCCGGCAGCTATTGCGTTTTAATCCTTCTTTTTTTATTTTGTTCTAGCTTTTTTTGGACCCGAGTGGTGGAGCAGGCTGGGTCGGCCTTGGGTGTGTGCCTAGTACTCCATTTTCTATTGTGAACTGAGCCCTTGGGCTCTGGTTCATGCTTATAGGATTGCTCGGTCTGGTCCAGTGGACCGGACCCCTTGTCGAATCATTTTCAATTTAGTTGGAGCTAGGCGCCTTTCGGTTAGCCGCGCGCCCAGCCTATATAACCTGAGCTTCTAGTTCTTTGTTCTTCCCGTGTCAAGGTTGTCCGATGCACTTTGTGCTTTTTCTTTTGGTTCGGTTCAGACCAGCACCATAGCCTGGTCCAGACCTGTAGTGCGCATGAGCCCAGTCCGGTCGTTTCCCTTGGCAGGAGCTGGGTGCACACTGCACTGGTGTTGTGCACCCTTAGTCTTTGTTTTAGCATTTGTGGGAGCAGATCTAAACCAAGGTTCAGACCTGAACCCCTCGGTAGCCCTGCTAGCACCCATTGCTAGCCGCGGCTTGCCCGCGATAGAGTCGGGTGCTAGCTGCAAGGTGCTGGGCACCCGAGCTGTGTGTCGACCCTTTTGTGGGTCCAAAACTGAACTGAGTAGTTCATACCTGCTTGTGGTAGGGGCAGTAGGGTCCGGTGGACCAGTCCCTTCTCCTGTGTCTAGCTCCCTCGAGCCCCGCAATTTTTGGTCTAGCCGCGGCTGCACTTGTTGGCAGCTTGACTCCTTCTCAATCCAGACCCTTCGGCAGTCTGGTCCGCACTAAGAGTCGGACCAGAACCCTTATGTTAGTATGACAGTCTGGCCCGTAGGACCAGACCATCGTAATAGCTGGAGTTTTGGCAGCGAGTGTGTGGATCGGCAGGTTGGCACACTTGCAGCCCCGTTATGCCACCATCATGGCTGTTGACCCTCTTCCCTATTAGGATCAGTCCGTACCTACTTCGAATTTAACCATAGTAGGTCTAGGTTAGCCTTTGACTTGCCCCGCACCCTTACGTTAGTCGGTTAGTGTTTTGGAATAAGTATACATGCCTTGGGTTTTATCGAGTTCGATATATATGTATATATAGGTTATCTATATGTACTTGAGTGTGAATGGATATATGTACGTATGTACATAGGTATAGGTATGTACACACCGGTATAACAGAATACATGATGACTGTTTCAGCATGACCGAATGGACATGCGACACTCTTGTGTCCCGCCCAAACATTTCTCTTGATGATGATACACTTCGAATCGATTAGTGTTGTCCTACGTTCATTTTGACAAACGGTTTGTTTTGGGACCGCAGGTGCGGCTCCCCATACCATGGAAATAGCTAATGTTGTTCTCATAAGAGGGGAATATCTCAGATTTCACCAAAAACATGTAAGTGCATTGAACCACATGTAATGGTCCTTTGGGTCGCAGTTGCATCTTCCGTACAAGAGCAACGATTCACCTTAGGGGAAACCAATGTTATTCCCATTAGACAGGATGATGGGTTAAATTCAATTTCGACCCTTGAGTATGAAGATGTTGATAAATGCAATCATAACACTGAAATGCGTAATATAGTGCAGTTTAAATATCATTTAATGTCTCTGTGGTTACTGATGATGCATGAAATGCACATCATGTAAACAAGTTTTTCATGCATTTTGTATCAAGTTTAAGGTTTTAAACCCATGTTTAGATGTGTTTTGATAGTAAGGGGCTATGGTTCGAATTTTAGAAAAATCGGAGTTAAAATGAGAGAGTTATGGCTATTTCAGTGTTTGGGCATGGATTTCGAGGTGGATCGGATCCATATCCGACCCAATTAGGTCAATTGGACCTTGGATCAACTCTTAGAAAGCCCAAAACCCAACCCACACGCCTATCCATACCCATTTCAAAAAGTTTTTCTAAACCCCCCCCCCAGAAAGTGGCGCCTAGCAATATTTTATTTTTTAACACTCTTTCTGAAAAATGTCAAAACTATAAATAGTTTTTTTTCAAGAACCCTAGGGGTCTTTGGCTTGGATTGACGCCCCCTACAGTGACTCTACAGCAGCAGCTCCTTCCTCTCCATCTTCCCCACGTGTTGGCCATTGAAGATCGACCTATGCTTAATTTTCAAGCATATTTTCAAGCTTTCTTTGGTTTCTTTTCATTTCTTTCTTATTCCTTGCTGTCTTTTCACCATTTTTCTGTATTTTTGCAGGTGTAACAGAGGTGGAGACCATTAACCTTGGGCAGGAGTGCGCAACACACCACCAAGGTGAGCCGGCCCTACCTCCATCCGGCTTTCTACACCCTCCGATTGAGAATCGGCCCACACTCCATCGTCGGTGGATCTCCAACGTGTAGCAGCTGCAATAGGTGCCATTTTTGGTGAAGTACAGCATCCTTGAACTGTAGAGGACGTCCATCTCCAGCCACGGTCCGCTCTTCTTCATCCCTCCGGTCGTCGGATCTTCCAAAAGGTAGGTCTTCTTCTTCCTTCTCTTCTAGATAAAACCGATTTGTGTGTGTGGTTTTTGTTTTGTTATTTTCTGTATGTTTCTTAGTTTTCTTTTTGTTTCACCCTTAGAGTAGTATTCGTGCATAGACCAGCACGTTAGATTAGGTTTTCTTGGTTGTTTGATTCATTGAAATCAAATTTATTGGTTTTCTTCATTCTTTTCATCAAAAATCGGCTAGATCTTCATCTAGTCGATTTGTGAAATTTGTCATAAGCATTCTTGGTGTTGTTCTACTGAAAATCAAAAAAAAAGAAAGTGTTCATTTTGATTTGCTTTAATCAGTTTTGTGTGGGAGTGGTATTTAATTTTAATTGAAAATAAACATTCAAAAATCGGCTAGACTTCTTCTAGCCGATTCTTGATTTTTGCCAAAAAGATTTTTCGGCTTTGATATTTTTGTTTCGTCCAGCATGTGTCTTGTATTGTGTTGCTGAAATTCTCATTAGGAAATTTCATTTTCGTTTATTCTAAGTCGTGGATTGTGATTGTGTATTGTGTTGATTTTATCTTTGAAAAAAAAAAAAAAAAAATCGGCTAGACTTCCTCTAGCCGATCTTTGCATTTTAGTTAAATTTGTGTTTTTAGGTTAGTAAATTGTGTGGTTTGCTGTAGGTTTTGGATGTTAACAGCAGCATGAAGTTGGGTTAGGTCATTTCATTCGTTTAGGATAGTTCTCAATAATCGTTTTTAGCATTTTTGGTTTTTTTTTGGTGTTTTGGATCTATTGCAAAACAAAAAGTACAAAAGTCGAATTTTTATTTCTTTATGTTTTTTATAAATTCCAGCATATTGTTGTTCATGTTCGCATTTGTGCAATTAGAAGTTCTTTTTAGTATTTTCTAATTTAGTTTTATCAAAATAGTAGTTACTTAGTTCTATTGCTTTTCGTAGTTTATAATTTTATTTTTTTTATTTTTGTCTAGTTCTTCTTCTTCCCCAAGGTGGGGCGGCAACCATTAGAGCTCTCCTTGAGCTCTTGGACGAATTTTTTTAGTAAGTTTTAATGGAGTTAGGTAGGTGTAATTAGGTTGTCTAGGTTCAATGTATTAGGGTTTAGTGTCTTAGCCATTTTTAGGGGTTATTTAAGTTAAGCTTTAGGAATTAGGTAGCATTAACTCCTAGGAAATCGTTTTCTCATTTAGTTTCTTTTATTCCCTAGATAAATTTAAGTCTTTTATTTAAAAAGTAGCATCCATTGAAGTTGGCGATTTTTGAGAAGGGAGGTAATTAAAGTAATTGAAAATTGGAAAGCTTTTGGGAAAAAGGAGATTCTTCAAAAATCGTGTGAGGCATTTAAGGAAGATTTGAATTTTGAATGGGCATTAAAGAAGGAGTTACTCCTTAACTTTGGAAAGTGTTTTTGCCATTAAACAAAAATTCCAATCTAGGTTACACGATTTCCATAGAGCATTAAAAGCATTTTAATTCCATCTTGAAAAGCAAAAATCGTGGATTTCTAGATTGGCCTTTTCATTTTTCCAAAAAGAGCATTAAAGGCAATTAAGGAGTGTAACCCCCTCTTTAAATGGGGCGATTTTTGAGAATCCAAAGCATTTCAAAGGTTGAACATTGGTAATTATTACATTCCTTTTTCCAACCTCCTCCATTAAAATCGTGAACTTTGGATTAATTGTAGCTTAATTAGGAGGTTACTACTTTAGTCTAGACCTAACCTAGTCAAACCGAGCCTAGGTCGAGTCAACCCCTAGTCTAAACCCACTTGAGTCTAGTCAAGTCAACCCTTAGTTTGAGTCAACCGATCCTACCTATTGAACCTAATCTAACCTAGTCAATTAGATTGACTTGGTTAGGTGCGCCTTGTATCCAAGTCAACTTGAGTCTAGTCAAGTCAAGCCCTAATTCAAACCTAAACCGAACCTAGTAACCCAACCCAAACCTTAGTTGACTAAGTTAGGCCTAGTCAAGACCAAGCCTAACCTAAGTCAAAGTCAAAACCTAGACCTAGTCCTAGTCCGAGTCGAGTCAAACCTTATCCCGAGCCTATCTCACCTAACCTAACCCAAAACCGAACCCATCTAGACCAAACCAACCTTCGTTGACTAAGTCAAACCTCAACCGAGTCCAACCTAGTCTTAGTAAGCCTAAGTCCAAGACCTAGACCTAGCCCTAGTCAAGACTAAGTCAAACCCTAACCTAGTCTAAGTCAAAGTCAAGACCAACCCGAGGTCGAGTCAACATTAACCTAGTCAAACCGAGCCTACCTAATTCAATCCGAGTTCAACCAAGACCCAAACCCTAGTCTAAACCTAGTGGGTCAACCTAGTTTACCTTATCTTATTCGAACCTAGTTGATCAAGTCAAACCCGAGACCAAACCTAGCCGAGCCCAAACCTAAACCGAGTTGAGTCAAATCTAACTCGAGCCTACCCAAGTTAACCCCCTTAGTTAAGCCTAAACCGAGCCCACCTAAACCCAAACCGATCCTAGTCGAATCAACCAAGTGAACCCTAACCTTAGCCTTCGTTCTTTAGTGAAGTAAGTTCATTTCTTATTATTTCTTTTGATTTCTATATTAATTAGTTTATTTATCTAATTTAGTTTTAGTGTAAAAGTGTGTGTACGTATAGCATATTTATTTAGTATGTATGAAATGTGTTTTGTTATGTTTTGAATGATAGTTAGATATTAGTTAACTTAGTGGTTAGATTGCATTTTATTATTTCGCATAGTTGCATTTCCATTGTTAGTTAACTTAGTTCTATTCATAAATTGCTTGTAGTGTTTTGTTCGTCGTGCATTTAGTATTTTCCTAATAATCATCTGCATATACACTGTTATACAGTGTCATTTAGATTGCATTTGATAGTGTTTACATAGGTTCATAAAGTGAATAGTGCACTCAAATAAAAACCAGATTTTTGCCCTGTCGCAACAGAATTATTTTTTGAGTAAACATTCTGCGTTTTCCAAATTTTTTTCTTCTATTCACTTTATGGACGTGTTCTTTAACTGCAGACCAAATTTCAGCTCATTCGGAGTTAATTTGGTCTGATTTTTAAGCGTTTTGTGAAAACCGCTTTTTCTGGATTTTAAATTACAGGACTGGCGATATCCTGATTTTTCCCAGATTTGAAACGCTTATATCTGAAGTTCCAGATACTGTTTTTCAATTCTGTAAAAACCGTCAGTTTTTTTAATCTATCAGTTGCAGAACAGAACAAATTTCGGGAAAATCGGACCTCGTTTGCCTTGTCAAACAGTGGTTTTCCGATAACCTGTCAGATTGCTAGTTTACACTAGTTAGGGGCAGTTTCGTAATTTTCTTAGTTTCGGCATTTTAGACATGTTTTCAGTAGTTTCTGTATTTTAGAAGTTGCATAATCATCATACTGCATTAGTAGAAGTAATTTGGTTAATTTTAGAATTAATTTAGTATTCTATTTAATTTTTGTTTGATAAATAACATTTGTTTATTATTTTCGTAGAATTAGACATAGTTTTAGTTGTGGTTTGCATCATTAAAATAGAAAACTAACTTTGTATTTTTCTGCATTTTTAGGTTGAAAAGCATATTTAGTTTTCAGGGTTATTATACAAGTGAGAAGATTCTCTAAGTGGCGAAAAGACAGAAATACCCTTGGTGTGGAGCAGAAGACTGAATGCTTGTTTATTGTTCTTTTAGTGCTTAATTGTAGTTGTATTCACTTTATAATTGTAGATTGCCATTTGATATTAATAAATTAAATTTTCTAGAATTGTAGTGATTAATTCCTGTTCCCTGAGGATCGACCCGTACTTACCACTTTGTGGAAAGTCGGTTTTTATATTTTTGGTTGACGATTTTCCAAAGTTTTATTGAAAATAATTGTTTTAAAAAGAGCATTCCAAAACTATCAACCAAAATTTGGCGCCATTGCCGGGGAACGGCGAATTAATTACTTTATTTCTTAGAGTTTAATTTATTATTATTTTGTTTTAGTTAGTTAATTAGTTGTTTTCTTTTTAGTTAGTAGGATTAGTAAGTGAATATAGGATTAACATAGTTAGTAAATATAGGATTCACATATTGTTCTTTTTAGGATTCACTTAATTATCATTCTGCAAGGAGCGATTAGACAGGTGGGTTTTAGAAAAACATAGTTTGTGATTTCCTGTATCTATTTGTTTTAGCATTTTAGAATAGTTTACTTTGTTATTTAAGTATAGAATTCTGACATAGCTATATAGCATATTTGTTTGTTTTTAGTTACTGTTATTTGTTTATTTACATTTTAGTATCTGTGCTAGTTTAATTTTTTTTAGTTAGGTCGTTTGCTTACATCTGGTCTTAGTACCAGTGTATGCAGGGTCGACGAGGTCTAGGAACCCCATTACACCCATTTGTTGACAACCCAGAGAGAATTTTACATTCTCATCGAAGTTCAGCAACAATGGCTGACATGGATCCTCCACCTCCACCCCCAGTTCTTTCACGCCCTCTGCGGGAATACTTCATTCCCACAGACTATGTTCAGGCATCCTGCATTCGGCGACCCGATGTAGGAGCACCACATTATGAGATTAAGGCCAGCATTATTCAAATGCTTCCATCCTTTTATGGCCTTAGTCATGAGGATCCCTACCGACATTTAGATGAATTCCTCGAAATCTGTTCTACTGTTAAGATACAGAATTTCGATGATGATGCGTTGAGGTTGACTCTATTCCCTTTTTCATTGAAGGACAAAGCCAAGTATTGGCTAAAGTCCTTAGATACTGTAGAAATAGAGTCCTGGGATCAGTTGCAATAGGAGTTTCTTCGGAAATACTTTCCCATTGGTTGCACAAACCAATATCGTAGAGCCATCACTAGCTTTTCAGAGCTAGATAGTGAGCGCTTTCATGAGACCTGGGAGAGAATGAAGGATCTCCTCAGGAAATGCCCCCATCATCAGGTGCCGAAATGGCAACTGGTGCAGAGTTTCTATGATGGATTGTCTGACAAGAATCGTCAGATGATCGACTCTTCATGCGGTGGGACATTCATGCTGAAGAGCGAGGACGAAGCATGGAGGCTATTTGATACATTGGCCGAGAATTCACTCCACCATGCTTCGAGCTCTCATTCTGATAGAACCACACCCAGCATTCAGAAGAAAGCTGATGTTCTTGAGATTGGTCCATCTACTGCACTACAGTGCAAAGTAGACATGATTGCTCAGAAGCTGGACCAGCTTCTCTCAGGACCATCCACTACACAGCAAGGTGTGTACTCTTTGTGCCAGTCCGGCACACGAGATCACTGAGTGCCCTTCGGCAGCTCAGTACCCTGAATTTGTTCAAGAACAAGTTCAGGCAGCTCAGGGTTACGTCAGACCGCCAAATAACCCATTTTCATCGACATATAATCCGGGTTGGCGTAACCATCCCAATTTTTTATGGAAGAATCCACAGTCTTCCATGCAGATGCCTACTTCCTCTCAGCCAGTTCGGCAACCATCGTTTACTCAGTCATTTCAAAGACCGAACTATTCTCAGTCTTCTTCTTCTTCAGTTCCTTCCCCGATTCAGCAGGAGTCTGCCCCGCAGACTTCTTTTGAGGAGAGACTTCTCCAGGCATTTCAAGAGGTGAAAACCTCTAATCAGAATGCCTTCGAGAAGTGTAGCCAGATGTTGAGCTCACATACGCAGTCCATTGCGAAGTTAGAGTTGCAAATGGGACAGTTAGCTGAGGCTATTAGTAGGAGACCCGAGGGTACATTGCCGAGTCAGGCTGTCATGAACCCGAAGGGTAAGGACCAGATGACTGGAGGCCTATTCCATACTGAGACACAGCAGCAGGCCAAGTCAGTTATGGCCTTGAGGAGTGGACGTGAGTATCACGTCGAGAGCAGAGAGCGAGAGAGTAGAGAGAGGATAGAGGAGCCAGAGACCAGTGTTTCACCTACGTCGGCTCAGTCATCATCCCCATCTCCATCATCACCTTCACCATCTTTATCATCTTCATCCTCAGAGAAGAAGAAGGATAGGAGTGAGCCTTCTCGCAAAGAGGAGGAGCCAGCAGAGTATATTTCCCCACCACCCTATCCCAAAGCATTAGAGTCTCCTGGTTATAGAGGGAAGCAAGGTGCGAAGATCCAGGACATGCTTGATATCTTCAAGCATGTGCAGATCAACCTACCTTTGCTCGATGCTATTCAGCATGTGCCGGCTTATGCCAAATTCCTGAAGGAGCTATGTACGCAAAAGAGGAAATCCAGAGAGCGAGTTCCTAACAGGGTCCATCTGACTGAGCAGGTGAGTTCAGTACTTCAGCATCAGACACCACCAAAGCTCAAGGACCCTGGAGCCCCTATCATTGCTTGTACTATAGGGAACATCCGGATAGAACGCGCATTGCTCGATCTTGGAGCAAGCGTGAACATTCTGCCCGGATATTTCTTTGATTCTTTTGGGCTAGGTGAGATGAGATCGACTCCGATTACACTTCAACTGGCAGATCGTTCCGTCAAGGTACCGAGAGGTGTCTTGGAGGACGTGCTAGTTAAAGTGGATGACTTTTATTTTCCAGTCGATTTCATTATCCTTGATATGGAAGGAGTAGACAGCCAGCACCAGACTCCGATTATTTTAGGCAGACCATTCTTGGCGACTGCCAATGCGTGCATCAATTGTAGAACCGGAGCCATGGATCTCTTATTTGGCAATAGGAAGGTAAAGCTGAATATTTTCAATGCCACGATGGGACCAGCAGGAGACATGGACTGCTTTCATGTAGACATTGCATAGGAGTTAGTGGAGGAGCAGCCCGAGTTGTACATTACTGAGGATTCTTTAGATTTGTACCATATAGAGAAGAATAGCGGTGTAGATAGTGTAGATGTGTCTAGAGTGTCGTCAGAGAGACCACCTTGGGGAGCGGTCAGGGAACCTCTTCCACCACTTGCGGAGACCCCCGCCAAATCGTCGATCGAGTCGCCTCCGAAACTTGAGTTGAAACCCTTACCGGATTCACTCAAGTATGCATACCTCAGAGATGATGAGACTCTGCCTGTGATCATCTCGTCCTTGCTCACTGAGGAGCAGGAACAGAGATTGCTGACTATTCTTCGAGAGCACAAGG
This sequence comes from Nuphar pumila, assembly GCF_984573655.1. Lineage (NCBI taxonomy): Eukaryota > Viridiplantae > Streptophyta > Magnoliopsida > Nymphaeales > Nymphaeaceae > Nuphar > Nuphar pumila. The sequence continues at coordinate 71,226,102 of NC_143259.1, read as the reverse complement.
CAGCGATTGGATGGGGAGTTGCTGATCTAAAGGGGATTGATCCTTCATTCTGCATGCATAGGATCCATTGTAATGAGGAAATCAAGCCATTTAGGGATATGCAGAGAAGGCTAAATCCCAATATGAAGGAAGTGGTGAAGAAAAAGGTGGTGAAGTGGTTGGATGCCGGAATCATTTACCCTATTTCTGATAGTCAGTGGGTCAGTCCGATTCAAGTTGTGCCGAAGAAGTCAGGACTCACTGTGGTTGAGAATGAGAAGGGTGAGAGAATTCCGATGAGGACCACTACAGGATGGCGAGTCTGCATCAATTATAGGAAGTTGAATGTGGCAACTAGGAAAGATCATTTCCCATTGCCATTCATTGATCAGATCTTAGAGCGACTCGCAGGACAGAGCTACTACTGCTTTCTAGACGGATATTCAGGATACAATCAGGTAGCTGTCCATCCTGACGACCAAGAGAAGACCACGTTTACATGTCCTTATGGCACCTTCGCATTTAGACGTATGCCTTTTGGGCTCTGTAATGCCCCGGCCACTTTTCAGAGGTGCATGCTTGCTATCTTCTCGGACATGATTGATGATGTGATGGAAGTTTTTATGGACGACTTTTCTGTGTATGGCTCTTCTTTTGAAGATTGCCTCCATAAACTTGCTCGACTACTGAGTAGGTGTGTGGAGACCAATCTCATCCTGAGTTGGGAAAAGAGCCATTTTATGGTCCAGGAGGGGATTGTGCTAGGACACATTGTGTCCAAGCGTGGTATTGAGGTTGACAGAGCAAAGGTGGAATCCATTTCTCGTTTGACTCCACCCACCTCTGTGAGGCAGATTCGATCATTTTTAGGGCATGCGGGATTTTACAGGCGGTTCATAAAAGATTTCAGCAAAATCTCTCGACCGCTTTGCACCTTATTGGAGAAAGAACAGCCCTTTGTTTTCGGTGAGGATTGTATGAAGGCCTTTGAGATTCTCAAAGAAGCCTTGATTACTGCACCTATTTTGAGACCGCCAGATTGGACTCTCCCATTTGAGATTATGTGCGATGCTTCTGATTATGCTATGGGGGCCATTTTCGGACAACGCATTGATAGGAAGCCCTATGTGATCTACTATGCGAGTAGAACTCTGTCTGATGCCCAGATGAATTATACTACGACAGAGAAGGAACTACTTGCGGTAGTTTTCGCATTGGATAAATTTAGGTCCTATTTACTCGGTTCGAAGGTGGTTGTCTGTTCTGACCATTCTGCATTGAAATATTTGTTGAATAAGAAAGACACCAAACCGAGATTGATTCGTTGGGTCCTACTACTACAGGAGTTTGATCTCGAGATTCGAGATAAGAAGGGAAGCGATAATGTAGTAGCAGACCATCTTTCCAGACTGATCGTGGAGACCACGCAGGATCAGAGACCGATCAGTGATTCTTTCCCCGACGAGCAGATCATGTCAGTCAGTACATCGCAGTTACCCTGGTTTGCAGATATTGTGAACTATCTGGTTTCGAAGCAGATACCTGAGCATTGGAACAAGAATGAGCGTGAGAGGTTCCTATCTCAGGTGAGGCACTATTATTGGGATGAACCGGAGTTGTTCAAATACTGTGCAGATCAGATCATTAGGAGATGCGTTCCGGAAGAGGAATACCAGTCCATTTTGAATTTTTCCCATTCGTTAGCCTGTGGAGGGCATTTTAGTAGTAGGAAGACGGCTGTAAAGGTTTTGCAGTCAGGATTTTATTGGCCTACACTCCACAAGGATGCTCATGAGTTCTGTAGGCGATGCCTGCGATGTCAGCAGATTGGGAACATGTCCAAGAGGGACATGATGCCCTTGCTTCCGATTTTGATAGTCGAGATTTTTGATGTTTGGGGCATTGATTTCATGGGACCATTTCCGCCCTCATTCGGAAATTTATATATTCTGGTGGCGGTTGATTATGTGTCCAAGTGGGTCGAGGCTGTGGCAACCAAGACCAATGATCACAGAGTAGTGCTTAAGTTCATTAAGCACAACATTTTCAGTCGTTTTGGAGTGCCACGTGCGATGATTAGCGATGGTGGCAAGCATTTTAGGAATGTTCAGATAGCTTCTCTGCTGAGAAGATATTCTGTCAATCATAGATTCACCACTCCATATCATCCGCAGACTAGTGGACAGGTTGAAGTGTCCAATAGGGAGATTAAGCGAATTTTAGAAAAGAGAGTTCGTCCGGACCGCAAGGATTGGTCCCAGCGCTTAGATGATGCACTTTGGGCATATAGAACTGCATTCAAGACTCCCATTGGCATGTCTCTGTATCGCCTTGTATTCGGGAAAGCATGCCATCTTCCTGTCGAGCTAGAGCATAGAGCGTACTGGGCTATAAAGAAATTGAATTTTGACCTCACCCAGGCTGGCAAAGAGAGAGCACTGCAGCTCTCAGAATTAGAGGAACTCAGGAATGATGCATATGAGAATGCCAAATTATACAAAGCTCGCACTAAAGCATTTCATGATAAGCATATTGTCAGAAAAGTGTTTAAGCCAGATCAGAAAGTGTGGCTATACAATTCTCGTTTACATTTATTCCCAGGGAAGTTAAGATCGAGATGGACAGGTCCATATATTGTAAAAGAAGTATTTCCCCATGGAGCAGTGACATTATTCGATCCTATGACCCAAGGTACATTCAAAGTAAATGGGCAAAGACTGAAGCCATTCATTTCAGATGCCTTACAGGATGGTGAATGTGAGATAGTGCATCTCACGAAGGCATGAAGATTCGACCAGAGGGATGTATCATATGTACATTATTTATTTTTCATTTCAGAGTTTTTATTTATTTAGTATTTCATTTCACATGTGCTAATTTGTGTTTTGATGTATGCAGGATGAACTTAACAATTAGTGTATCAATTACCAGGTACAGAGAAGAGTTTTCAAAGAATTCAAGAATCAGAGGAAAATCAACTTCAAAAGCTCAGAGCAAATCAGGTTGTATCTATCCTTTCTCCCATATTTTTGTTAGTGTCTTTTAGTGTGCATTTGCATTACATTTTTATTCATTTTGTATGCCACTAGAGGTAGTGTCATTCAAACATGGGGGGGTGGTTTAGATGCATGCACACAAAAATACACAAAATTTTTTTGTATGACTGGTAATCAAAGTAGGCATTTAAGAACAAAGTGTAGCATATATGATTGTTTTTGGCATAATCTAACAGTTTAAAATTTTTTAAGCCCCATAATTTTTTTTTCTGAACTGAATCAAATATAGTAGTTGTTTATGAGATAATTCAAAGAAAAGATAGTATTTGATTGTTAGAAAATTTTGAATCACTTTTGTATAAGTATGCACAATATGTTTTGTGAAAGAAATAAGCAATGGAAAGATGTGTTTGAAAAATGAGTTTAAAAGAATAGAGTTACGTTTAGTTGTTGATGTCTTCGTGAATCCTAGTAGTAGAACTCAGACACGAGATGAAGTGTTTGAGTATCTTAACGAAAAGGATAACGAAGGAGATCATCTCTTGTCTAAGTCGATATCTGTGGCCTTTGTAGTTCGAGTAAGTAGAATCTGAAGGGTGTTTTACATCTGGTGCCCCAAAGCCAGCTGGTTTGGGAGCCACCGGTTCGAAAGCTTGTTACATGGACTGCATAGAAAGCCTAAGAGATAGAGACATTGCACATGACAAGAGGAAGACTATACGTAAACTATTAGAATAGAAGGTCTAGTGACTCGAGCAATTAAGTCTGAGGGATACTCTGTATCTAGTGCCCTAAGGTCGACCGACTTGGGAGTCACTGACCCAAAGCTCGCTACACGGGTCACGAAAACTGACTATTCGAAATAGTGCTCAGATGAGAAGATTGCGCAAGAAATCAAAAGTTGAAAGAAAAAGAGAGAGTGAAAATGAAAAAAAAAAAAGAATGTGCAAAATGAGAAATTTTTCATTGCTTAAGTATATATGTGCATTACTGTGCAGAAAATATACAAGTGAGAATAAATGAGTAAAACATGAGAATACTTGACTTTCGGAGAAAAATCATGAACTAGCTACAATATGAGAAAAGTGAAAGAAAAGAATTTTTACTGTGGAGGCATGAGATTTTTAAACTTGTTTTGAGAATGTCAATTACAGGAAAGATTTGTTACAACTGCATTCTTAAGAGCCTAATATTTTTGAAAGATCATCCTTGCATTTTATTGATGTTTGTGGGTAGCACCGCTGCAAACCCTCACGAGACCTTACTCGTCCACTAGTGTAAGCTAGGGGTTTAAAGGGCTTGTTGCATACGCTAAATGCAACCGTGATTCCTACGAAAGTGAGTTAGTATTATGCATTCATGCTTAGCATTTCTTGTCTTCAGTGCATATCATGATTAGGGTTTGTTAAGGGACTAACAAGCATTCAAGCATGGGGGTATTTGATGATGCATGAAATGCACATCATGTAAACAAGTTTTTCATGCATTTTGTATCAAGTTTAAGGTTTTAAACCCATGTTTAGATGTGTTTTGATAGTAAGGGGCTATGGTTCGAATTTTAGAAAAATCGGAGTTAAAATGAGAGAGTTATGGCTATTTCAGTGTTTGGGCATGGATTTCGAGGTGGATCGGATCCATATCCGACCCAATTAGGTCAATTGGACCTTGGATCAACTCTTAGAAAGCCCAAAACCCAACCCACACGCCTATCCATACCCATTTCAAAAAGTTTTTCTAAAAACCCCCCCAGAAAGTGGCGCCTAGCAATATTTTATTTTTTAACACTCTTTCTGAAAAATGTCAAAACTATAAATAGTTTTTTTTCAAGAACCCTAGGGGTCTTTGGCTTGGATTGACGCCCCCTACAGTGACTCTACAGCAGCAGCTCCTTCCTCTCCATCTTCCCCACGTGTTGGCCATTGAAGATCGACCTATGCTTAATTTTCAAGCATATTTTCAAGCTTTCTTTGGTTTCTTTTCATTTCTTTCTTATTCCTTGCTGTCTTTTCACCATTTTTCTGTATTTTTGCAAGTGTAACAGAGGTGGAGACCATTAACCTTGGGCAGGAGTGCGCAACACACCACCAAGGTGAGCCGGCCCTACCTCCATCCAGCTTTCTACACCCTCCGATCGAGAATCGGCCCACACTCCATCGTCGGTGGATCTCCAACGTGTAGCAGCTGCAATAGGTGCCGTTTTTGGTGAAGTACAGCATCCTTGAACTGTAGAGGACGTCCATCTCCAGCCACGGTCCGCTCTTCTTCATCCCTCCGGTCATCGGATCTTCCAAAAGGTAGGTCTTCTTCTTCCTTCTCTTCTAGATAAAACCGATTTGTGTGTGTGGTTTTTGTTTTGTTATTTTCTGTATGTTTCTTAGTTTTCTTTTTGTTTCACCCTTAGAGTAGTATTCGTGCATAGACCAGCACGTTAGATTAGGTTTTCTTGGTTGTTTGATTCATTGAAATCAAATTTATTGGTTTTCTTCATTCTTTTCATCAAAAATCGGCTAGATCTTCATCTAGTCGATTCGTGAAATTTTTCATAAGCATTCTTGGTGTTGTTCTACTGAAAATCAAATAAAAAGAAAGTGTTCATTTTGATTTGCTTTAATCAGTTTTGTGTGGGAGTGGTATTTAATTTTAATTGAAAATAAACATTCAAAAATTGGCTAGACTTCTTCTAGCCGATTCTTGATTTTTGCCAAAAAGATTTTTCGGCTTTGATATTTTTGTTTCGTCCAGCATGTGTCTTGTATTGTGTTGCTGAAATTCTCATTAGGAAATTTCATTTTCGTTTATTCTAAGTCGTGGATTGTGATTGTGTATTGTGTTGATTTTATCTTTGAAAAAAAAAAAAAAAAAAAATCGGCTAGACTTCCTCTAGCCGATCTTTGCATTTTAGTTAAATTTGTGTTTTTAGGTTAGTAAATTGTGTGGTTTGCTGTAGGTTTTGGATGTTAACAGCAGCATGAAGTTGGGTTAGGTCATTTCATTCGTTTAGGATAGTTCTCAATAATCGTTTTTAGCATTTTTGGTTTTTTTTTGGTGTTTTGGATCTATTGCAAAACAAAAAGTACAAAAGTCGAATTTTTATTTCTTTATGTTTTTTATAAATTCCAGCATATTGTTGTTCATGTTCGCATTTGTGCAATTAGAAGTTCTTTTTAGTATTTTCTAATTTAGTTTTATCAAAATAGTAGTTACTTAGTTCTATTGCTTTTCGTAGTTTATAATTTTATTTTTTTTATTTTTGTCTAGTTCTTCTTCTTCCCCAAGGTGGGGCGGCAACCATTAGAGCTCTCCTTGAGCTCTTGGACGAATTTTTTTAGTAAGTTTTAATGGAGTTAGGTAGGTGTAATTAGGTTGTCTAGGTTCAATGTATTAGGGTTTAGTGTCTTAGCCGTTTTTAGGGGTTATTTAAGTTAAGCTTTAGGAATTAGGTAGCATTAACTCCTAGGAAATCGTTTTCTCATTTAGTTTCTTTTATTCCCTAGATAAATTTAAGTCTTTTATTTAAAAAGTAGCATCCATTGAAGTTGGCGATTTTTGAGAAGGGAGGTAATTAAAGTAATTGAAAATTGGAAAGCTTTTGGGAAAAAGGAGATTCTTCAAAAATCGTGTGAGGCATTTAAGAAAGATTTGAATTTTGAATGGGCATTAAAGAAGGAGTTACTCCTTAACTTTGGAAAGTGTTTTTGCCATTAAACAAAAATTCCAATCTAGGTTACACGATTTCCATAGAGCATTAAAAGCATTTTAATTCCATCTTGAAAAGCAAAAATCGTGGATTTCTAGATTGGCCTTTTCATTTTTCCAAAAAGAGCATTAAAGGCAATTAAGGAGTGTAACCCCCTCTTTAAATGGGGCGATTTTTGAGAATCCAAAGCATTTCAAAGGTTGAACATTGGTAATTATTACATTCCTTTTTCCAACCTCCTCCATTAAAATCGTGAACTTTGGATTAATTGTAGCTTAATTAGGAGGTTACTACTTTAGTCTAGACCTAACCTAGTCAAACCGAGCCTAGGTCGAGTCAACCCCTAGTCTAAACCCACTTGAGTCTAGTCAAGTCAACCCTTAGTTTGAGTCAACCGATCCTACCTATTGAACCTAATCTAACCTAGTCAATTAGATTGACTTGGTTAGGTGCGCCTTGTATCCAAGTCAACTTGAGTCTAGTCAAGTCAAGCCCTAATTCAAACCTAAACCGAACCTAGTAACCCAACCCAAACCTTAGTTGACTAAGTTAGGCCTAGTCAAGACCAAGCCTAACCTAAGTCAAAGTCAAAACCTAGACCTAGCCCTAGTCCGAGTCGAGTCAAACCTTATCCCGAGCCTATCTCACCTAACCTAACCCAAAACCGAACCCATCTAGACCAAACCAACCTTCGTTGACTAAGTCAAACCTCAACCGAGTCCAACCTAGTCTTAGTAAGCCTAAGTCCAAGACCTAGACCTAGCCCTAGTCAAGACTAAGTCAAACCCTAACCTAGTCTAAGTCAAAGTCAAGACCAACCCGAGGTCGAGTCAACATTAACCTAGTCAAACCGAGCCTACCTAATTCAATGCGAGTTCAACCAAGACCCAAACCCTAGTCTAAACCTAGTGGGTCAACCTAGTTTACCTTATCTTATTCGAACCTAGTTGATCAAGTCAAACCCGAGACCAAACCTAGCCGAGCCCAAACCTAAACCGAGTTGAGTCAAATCTAACTCGAGCCTACCCAAGTTAACCCCATTAGTTAAGCCTAAACCGAGCCCACCTAAACCCAAACCGATCCTAGTCGAATCAACCAAGTGAACCCTAACCTTAGCCTTCGTTCTTTAGTGAAGTAAGTTCATTTCTTATTATTTCTTTTGATTTCTATATTAATTAGTTTATTTATCTAATTTAGTTTTAGTATAAAAGTGTGTGTACGTATAGCGTATTTATTTAGTATGTATGAAATGTGTTTTGTTATGTTTTGAATGATAGTTAGATATTAGTTAACTTAGTGGTTAGATTGCATTTTATTATTTCGCATAGTTGCATTTCCATTGTTAGTTAACTTAGTTCTATTCATAAATTGCTTGTAGTGTTTTGTTCGTCGTGCATTTAGTATTTTCCTAATAATCATCTTCATATACACTGTTATACAGAACAGTGTCATTTAGATTGCATTAGATAGTGTTTACATAGGTTCATAAAGTGAATAGTGCACTCAAATAAAAACCAGATTTTTGCCCTGTCGCAACAGAATTATTTTCTGAGTAAACATTCTGCGTTTTCCAAATTTTTTTCTTCTATTCACTTTATGGACGTGTTCTTTAACTGCAGACCAAATTTCAGCTCATTCGGAGTTGATTTGGTCTGATTTTTAAGCGTTTTGTGAAAACCGCTTTTTCTGGATTTTAAATTACAGGACTGGCGATATCCTGATTTTTCCCAGATTTGAAACGCTTATATCTGAAGTTCCAGATACTGTTTTTCAGATCTGTAAAAACTGTCAGTTTGTTTAATCTGTCGGTTGCAGAACAGAACAAATTTCGGGAAAATCGGACCTCGTTTGCCCTGTCAAACAGTGGTTTTCCGATAACCTGTCAGATTGCTAGTTTACACTAGTTAGGGGCAGTTTCGTAATTTTCTTAGTTTCGGCATTTTAGACGTGTTTTCAGTAGTTTCTGTATTTTAGAAGTTGCATAATCATCATACTGCATTAGTAGAAGTAATTTGGTTAATTTTAGAATTAATTTAGTATTCTATTTAATTTTTGTTTGATAAATAACATTTGTTTATTATTTTCGTACAATTAGACATAGTTTTAGTTGTGGTTTGCATCATTAAAATAGAAAACTAACTTTGTATTTTTCTGCATTTTTAGGTTGAAAAGCATATTTAGTTTCCAGGGTTATTATACAAGTGAGAAGATTCTCTAAGTGGCGAAAAGACAGAAATACCCTTGGTGTGGAGCAGAAGACTGAATGCTTGTTTATTGTTCTTTTAGTGCTTAATTGTAGTTGTATTCACTTTATAATTGTAGATTGCCATTTGATATTAATAAATTAAATTTTCTAGAATTGTAGTGATTAATTCCTGTTCCCTGAGGATCGACCCGTACTTACCACTTTGTGGAAAGTCGGTTTTTATATTTTTGGTTGACGATTTTCCAAAGTTTTATTGAAAATAATTGTTTTAAAAAGAGCATTCCAAAACTATCAACCAGTTACATTTGTGCAAAAGATAGAAATTGTGATACTCTTACACTTTGCACTTGGCACATCTTAACACAGTTGTGAGTAGTACATACCCGGAGGTGGTACATCGCTGAGGCATCAGTAAGCGCATTAGGTGCAGTTACGAAAAGAGAGAAAATGGAACACCATAGGGTATAAATATTGAAATGACTTGTTGTGGGCTCAGTTGGAGTCTTCGGACAGTGACCCTTGTGTTGTGTGGACTCTTGTATGATATACCCTAATAGAAGATAAAATAATATGGTGTTTTGACTGCTTTCACCAGCAGTGTGCTCCGTTGGCCGTGTGAGGCTGAGCATGTGGATGGGCAGGCCAAGTTCTTGTTTTGCGTACCCTGTGGGGACCACGAGGCAGATTCCTCGTTTTGAGGTATGATTGAACTTGAGCCGTAAGAAAGATAAACCTGCTTTGCCCCATTCACAAAATGGTTCACCTTGGGAGAGGGTGGATGGTACAACCCTGAGTGACTTGTCGTTACTACGACACGTGTTTTGACAGGAGCTGTAGCGTTCCTTTGGCCTCCAGTCACTCAGAGTCAGAGAGGTCGAGGTTACCTTCTTAGGGCCTCACTACTGCAGTAGTATGGATTGCAATCCTTGCCTTTGCGAGTGTTTTCTCCTAGCCGTGTGCTGCTCGCATATAGTTGACTCGGTCTGTAGCTTCCCCGGTTACCACACTATAATTTGAATAACAGACGTCGTGTGCATGTCTCACAGAATGCGAGGTTTCCTTCACGTACACGAAGGAGTAATCAGAAGAACTTAAAAACTAACCAAATAGCTAACTTACTGTAGTTGCCACTTTACTTGTTCTATGGACTTCAATCCAGTTGCTTTACTTACTTCAGCTGTTACTTGGTTACTTGTTGTTCAGCACTGGTTACAGTTGTTACTACCTTGAGCACTTGCCTTACAGTTACTGTTGCTTCTCTAGTTACTTGCTGCTCAGTTCGTCGTTTTTAGCTACTTGTTTACCTTGCTACTGTAGCCTGTTGACTAGTACTTGTCATTTTGCACTCACCTGACACAGGCACTCACACTTGTTAGCTTTTCCTGCTTTCCTGCATACATGATATATATATATATATATATATATATATATATATATATATATATATATATATATATATATATATATATATATATATATATGCCTGCTTGTGGTTGTTTCTTCACCACCTCACAAGAGGATTTGACCCCGTTTTATGGGGATGTAGGTGACGAACAGGTATAAGTGCAGATGCGATGATACACGGTGGAGGCTCAGAGGACCCACACACTTGACCTGCAGTTCCTGTACCTGGTGGTTTTTGGGTTTTTGGTTGTTGATGGGATGTACTCCCTATTTTGTACCTTTTGTACTTTTTATCTATAAATTCATTAAAACTATTGGCGTGTTTCCCCTCTTTACTTCGTAGTTACCTTTTTTTGGTTATACTGTTCTTTATCTGTGGCGGCCGCCCAGACTTGCGGCTTTGTTGTTTTTCCACGCTTGCTTTCCGATGATTTTATGCTAAAACTTTTCAAAAAAAAAAAAAAAAAATCCATGGAAATCCCAAGTTTTTCCAAGGTCGGGGTTTGGGGCGCCACAGTGTTTGGTATCAGAGCAATGTTTAGTGTGTAGTCAGATCTTCATCGTGCATCATCCATCGCACTGTAAGTATAAGTTTAACTTCTTTATTTCCTTCATTTTCCGCTATTTAGATGGTTTGTGTTTGTGGTTCTGTGTATGTAATAGATGTCGACAAACCCAACCTACGGCAAGATTTTGGAGGCTCTCCAAAACCTTACTCGAGGCGAAGAGGCCCTGAGTGGAGTTGTGCGACATTTGGCACGTAATGTGCACATGTTGGCACCTCCATGTGCAAGGTGTTTGGAAGATCACGCAGGACAGATCTGTCCCCGTGAGTTGGCTGAGTGCCCCTACTGTAGTCTTCGTGGGCATGTCGAAGAGGAATGCCAGACGAAGTAGAGGGATGAGCTCTGGAATAGCAATGCGGAAGACATCGAGGATGTTTCTTCGGTCTCTGGACCTTTGGTTCTGGAAGTGGATAGCCAGGACGGAGAAAGGCGAGGAGCGATCGATTCTCCCCAATATTCTCCCAAGTCCTACCCCTATGTTGTTTCTTCGGAGTACGTGCCGCCGATTCTGAAGGAAGTCCAGGAGATCTCTGACACGCCGCTGAGAAATGATGTTTCTCCTCCATGTGTTAGGCCGAGGCGCTATGGTAGTCGGAAGGACTACAGGGACTTCTACACTAGCAAGCCGTAAAATTGTGATGTGATGCTTAGATGTTAGAAACACTGAGTCAGTGTTTCGTTTTTGCTTTTGTCGTGCTTAAATTGTTGGCAGTGCTTGTTTAACCCTATCTTGATAAAGGGTGTTTATGTAATGTTTCAGTTTTCTTTATTAATGAAATAGAAAGTTTCCTATCTCCGTGTAGTTGTTGGTTGCTTATGTATAGATTGTTGCGTATTTAGATGGCGTGGCGCGCCAGATGTGACGACCTGATGGAGACTCTGAACAACCTTACAGAGGTTGTAGGACGACAAGCAGAGACCATGAGGAACATGGGCGTGCACCTCCAGCAGGCCGCCCAGGGACAGGGAACACCTGCCCAGATTCCTGTTACAGCAGTCCCATATAAGCAATTTATGAGCTTGAACCCTCCCTCGTTTGATGGAAAGTCGTCGCCGAAAGCAGCCGAGGATTGGATCAGAGAAATATAGCGTATCTTATGTGTGTTACAAGTTGGTGATGATCGGAAAGTAGATTCTGGGACATATCATCTCAAGAAGGATGCGAAAAGGTGGTGGGCGACCACTTGGGAGATAAAGTTCGACAACCAGCCAGTTGATTGAGAGCAATTTGTGGAAACATACTACGCAGCCTATTTTCCAGCTCACGAGAGGAGCCGGAAAATGCAGGAGTTTCTCGACCTCCAACAGGGTAGTTCTTCTCTCTCTGATTATGTCACGCGTTTTCGAACCTTGGAGAGGTTTTGTCCGCACTTATATACGACAGAAAAGGAGCGAGCTCTTAAATTTGCTCGAGGTCTGAAGCCTGTCTTAAGGACGAAGGTGTACACACGTGCACCTATGACGATCGATGAGGCTTTAGAGACGGCCTCCTTGCTTGAACATGACTGGACAGAATCACAGAAGACTCCCACACCACGTCTGCAGCAGCAGAATTGTGGCCAAAGGTGTTGGCCAAGGAAGAGACATTTCCAGAGAAATCAGGATGGAAGGAAGTTCCATCCTTAGACGAAGAAGCAACATAACAACAACAATACCCGCCAGAATCAGTATAAGAACTGTAGACCCCAGTACCAGCAACGCCAGCAACCACAGCAGAAGCAGCTTACCGTGGCCAGTTGCCCGAAATGTACTACGGATCATCCAGGGCGACCCTGCCTGCGAGACACAGGCAGATGCTTATATTGCGGAAAGATGGGTCATTACATTCGGGATTGTAGGAAGAAGCAAGCAGACGACCAACGCAGGAATACGCCAGGTACTTCCCAGCCGGCGCCGCAACGACAGCCAGCGACACAGCAGCAGCAACAGCAGTCATATCCACCAAAGACAACAAACCAGAAGGTCATTGTCGGTCGAGCATACGTGGCAACAGTCGAGCAAGTGACCAAGGCAGAGTTGGTCCAAGGTACGATCTTGGTAGACGGACATGAAGCATTTACTTTGTTTGATTGTGGAGCTACTCATTCATTTATAGCAGCTAGATTTGCTCGTACCTTGCCTTTGTCAGTTGAGCCTTTGATTTTTCCGTTGGAGGTTCGCACTCCGACTGGAGAGCAGTCTTTTTGTGACTCGTATATGCCAAACATCGCATTGTCAGTGGCAGGGCAAAACCTGTCAGCTGACGTTATCCTGTTAGACATGACAGAGTACGATGTGATTTTGGGCATGGATTGGTTTTTTGAGTACCATGCTCAAGTCTTTTGTCGGGAAGGCAAATTTTTTTTTCTCAGCCTAATCGTCCTGTTCTGGAGATCAAGCTTCCTTGACCTTTGCGCGATAGCTGCATGATTTCTTCTTTCAAGGCTCAGAAGTATCTGCAAAACGGGGGTACTGCATTCTTAGTCAGTATTGCCCCAGTTGAACACGAGATGGTTTTGATCAATGACTTGGACGTGGTCTGAGATTTTTCCGACGTGTTTCCAGAGGAGCTACCTGGGTTACCTCTGAGGCGAGAGATCGAGTTCGGTATCGAATTGATGCCTGGAAAGACACTGATTTTCAAGGCACCATATCGTATGGCTCCAGCGGAACTTGAAGAGTTGAAGCGTCAGTTGGAAGAACTCCTTGATCAGGGTTTTATTCGGCCTAGTGCTTCACCTTGGGGAGCACCAGTGCTATTTGTACGGAAGAAGGATGGATCCCTGAGGTTGTGCATCGATTATCGGATGCTCAACCAAGCGACAATTAAGAACAAGTATCTGTTGCCGAGGATCGAAGATCTTTTCGATCAGTTGCAGAAGGCAAAGGTCTTCTCGAAGATCGATCTCAGATCGGGTTACCATCAGCTTCGTATCCGAGAGGATGATATTGCGAAGTCAGCTTTCCGGATGAGGTATGGGTTGTATGAGTTCGTGGTGATGCCTTTTGGCCTTACGAATGCTCCAGCAGCATTCATGGATTTGATGAACGAGATTTTTCGTCCATATGTGGACTCGTTCGTGATAGTATTTATCGACGACATCTTGGTCTATTCGGAGAGTCCGGAGCAGCATCAAGAGCATCTACGGATTGTGTTGATTACTCTTCGCAAGCATCAGTTGTTCGCCAAATTCTCTAAGTGTGAGTTTTGGCTCGAGCGCATCAGGTTTCTTGGCCATGTGATATCGAAGGACGGAGTATCCATCGATCCAGCGAAAGTCGAAGCAATTTTGAGTTGGAAGCAACCCCAGAATGTGTCTGAGATTCATAGTTTTCTTGGATTGGCTGGTTATTATCGACGTTTTATCCAAGACTTCTCGAGGATCGCTTTACCTTTGACGAAGTTGTTGCGTAAAGGTATTAAGTTCGTGTGGAACAGTGCCTGTGAGGACAGTTTCCAGATCCTGAAGTTGAAATTGACAACCTCGCCGGTATTGGCTTTACCCTCTGGCAGAGGTGGATTTGTGGTGTGCACAGACACCTCTGGTACCGGTTTAGGTTGCGTGCTTATTGATGATGCATGAAATGCACATCATGTAAACAAGTTTTTCATGCATTTTGTATCAAGTTTAAGGTTTTAAACCCATGTTTAGATGTGTTTTGATAGTAAGGGGTTACGGTTCGAATTTCAGAAAAATCAGAGTTAAAATGAGAGTTATGGCTATTTCAGTGTTTGGGCACGGATTTCGAGGTGGATCGGATCCATACCCGACCCATTCAGGTCAATTGGACCTTGGATCAATTCTTAAAAAGCCCAAAACCCAACCCACACGCCTATCCATATCCAAATTAAAAAAGTTTTGCAGAAAACCTCCCAGAAAGTGGCGCCTAGCAATATTTTATTTTTTAACACTCTTTCTGAAAAATGTCAAAACTATAAATAGTTTTTTTTCAAGAACCCTAGGCGTCTTTGGCTGTGTTTGGACGCCCCTTGCAGTGAATCTACTCCAGCAACTCCTTCCCCTCCATCCCCTACACGTTTTGGCCATTGAAGACCGGCCTATGCTTGGTTTCCAAGCATATTTCGATCCCCTTTGTGTTTTCTTTTCATTTCTTTCTTGTTCCTTGCTGTCTTTTCACCATTTTTCTGTATTTTTGCTGGTGTAGCAGAGGTGGAGACCATTAACCTTGTGCGGGAGTGCGAAACACACCAACAAGGTGAGCCGACCCTACCTCCATCCGACTTTCTACCCCCTTCGATCGAGAATCGGCGCATAATCCATCTTCGGTGGATCTCCAACGTGTAGCAGCTGCAAAGGTGTCGTTTTTTGGTGAAGTCCAGCATTCTCGAACTGTGTAGGACGTCCATCTCCAGCCACGGTTCGCTCTTCTTCATCCCCCCGGTCGTCGGATCTTCCAAAAGGTAGGTCTTCTTCTTCCTTCTCTTCTAGCTAAAACCGAATGGGGTGTTGGTTTTCTTTTTATTTTATTTTTTTGTGTGTTTCTTATTTTTCTTTTTGTTTCTGTTACGACAATGAAGCCATACATGATACTTCAAGTACAAGGTTTTGATGATGAGCAAGTAGAATCAACTGCATTTCAGCTAAGGCTATGAAGAAATTGAAGAATTCGGTGAAGAATCCTTGAAGACTAGTGTGCAAATGTTTAATTCATTAAAAGTCTTAGATTCTTGTAAGAGCCTTACTTAGAGTGCATATTTAGGTTGCATTTCACCTTAAAAGTCTTTAGAAAAACTTTTCAAAAAGAAACTCTTTTGAAAATCTTTTTAGAAAACTCTTTTCTTAAATTTTCATGTTTATTAGTCGACCAATAGACTTATCAGTCGACTAATCCTTTCGCGCCATATTTTCTAAAAGGTCATTCTTGTCAAATTAGTCGACCGAAGGTTTTATCAGTCGACTGGACAAAATGTCTGTTTTCTGGAAAATTAGCAACAGTCGACTAATGGTTTTATCAGTCGACTGAACAGAACATGTGTTTTCTGAAAAATTTAGCAGCAGTCGACTAATGCTTTTTATCAGTCGACCGAACAGAATGTTTGTTTTTCAGAAATTTTTAGCAGCAGTCGACTAAAAGGTTTTTCAGTCTACTCATGATATTATCAGTCGACTAACTTTTCTTAAGTCGACTAAGTTTCAAAAGTTCATATTTTCAAACGGCTCGATTCACAGATCAGTCGACCGAAGATAACTGTCAGTCTACTAATAACTAACTATTAGTCGACTAACTGATGTTTCAGTCGACTAATTTTGCCGTTTTCCTGAAACTTCAAAAAGGCGTGTCTTTTCATTTTTCAAACGTTTTGATCATTCGAAATGGACCGTTTTGACACCCTTTCATACTCTCAACGTATGGAATCTTTTAACTATAAATATGAGTGCATTTTACACTCAAAACAACAATTCAATCAATTTGAATCTTGCTTTTCACTCTTATTCAGTCAAGTATTGATTTTCTCACTCACGTGATATTTTCACTTCAGTTTTTCACTCAAATCACTTTGAGAGATAGTGAATTTGTGAGTAGAGTGTTTCAACAACCTCAAAAGCCAATTGCATCTCATTTGCATTCAAAAGGAAGGCTCATAGGTTGTATTGTAAGTTGTTATTTCTTTTGTGTAAAAAGAACTCCTTGGTGTAAAGGAGTTATTTGCTTTCAGTGGGATTGTTACTGAAAGTGGGACCGGTTATGGTCTGTGTGATCTTGTAGTTTACAAGGTTGATAGTGGAAAATCTCAAGCGGGTTTTGCTTGGGGACTGGATGTAGGTCGGGTTTGACCGAACCAGGATAAAATCTTGTGTTCTTTGTGTGTTTGCTTTGAGATTTGCAAAATCCTTCAATATTCCGCAGAAAGTTTTAAAAGCACTATTCACCCCCCTCTAGTGCTCGTAGCCTCGATCCTAGTGCACTTTCATTTGGTATCAGAGCAAGGTTTGCTATTACTTTGATTTGACCATCAAATAGCATGGCAACTACAACATCTCAGCACAAAGAAGGAAGCTCCTCTGTTCGTCCTCCTTTCTTCGACGGAACAAACTATGGATACTGGAAAGTAAGAATGACAATATTCCTGCAATCCATGGATGTCGATATCTGGAGAGTTGTTTCAGAAAAGTACCAAACTCCATCAACTGATTTCAGCCGATGGACCGATGATGAAAAGAAGACTGCTTCACTTAATGCCAAGGCAATGAATGCCTTATATTGTGGCGTTGACAAGGTAGAGTTCAATCGCATCTCTCAATGCTCTACAGCTAATGAAATCTGGCATACTCTTCTCGTAACACACGAAGGTAAGTCAAAGGTAAAGGAATCTAAAATTGCTTCTTTAGTTCATAAATTTGAATTGTTCAAAATGAAGCAAAATGAATCTATATCGGACATGGTAACTAGAATGACCGATATAACTAACACTTTGAAATCCCTTGGAAAAGAATATTCACAAGTGGATTTAGTCAGAAAGATTCTAAGGTGTTTAACTCCTAAATGGGAAAAAAAAACCACTGCTATTGAAGAAGCAAATGATCTCAATACTCTCACTCTTGAAGACTTAGTTGGTAACCTAATGGCATATGAGGTCCAACTTCAAGACAGACAAGAAGAAGAGCCTAAAAAAAAGTCTCTTGCTTTTAAGGCTACTTCTGACTCAGAAGATTCTGAAGAAGATGAAGATGAAGATATTGCCCTCATCACAAGGCAATTCAGAAGATTCATCAAAAAGGGAAGATTTCAAAGAAAGGCAAAGAAAGCAGATTCTTCCATTCCCAATGAAGTAAAGTGCTTTAACTGCAAAAAGGCAGGACATATCAAGAAAGATTGTCCTCTTCTCAAATTCAAGCCCAAGGACCAATTCAAGAAGAAAAAGGCATTTCAAGCATGTTGGGATGATAGTGACTCCTCTTCCGATGAAGAATCAAATGAAGAAGTCGCCAACATGTGTTTTGTAGCACAAGAAGATTCGGTAAGTCAATTTGACTATGATGAGTTATTTGAAGCATTTAATGATTTATATGCTAAATTTAAGAGTCTTAGTTCTAAAAATAAAGAGTTAAAAACTGAAAATTTAACTCTTGACTCTCAAAATAAAGTGTTACTTCAAGAAATAGAAGATCTCAAGAAGGAAAATTCTTGCCAAGCACTTGAGATAAAAGAAATTGGAGTTAGAACCAATCTCTTACAAAATGAAATATTTAGTCTTAAAGAAAAGTCAAATGATCTTCTTTCAATAGTGACCAAATTCACGAATGGTCAAGAGAATCTAGAAAAACTTCTTGGTTCTCAAAGATGCTCGGTTAATAAAACTGGATTGGGATATAGCTTCTTTGATACTCAAAATAGACCAAACTCTGTGGTGAAAAATCAAAGACATTATTCTCAACCTTTTGTTCATAAAACTAAACTTTCTAGTTCTAATAGAAATGCATCTAGAAATGATTATTCTAGACATGTTTATTCTAAATCCTTTTATAGAAAGAATATTTATTATCAAAGGAAACCAAAATCCAAATGGATATGGGTTTCTAAGACTAACTCTCATGGACCCGAAAATAGAAAGGGGTCAAATGCTCTGTTTTCTGATTTTGTTATAGGTACACAACATAAGGAGCAAATGGATATTGGACAGCGGCTGTTCCAAACATATGACTGGAAGGCCGGAGTTATTTTCCACCCTCCAAAATAAGGATGGAGGAACCGTCACCTTTGGTGACAATAACAAGGGAAAAGTGATAGGTATTGGTAATATTGGTAATCCAAAATTTTCCTTGATAGAAAATGTTCTTTTAGTAGATGGTTTAATGCATAATTTAATATCTATTAGTCAATTATGTGATAAAGGTTTTCATGTTTCTTTTGAAAATGATTTATGCTTAATTTCTGATTTTCAATCTAAAAAGATCATTTTTAAAGGTAAAAGAAGAAACAATGTGTATGAACTATATCTAGATGAATTACCCTCTTTTAATGAAAAATGTCTTATTGTTTCAAATGAAATTCAATGGTTATGGCACAAGAGACTTGGACATGTTAATTTTAAAATTATTTCAAAATTATCCAAGAATGATCTTGTAAGAGGCCTACCTAGATTACCATATAAAAAGGATCACTTATGTGATGCTTGTCAAAGGGGTAAACAAATCAAGAGTTCTTTTAAAGCTAAAGATATAGTTTCAACAAAACGTCCTCTTGAACTTTTACATTTAGATCTATTTGGACCATCTAGAATTCAAAGTTTGAATGGTAGCAAGTATGCTTTTGTTATAGTAGATGATTATTCTCGGTTTACATGGGTGATTTTTCTAAAAAGCAAAAATGATGCTTTTTCAGAATTTTCTAAACTTTGTAGAAGAATTACAAATGAAAAATCTACATCTATTATTAAAATTTGTAGTGATCATGGTGGTGAATTTGAAAATGAATCTTTTCTAAAGTTTTGTGATTTACATGGTATATCTCACAACTTTGCTTTTCCTAGAGCGGCTCCACAAAATGGAGTTGTTGAAAGAAAGAATAGAACTTTGCAAGAATGTGCTAGAACCATGCTTCAAGATAAAAATTTACCAAAATATTTTTGGGCTGAAGCAATTAATACAGCATGTTATGTCTTAAATCGTGTTCTTATTCGACCAATTTTACATAAAACATGTTTTGAATTGTATTATGATCGTATACCAAAGATCTCATATTTCAAAATTTTTGGTAGTAAATGTTTCTTGTTAAATACCAAAGATAATCTTGATAAGTTTGATTCAAAATCAGATGAATCAATATTTCTTGGATATTCTTCTAGAAGTAAAGCATATCGTATTTTCAATAAAAGAACATCTTGTATTGAAGAATCTCTACATGTTGCATTTGATGAGAATTGTGAGCAGGTTATACCTCTAAGCGAAGAAGAAGAAGCAATACTTCAAGAAGAACCCTTGATAGAGAGTACTTCTCAAGAAAATATTCCTCTTCAACCGGTTTGGAAAGAAGTTCCTAATCATCCACATGAACAAGTTATTGGTGAAATAAAGAGTGGTGTCCAAACTAGAAGGCAGTTAGAAAAATATATTGCAAATGTTGCTTTCATATCTAAATTAGAACCAAAGAATATCAATGAGGCATGTGATGATGAATTTTGGCTTTTAGCCATGTCTGAAGAACTTAACCAATTTACTAGGAATGATGTTTGGGATCTAGTTGATAGACCAAAGGATCATCCAGTAATTGGAACAAGATGGGTCTTCCGAAATAAGCTGGATGAAAATGGTGAAGTCATTCGTAACAAAGCAAGGCTAGTGGCGCAAGGCTATAATCAAGAAGAAGGCATAGATTTTGATGAAACCTATGCACCAGTGGCTCGATTAGAGTCAATTCGTATGATGCTTGCTTTTGCTAGTTACATGAACTTCAAGTTATATCAAATTGATGTTAAGAGTGCATTCTTAAATAGACACATCAATGAAGAAGTTTATGTAGAGCAACCTCCAGGCTTTGAAAATGAGAAATATCCAGAAAAGGTCTACAAATTGAAAAGAGCTCTGTATGGACTCAAACAAGCACCAAGAGCGTGGTATGAAAGACTACGAAATTTTCTAGAACAATCTGGTTTTTCCATTGGTCGGGTAGACTCCACTTTATTTATTAAACATTTTAATTCAGATATTCTTATTGTGCAAATTTATGTTGATGACATAATATTTGGTTCTACTAATGATTCTTTTTGTAAAGAATTTGCTAAGGCTATGCAGGAAGAGTTTGAAATGAGCTTGATGGGCGAATTAAACTACTTCCTTGGACTTCAAATAAAGCAAACTGAAGAAGGAATCTTCATCAATCAGGCTAAGTATACAAAAGAACTTCTCAAGAGATTTGGGATGGACTCATCGAAATCAAGAAGGAATCCTATGAGTACAACTACTTCTCTTGATAAAGATGAAAATGGTAAAAGTGTAGATACTAAGCTCTATAGAGGTATGATCGGATCTCTATTATACTTAACTGCTAGTCGACCTGATATTATGTTTAGTGTTTGTATGTGTGCAAGATTTCAAGCTAATCCAAAGGAATCTCATTTAACTGCAGTAAAACAAATTCTTTGTTATTTGAAAGATACTTCAGATTTCGGTTTGTTTTACCCAAAATCATCTTCCTTTGATTTAGTTTCATATAGTGATGCAGATTTTGCAGGAAGTAAATCTGATCGCAAGAGTACTAGTGGAACTTGTCATTTCTTGGGAAATTCCTTAGTCTCTTGGTTTAGTAAAAAGCAAAATTCAGTATCACTCTCAACAACTGAAGCTGAATATATAACGGCTAGTTTAGCATGTTCACAAGTACTTTGGATGAAACAGACCTTAAAAGATTTTGGTTTGAATTACTCCACAACAACTATTTATTGTGATAACACTAGTGCTATAAATCTTTCGAAAAATCCTATTCAGCACTCAAGAACTAAGCATATTGAAGTTAGACATCATTTTTTAAGAGATCATGTGTTAAAAGGAGATATTTCGTTAAATTTTATTTCCACTAAAGAAAAATATGCCGATATCTTCACTAAACCTCTTAAAAATGAAGATTTTATGAGAATTAGGAGAGAACTAGGTATTTGCTCATTTTTGGATTTATAAAAATGCTGATTTTTGAACAAAATCTCAAAATCGCACTATATTAGTCGACCGATAAAATTCTAGTCGACTGATGTTTTATATTTTGAAATGTATCGCACCATATTAGTCGACCGATATATTTCTAGTCGAATGATGATATTTTTAGAATAAGTCGCACTTTTTAGTCGATCGATAAAGTTTTAGTCGACTAAATTTTTTTAAAAAAAATTTAAGTGAAGGGACCCGACACCCCTTGGATTTGTTTTAAAACCTGTTTTTTTTTTAAAACAAAAGAGGCATCGTTTCACTTCGTACCTTTTCGTTTTTTTTTTTTTTTTTTTAAAATGAAACCCTTAAACCAAAAACCCCTCTTTCTCTTTTGCCTCTCTCTTCCGAAAAACCCTCGGAGTGCCGTTCGACTCCATCATCGCCGGGATTTTCTTACCGTAACAGGGAGACGCCAGAATCTTCTGGCCGTGATCTTGAAATGCCGGAACTCTCTTGCCGTGACAGTGCTTTGCCGGAATCCCCTTTTGGCCGACTTTTCCTCATCGTTAGCCACCACATTGTCCTTCATTTTTTATCGCCGAAAAGCTTTTTCCCCTTGCCGGACATTATTTGGAAGCCGACATTTTGGTAACCATGCCTCGCACGAAGTCTGCATCTGCAAAAGGTTTAGGTTCTCCTCCTCCTACACCTACTTCAAGACATGGTTTTTCACTAAGATTACTTCGCAACCCTCTTCTCTATGACACTTTTGGATGAATTTCTGCACTACCTATTTTACCAGGTCGAAATGTTCTATTTCACTTGTTTTCTCGTTACAAAATAAGAGAATTATTTCTTGGTATTTCACATCTTTTTGATGCTTGTGCAGATACCCTTCACTATCCTTTTCTTATTCACATGTTTTACACAAATTTACAAATGAATCATGAAACTGGAGTTTTGTAAGACCCGCAATTTTTCAGATAACTCTGAATAAATTCCTGAGGCATTCTATAGTGAAAAATAGCATTTTTACCGTAAAGCGAATCAAACCGATTCCTGCGACCCAGATATACTTAGGATATTCGTATCTTCACGAATATATGCTCAAACGCTCTGGAGATCATAACTTCCTCTCTGCTCGAAATCAAGAGATTCGTACGAGCCAACTTTCTTAGTTACATCAATACGAAGAAAATGGCGTACTCAGAATTTTTCGGAAAAAAATCGCCGGAAACCCGAAATTCTTGCGGGACCCACAGAAATATTGGTGGGACCCACAGGAATATTCCTCAGAAAATATCTTGTGGGACCCACAAAATATCCTATGGAAATATCTTGTGGGCCCCACTTCAAAAGGAACCTCCAGGAATTTAAAAGAAGCCAAGGGGTAAAAAGGGCATGGAAAAACCCAAGAGGAGGTGGGCTTGGGCTATAAATAGCCCTCCCCACTCTCTCTCTTCTCATAATTTCGACCCCCCCTCTCTCTCTTGCCTCCTCTCTCTCTCCTAAACCTCCCCTAGTGAGCCCAAGTGAGTCTGAGCCCACCTGACCTGGCCTGAACCCACCTGACCTGGTCTGAGCCTGCCTGACCTGGTCCTAGCTCACCTGACCTGGGTCTGAACCCACTTGACCTAGTCCAAACCTAGTTGACTTGACTTGAACCTAGTTGGGTTTAAAGTCAAAGTCAAAGTCCGTTTTGGTCCAGATTCCAGTTTAGATTTCTGAACCCACTTAGCCTACTTGAGCTGAGTTCGAACCTGTTGAACCCAGTTGACCTGGATCGAACCCTGTTTGGTTCAAACCACTTAGGTTGAGTAGCTTGACCTACTCTACCTCTTTCTCAACTAAGTCAGCTTCATCTGACTTAGTCTGACCTCTCGAAGGAAGGCTCGAAGCTAAAGAAGCAACCCGGAGCCGTTTCTTCCACGATTTGAAGTAAGTTCGCTTCGTTGATCCATCTTTCTCAAGTATTTGACTGTTTGTATATAGAATATACTTTCTGAAGTAGTATCTTGCTTTAGTTCTTGATTGAGCCCTTTTTGGACACTTCGGTGTTCACCCGCTCGTCTCGTAACTATCGTCGGATATATCTATGTTCAAACACGCAGCATATGCGTTCTTCAAAATGGTATCTCGCTTTAGTTCTTGGTTGAGCCCTTTAGGACACTTCGGTGTTCACCCGCTCGCCTCGTAACTATCGTTGGATGCGGATCTAGGTGTATATCTGCTGATTCTGCCGACGCGTCTTATATCGCACAGGCTATGTAATTTACCTTTGCCGTCGCGTCGTATGATGCCAAGGCTCCCTGCTTTCCGCACTTCCGATTACTGCACTTCCGATTATGCATTTACTTACGCCGTCGCGTCGAACGATGCCAACGCTCCTGCTTTCTGCAATGTATTTACTTACGCCGTCGCGTCGAACGATGCCAAGGCTTCTGCTTTGTTATATATGTAGAATATTTCGTTCAGTTACACACCCTGAACAATAGTATATGCATTTCTTTACGCCGCCGCTGTATAAAGCACAGGCTTCTGCTTATACTACATATATAGCGCATAAATGAGCGTTCAAATGGAGATCAACTCCAAATCGCCCATGCGATTCCTTGACCGCTCCTCGTTCAAGATTCTTCTTGACGAATGAAGCCCCTATTGGAAAGGCTTCGGTTTTTGGCAAAATGCTCTTTACGTAATGACTAAGTCAATTTCGTATGGCCTGGCTATGGCCAAGGGTTCCTGCAACCTTGATGGATGCAAAGTACGCACAACGGTGCGCATCCATTTCCCGAATTAAGCGTGGCGATTTCCTACCAAAGAGGGGAGATGCCGCTGAAATGAATAAAAGAAACGCACGCTTTCTCCGTAAAAGAGAGGAAGTGCTGCTGAAATTTCTGAAGAAGCTATGAATAGCTCAGAAAGAACGTAGCAGGATACTCTGACATATAGCAGAGTGCTACCCAGTTCATGGTTTGCCCTCTACAACGTAGAAGGGTTCGTCGCACCACTGCCGGTAGAGCAGGGGAGGTGCTGACGAAATGGTCGGCAGAAGAGCTGCCGGAACCAATGGAACGGCATAATGATGTCCGTTGATGGAACAATGCCAGATCGGCTCGTATCCTTGTGCCTGCAAGGGCACCTTGCTCGTAAGGGCCGCTGAGCCGGAGTAGAGGTTGCGCCTTGGCTAGGTTTGGACTCGTTGCGTAAAAATACGCCGAGTAGCCGATCTATTTAGATCGAGTCATATGCATGCTCATTGAGAACGGTTACACAACCAGACTCGTAAGGGCCGAAGAGCCAGAGTGTGTTGTTTCCACCCAAAGAGGTGTGATGCTCGTGGTGGCCGAAGTGCCAAAGAGCGGTGTTCTGCATGCATATGAATAAGACTTAAGGTCGCACATACTTCGCGGTTGAAGATCGTGTTAGGGGTACCCCCTCAGTAATGACTGTGTTGGGGAAGACTGAATGGGGTCGGGTACATACTCCCGTAGTGCTGAAAGCACGGGCTGCCTAAATGGCATGCAGATTCTGTCCAAGTAATTGTAAGACTGGCAGACCCCTTCAGGAATTATG
This sequence comes from Nuphar pumila, assembly GCF_984573655.1. NCBI lineage: Eukaryota > Viridiplantae > Streptophyta > Magnoliopsida > Nymphaeales > Nymphaeaceae > Nuphar > Nuphar pumila. Next base: position 71,201,095 of record NC_143259.1, on the reverse strand, counting down.
CTCACTGTGGAATGACAGTGATGGTACAGCCTTGAGTGACATGTATTTTACTTTGGACCTGATAGAGTCCACGATGGCCTCAGTCACTCATGGGTTTTGGGGTCGTGGTTATCCTTAAGATCTAAGGATTGAACTCAACTACTGCAAGTAGAGGATGCATCCGAATATGGGCCTAGTAGGGTTCTCCCAGTTGAAACACACTGCCCTACTATGGATAGGGTCAACAGGCCTCTGGGGTATCTAAAATACATAGAATAATCAACCCCCAGAACATCGCGTTGATGCCCGAACAATAGCTCTACCTGCGTACCAAAGGCGGGAGCGGTTAATTATCAAACAATGCATTAGTTCTAGGTACAGCGATGCTTTGAATGTATGAGTGGATGACGTGTTGAGTCAGTCCTGCATAACCTTTGTGAAGGTGTCATGTTCGGTATACTACTGGACCGACTGAGCAAAGACCCTTGTTGTATCCGCACGACTAAGCGAAGCTCGAGGAGTTGTCCTTAGATGCATGGGATACGGATGTGCCAAGTATGAAGACTTGAGCTAGACATCACTTTGAGACCCGGAAGAGGTCATGGCTAAGTCGTGGAGACTTATGCGGCTATTCAAATCACAGCCCTGAAAAGGCTTGCTCTAAGTCATGAAGACTCGAGCGGATGTTCAACTCATAGCCCTGAGGAGGCTCCTGCGATATACGCTAAGTCTTGGAGGCTTGAGCGTTGCTATTGCGCATTGCGACCCTGAGTGGTCATTATCGTACTTGAGTTGAATGGTTACATGCTTGCATGCTTACCAGACCATCAGTGGTTCTGACCCCGTTTTATGGGGATTTCAGGTGTTGAACCTGCGTGGCGATATGCGGAGCAAGGCGGCATCGAGTTCCAGGGTTTCTCTAGACAGAGTTGTACTGCTTCCTTTTATTGAACCTACACTGCTTTTCTAAGCAGTAGTGTTGTAATAAACATGTGGTTTTCGATAAAATGGAACACTTTGGTGGTCAATGAGTTGCTTGGCCACATACCTGCAACGTGCTCGGAGTTTTCTAAAACTGACGACTCATTATCGTCTGATTCCGCTGCTAAAAGCTTTTTCTAAATTCCGCTGCAAAGAAAAAAAAAAGAAATTCATGAAAATTTTAACTTAGCTTTGTTTTGGAAATCCGGGGCGTTACAAGTTTTGTCTTCTCTTGTTCGTGATGTTGAAATCGAGTTTGATTCGAAATTGCTTGGAGAAATTCTTGAAATTCCACCTTCAGACACTCTTTTCAACACTATTGAATTGAATGATGAAAGAGTTTTTTAACAAATTCTTCTTCCAGATGCACCTCACTGCCCTCCTTTCAAAAATACTAATCTTCAAACTCGTGCACGCATTGCTGGACGAATCCTTGCCCACAATGTTCTACTCAAAACTGGTTCTTTTGATTATTATTCCATAGATCTATCTACGGCTCTTTATGTTTTATTTGGAAATATTTTTGTCAACTGGGCCAATGTGTATTTTACAAACTTGTGGAAACAAAAACTATTTCTTCCATATGGTTGTCTTTTAACCCGTATTTTTAGACATTTTAAAGTTCCTTTAACAAATGAAAAGTACATTGAGCAAAAAGAGTTCTTTGATCAAACAATTTTTAAAAGAATGAAAATTAAATATCTATCTCCCTTAAATGTTGATCAAACTGAACCATCTGATCCTAATGAACCATCTATTTCTGAACCTTCACCTTCTGCAACACCTTCATCTCATGCAAAAAGAAAGAAATTTTCAACAAATCAAGACCATGATGAAGTTATGCAGAGACTGGAAGCTTTGGAGCTGCATCAACACACCTTTCGTGAAGATGTGACTCAACAACTTGCTTCAATTCAGAAGGATGTAACTGCCATTAAAGATTTGCTAAACTCTCTTTTCTGATCTTTGATCTTTGAAAAACATACTTTATGGGTTGTAATATTTTAAACTTATCTCTATTTCTGCTTATGCTATTTTTGCCCTTACTCTTTTTTATTCTGACAAAGGGGGAGAAAAAAAAAAGATAAAGATAGCATTACTTTGAAATTGCAAGGAGATCTTGAGAAAAAAATGATAGCAATTACATTACAGGAGATCTTGCATGAGAAATGCAAAATTAAGAGAAAAAGAAAGCTTTGAATGAATGTATTTCTAAATGCATGATGAATGGAAATGCAAACCAATCAATATGTATTATATGTGCTTTAAATGTGCTAACTTTTAATGTTTTGCAGCATATTGATAGGGGGAGTAAAATCTCCATCTATGCATCTAAATGCTTCATCTTTGATTAAGTTTGTCATCATAAAAAAGGGGGAGATTGTTACGACAATGAAGCCATACATGATACTTCAAGTACAAGGTTTTGATGATGAGCAAGTAGAATCAACTGCATTTCAGCTAAGGCTATGAAGAAATTGAAGAATTCGGTGAAGAATCATTGAAGACTAGTGTGCAAATGTTTAATTCATTAAAATTCTTAGATTCTTGTAAGAGCCTTACTTAGAGTGCATATTTAGGTTGCATTTCACCTTAAAAGTCTTTAGAAAAACTTTTCAAAAAGAAACTCTTTTGAAAATCTTTTTAGAAAACTCTTTTCTTAAATTTTCATGTTTATTAGTCGACCAATAGACTTATCAGTCGACTAATCCTTTCGCGCCATATTTTCTAAAAAGTCATTCTTGTCAAATTAGTCGACCGAAGGTTTTATCAGTCGACTGGATAGAATGTCTGTTTTCTGGAAAATTAGCAGCAGTCGACTAATGGTTTTATCAGTCGACTGAACAGAACATGTGTTTTCTGAAAAATTTAGCAGCAGTCGACTAATGCTTTTTATCAGTCGACCAAACAGAATGTTTGTTTTTCAGAAGTTTTTAGCAGCAGTCGACTAAAAGGTTTTTCAGTCTACTGATGATATTATCAGTCGACTAACTTTTCTTAAGTCGACTAAGTTTCAAAAGTTCAGATTTTCAAACGGCTCGATTAATAGATCAGTCGACCGATGATAACTGTCAGTCTACTAATAACTAACTATTAGTCGACTAACTGATGTTTCAGTCGACTAATTTTGCCATTTTCCTGAAACTTCAAAAAGGCGTGTCTTTTCATTTTTCAAACGTTTTGATCGTTCGAAATGGACCATTTTGACACCCTTTCATACTCTCAACGTAAGGAATCCTTTAACTATAAATATGAGTGCATTTTACACTCAAAACAACAATTCAATCGATTTGAATCTTGTTTTTCACTCTTATTCAGTCAAGTATTGATTTTCTCACTCACGTGATATTTTCACTTCAGTTTTTCATTCAAATCACTTTGAGAGATAGTGAATTCGTGAGTAGAGTGTTTCAACAACCTCAAAAACCAATTGCATCTCATTTGCATTCAAAAGGAAGGCTCATAGGTTGTATTGTAAGTTGTTATTTCTTTTGTGTAAAAAGGACTCCTTGGTGTAAAGGAGTTGTTTGCTTTCAGTGGGATTGTTACTGAAAGTGGGACCGGTTATGGTCTGTGTGATCTTGTAGTTTACAAGGTTGATAGTGGAAAATCTCAAGCGGGTTTTGCTTGGGGACTGGATGTAGGTCGGGTTTGACCGAACCAGGATAAAATCTTGTGTTCTTTGTGTGTTTGCTTTGAGATTTGCAAAATCCTTCGATATTCCGCAGAAAGTTTTAAAAGCACTATTCACCCCCCCCTCTAGTGCTCGTTGCCTCTATCCTAGTGCACTTTCAGTTTCAACCTTAGATTAGATTTTGTGCATAGGCCAGCACGTTAGATTAGGTTTATTTGTTTGCTTGATTCATTGAAATCGATTTTTTTTAGATTTTTCATCCTTTTCATTAAAATCGGCTAGATCTTCATCTAGTCGATTCTTCAAATTTTTCATAGGTGTTCTTGGGTCTGTTCTGCTAAAATTCCATTAATAAAAAAATCCATTTTTATTCATCTTAGTCGTTGAGTGGTGAGTTGTGATTTTGATTTCACTTGAAAAGCAAAAATCTAAAAATCGGCTAGATTATTTCTAGCCGATTCTTGATTTTTACAAAAATATTTTTCTTTGTTTCGATTTTTTTTATGTCCAGCATGTGTATTGAGTTGTTTTGCTGAAAATTCAATTGTAAAAGTTCATTTTAATTCATTTTATTCATGGGTTGTGCTTGTGTCTTGTTTGTTTTCATTTTTGAAAAAGAAAAAAAAAATTCGGCTAGAGATATTCTAGCCGATCTTTACATTTTCGTTAAAAGTGTGTTTAGGTTGGTAAGACGTGTGGTTTACTGTGTGTTTAGTATATTAACAGTAGCATAAACTTGTGTTAGTCATTTCATTGTTTTAGGATTGATTTAACTAATTGTTTTAATCATTTTGTGTTTTTGTGTTTTGAGTCTATTGAAGAAAATTACAAAAAAAAAAATCAAGTTTTCTTTTCTTTATGTTTTTAATTCCAGCATAGTGCTGTTCTTGTTAGCATTTGTGTAATTAGGAGTCCTTTTTATTATTTTCTCATTTAGTTTTATCAAAATAGTGGTTATTGAGTTTTATTGCTTTTTGTTAATTTATATTTTTATTTTTAAATTTTTGTGTGGGTCTTCTTCTTCCCCAAGGTGGGACGGCAGCCATTAGAGCTCAATTCGAGCTCTAGGCTGTTTTTGGTATTTCTTAATTGCAATTAGGTATCTTTAATTAGGTTGTCTAGGTTCAATGTATTAGGGTTGTATCTCATAGTCGTTTTTAGGGGGTCATTTAAGTAGGTTTTGGTATTAGGGCAGCATTTACTTTTAGAAAGTCGTGTTTTTCAATTAGGTCTTTTCATTACCTAGGTGAGTATTAAATTATTTGGTAGAATTGCCTTAAATTAGAGTTGGCGATTTTGAGAGAGGAGGCAATTAAGGTAATTGCATGTAAAAAGTTTTTGGAAAGAGTGGATTCTCCATAAATCGTGTGGGATATTTAAGGAGGAATTAAGTTTTGGATGTGCATTAAATTAGGAGTTATTCTTTGATCTTGGAAAGTGTTTTGAAATTAAACTAAAATTTCAATTTAAGTTCCACGATTTTCAGAGAGGAATAAATGTTCTTTACTCAAGTTGGGAAAGCAAAAATCGTGGGGTTTTCTTCTAAGTTGGACTTGTCATTTTCCAAAGTGAGAATTTAAATACAATCAAGAAGTGTAACTCCCGAATTAAGTGGGCGATTTTTGAGAATCCAACTCATTTCAACTTTTGAACTTTAGCATTTATTACCTTATTTTTCCAACCTTCTCCATTAAAATTGTTAGCTTTGAAGTAATTCTAGGGTAATTAATAGGTTAATACTTTAGTCAACCTAATTAACTTAGTCAAAACCCTAGGTCAAGCCTAGTTGCGTCAACCCTAATCCCTACCTAACACAACTCGAGCCTAGTCCAACCTAACCCAAGCTTGGTCAACTAAGACCAAGACCTAACTCGAGTCAAACCCTAGTCTACATCCCTTTGAGTCTAGTCAAGTCAACCTAGCCTAGCCTAAGTCAAAGTCAAGACCACACCTAGGTCAAGTCTAAGACCAAGGCCCAACCTTAGCTAAGGCTAAACCGAGTCCACCTATGTAAGACCCGCAATTTTTCAGTATCTTTCTGAAGAAATTCACGAGGCATTTTCAAGTAAAAATAACATCTCAACCCGAAATACAAATCAGATCGATTTGTACGAACCAGTTATACTTGAGATATTCGTCGCTTTGCGAATATATGCTCAAACACTCTGGAAGCCATAACCTCTTAACTAAACAAAAACAAAGGATTTCCTCGAGCCAACTTTCTTAGTTACGTCAATACGAAGAGAATGGCGTACTCAGAATTTTTCGGAAAAAAAATCGCCGGAAACCCGAAATTCTTGCGGGACCCACGGAAATATTGGTGGGACCCACAGAAATATTCCTCAGAAAATATCTTGTGGGACCCACAAAATATCCTATGGAAATATCTAGTGGGCCCCACCTCAAAAGGAACCTCCTGGAATTAAAATAAAGCTCAGGGGCAAAAGGGGGATAAAAATTCCCAAGAGGAGGTGGGCTTGGGCTATAAATAGCCCTCCCCACTCTCTCTCTTCTCATAATTTCGACCCCCCCTCTCTCTCTTGCCTCCTCTCTTTCTCCTAAACCTCCCCTAGTGAGCCCAAGTGAGTCTGAGCCCACCTGACCTGGCCTGAACCCACCTGACCTGGTCTGAGCCTTCCTGACCTGGTCCTAGCTCACCTGACCTGGGTCTGAACCCACTTGACCTAGTCCAAACCTAGTTGACTTGACTTGAACCTAGTTGGGTTTAAAGTCAAAGTCAAAGTCCTTTTTGGTCCAGATTCCGGTTTGGATTTCTGAACCCAGACTTAGCCTACTTGAGCTGAGTTCGAACCTGCTGAACCCAGTTGACTTGGATTGAACCCTGTTTGGTTCAAACCACTTAGGTTGAGTAGCTTGACCTGCTCTACCTCTTTCTCAACTAAGTCAGCTTCATCTGACTTAGTCTGACCTCTCGAAGGAAGGCTCGAAGCCAAAGAAGCAACCCGGAGCCGTTTCTTCCACGATTTGAAGTAAGTTCGCTTCGTTGATCCATCTCTCTCAAGTATTTGACTGTTTGTATATAGAATATACTTTCTGAAGTAGTATCTTGCTTTAGTTCTTGATTGAGCCCTTTTTGGACACTTCGGTGTTCACCCGCTCGTCTCGTAACTATCGTCGGATATATCTAAGTTCAAACACGCAGTATATGCGTTCTTCAAAATGGTATCTCACTTTAGTTCTTGGTTGAGCCCTTTAGGACACTTCGGTGTTCACCCGCTCGCCTCGTAACTATCATTGGATGCGAATCTAGGTGTATATCTGCTGATTCTGCCGACGCGTCTTATATCGCACAGGCTATGTAATTTACCTTTGCCGTCGCGTCGTATGATGCCAAGGCTCCCTGTTTTCTGCACTTCCGATTACTGCACTTCCAATTATGCATTTACTTACGCCGTCGCGTCGAACGATGCCAAGGCTCCTGCTTTCTGCAATGTATTTACTTACGCCATCGCGTCGAACGATGCCAAGGCTTCTGCTTTGTTATATATGTAGAATATTTCGTTCAGTTACACACCCTGAACAATAGTATATGCATTTCTTTACGCCGCCGCTGTATAAAGCACAGGCTTCTGCTTATACTACATATATGGCGCATAAATGAGCGTTCAAATGGAGATCAACTCCAAATCGCCAATGCGATTCCTTGACCGCTCCTCGTTCAAAACTCTGCTTGACGAATGAAGCCCCTATTGGAAAGGCTTTGCTTTTTGGCAAAATGCTCTTTACGTAAAGACTAAGTCAATTACGTATGGCCTGGCTATGGCCAAGGGTTCCTGCAACCTTGATGGATGCAAAGTACGCACAACGGTGCGCATCCATTTCCCGAATTAAGCGTGGCGATTTCCTACCAAAGAGGGGAGATGCCGCTGAAATGGAAAAAAGAAACGCACGCTTTCTCCGTAAAAGAGAGGAAGTGCTGCTGAAATTTCTGAAGAAGCTAAAAATAGCTCAGAAAGAACGTAGCAGGATACTCTGACATATAGCAGAGTGCTACCCAGTTCATGGTTTACCCTCTACAACGTAGAAGGGTTCGTCGCACCACTGCCGGTAGAGCAGGGGAGGTGTTGACGAAATGGTTGGCAGAAGAGCTGCCGGAACCAATGGAACGGCATAATGATGTCCGTTGATGGAACGATGCCAGATCGGCTCGTATCCCTGTGCCTGCAAGGGCACCTTGCTCGTAAGGGCCGTCGAGCCAGAGTAGATGTTGTGCCTTGACTAGGTTTGGACTCGTTGCGTAAAAATACGCCGAGTAGCCGATCTATTTAGATCGAGTCATATGCATGCTCATTGAGAACGGTTACACAACCAGACTTGTAAGGGCTGATGAGCCAGAGTGTGTTGTTTCCACCCAAAGAGGTGTGATGCTCGTGGTGGCCGAAGTGCCAAGAGCGGTGTTCTGCATGCATATGAATAAGACTTAAGGTCGCACATACTTCGCGGTTGAAGATCGTGTTAGGGGTACCCCCTCAGTAATGACTGTGTTGGGGAAGACTGAATGGGGTCGGGTACATACTCCCGTAGTGCTGAAAGCACGGGCTGCCTAAATGGCATGCAGATTCTGTCTAAGTAATTGTAAGACTGGCAGACCCCTTCAGGAATTATGCTCACTGTGGAATGACAGTGATGGTACAGCCTTGAGTGACATGTATTTTACTTTGGACCTGATAGAGTCCACGATGGCCTCAGTCACTCATGGGTTTTGGGGTCGTGGTTATCCTTAAGATCTAAGGATTGAACCCAACTACTGCAAGTAGAGGATGCATCCGAATATGGGCCTAGTAGGATTCTCCCAGTTGAAACACACTGCCCTACTATGGATAGGGTCAACAGGCCTCTGGGGTATCTAAAATACATAGAATAATCAACCCCCAGAACGTCGCGTTGATGCCCGGACAATAGCTCTACCTGCGTACCAAAGGCGGGAGCGGTTAATTATCAAACAATGCATTAGTTCTAGGTACAGCGATGCTTTGAATGTATGTGTGGATGACGTGTTGAGTCAGTCCTGCATAACCTTTGTGAAGGTGTCATGTTCGATATACTACTGGACCGACTGGGCAAAGACCCGTGTTGTATCCGCACGACTAAGCGAAGCTCGAGGAGTTGTCCTTAGATGCGTGGGATACGGATGTGCCAAGTATGAAGACTTGAGCTAGACATCACTTTGAGACCCGGAAGAGGTCATGAATAAGTCGGGGAGACTTATGCGGTTATTCAAATCACAGCCCTGAAAAGGCTTGCTCTAAGTCATGAAGACTCGCGCGGATATTCAACTCATAGCCCTGAGGAGGCTCCTGCGATATACGCTAAGTCTTGGAGGCTTGAGCGTTGCTATTGCGCATTGCGACCCTAAGTGGTCATTATCGTACTTGAGTTGAATGGTTACATGCTTGCATGCTTACCAGACCATCAGTGGTTCTGACCCCGTTTTATGGGGATTTCAGGTGTTGAACCTGCGTGGCGATATGCGGAGCAAGGCGGCATCGAGTTCCAGGGTTTCTCTAGACAGAGTTGTACTGCTTCCTTTTATTGAACCTATACTGCTTTTCCAAGCAGTGATGTTGTAATAAACAAGTGGTTTTCGATAAAATGGAACACTTTGGTGGTCAATGAGTTGTTTGGCCACATATCTGCAACGTGCTCGGGGTTTTCTAAAACTGACGACTCATTATCGTCTTATTCCGCTGCTAAAAGCTTTTCTAAGTTCCGCTGCAATGAAAAAAAAAAGAAATTCATGAAAATTTTAACTTAGCTTTGTTTTGGAAATCCAGGGCGTTACAACCTAAGTCAACCGAACCTATTTGACTAAGTCAACTCTAAACCAAACCCAAACCTAAGTCAACCGAACCCAACTAGTTAGGCCAAACCTAGCCGAGTCCACATTAGTCCGAGTCGAATCAAACATAGCTCGAGCCTACCTAATCCAAACCAAGTTCACCCTAACCAAACCGCACCTACCCAAGTCAAAACCAAGCTTCGTTGAGTCAACCGAGTGAACCCTAACCCTAGCCTTTGTTCTTTAGTGAATTAATTTCATTTAGTATTATTTATTTTGATTTTTATACTAATTAGTTTATTTATCTAATTTAGTTTTAGTGTAGAAGTGTGCGTAAGTATATCGTAATTGTTTCGTATGTGTGAAATGTGTTTTGTGATTGTTTGATTGGTAGTTAGATATTATTTAACTTAGTAGTCGGATTGCATTTTATTGTTTAGCATAGTTGCATTTACATCGTCAGTTAATGTAGTTCTAGTCATAATTTGCTTATCGTATTTTGTTTGTCGTGCATTTAGCGTAGTTGTAATACCCATCTGCATATACACTGTGATACAGTGTCATTTAGACTGCATTAGGTTTGATTTACATTTTCTAGTGTTTAAATAGATTCATTAAGTGAATAGTGCACTCAAATAAAAACCCGATTTTTGCCCTGTCGCACCAGCAGTATTTTCTGTGCAAAAATTCTGTGTTTTCCAAAACTTTTTGTTCTATTCACTTTATTGACGTGTTATTTGACTTCAGACCAAATTTCAGCTCATTCGGAGTTGATTTGATCTGATTTTTAAGTGTTTTGCAAAAACCGCTTTTTCTGGATTTCAAATTACAGGACTTTCGATATCGTGATTTTTCTCAGATTTGAAACGCTTATATCTGGAGTTCCAGATATTGTTTTTCTATTCTGTAAAAACTGTCGGTTTGTTTAATCTGTCATTTGCAGAACAGAATAAATTTCGGGAAAATCGGACCTCGTTTGCATTGTCAAACAGTGTTTTTCCGATAACCTGTCAGAATTCTATTTTACACTAGTTAGGGGCAGTTTCGTAATTTTCTTAATTTCGGCATTTTAGACCTGTTTTCAGTTGTTTCTGCATTTCAGTAGTTGTATAAGCATCTTACAGCATTAGTAGAATTAACTTAGTTAATTTTAGACTTAGTTTAGTATTTTATTTAATTATTGATTGATAATTAGCATTTGTTTTATTATTTTCGGAACATTAGAATTAGTTTTAGTTATGGTTTGCATTGTTAGAATAGAATACTAACTCTATATTTTTCTGCATTTTTAGGTTGAAAAGCATATTTAATTTCCAGGGTTATTGTCCAAGTGCAAAGATTCTCTAATTGGCGAAAAGACGGAAATACCCTTGGTGTGGAGCAGAAGATTTAGTTGCTTTTTCATTTTCCTTTTAGTGCTTAATAGTAATTGTAGTAACTTTATAATTGTAGATTGATATTTGTAATTAATAAATCAAATTTTTTAGAAATATCTTGATTAATTCCTGTTCCCTGAGGATTCGACCCGTACTTACCACTTTGTGGAAAGTCGGTTTTTATATTTTTGGTTGACGATTTTCCAAAGTTTTATGGAAAATAATTGTTTTAAAAAGATCATTTCAAAATATCAACCAAATTTTGGCGCCGTTGCCGGGGAACGACGAATTAATTACTTTATTTCTTAGAGTTTGATTTATTAATTTGTTTTAGTTAGTTAGTTAGTTGTTTTATTTTTAGTTAGTAGGATTAGTAAGTGAATATAGGATTAACATAGTTAGTAAATATAGGATTCACGTTCTGTTCTTTCTAGGATTCACTTGAAATTCATTATGCAAGGAGCGATTAGACAGGTGGGTTTTAGAAAAACTTAGTTTGTGATTTCCTGTATTTATCTTCTCAGTACTTTAGAGTAGTTTAATTTGTTATTTCATTTACTTAGTTAGATCATTCTGACATAATTAGTTAGCATATTTGTTTAGTAGTTGTCTATTTTGTGTTATTTACATTTTAGTACCTGTGTTAGTTTATTTTTATTTTTAGATTTAGGTCGTTTGCTTACATCTGGTCTTAGTACCAGTGTATGCAGGGGAGTCGAGGTCTAGGAACCCCATTACACCCATTTGTTGACAACCTAGAGAGAATTTTACATTCTCATCGAAGTTCGGCAACAATGGCTGACATGGATCCTCCACCTCCACCCCCAGTTCATTCACGTCCTCTGCGGGAATACTTCATTCCCACATACTATGTTCAGGCATCCTGCATTCGGAGACCCGATGTAGGAGCGCCTCATTACGAGATTAAGGCCAGTATTATTCAGATGCTTCCATCCTTTTATGGCCTTAGTCACGAGGATCCCTACCGACATTTAGATGAATTTCTCGAAATCTGTTCTACAGTCAAGATACAGAATTTCAATGATGATGCTTTGAGGTTGACTCTATTCCCTTTTCATTGAAGGACAAAGCTAAGTATTGGCTAAAGTCCTTAGATTATGTAGAAATAGAGTCCTGGGATCAATTGCAACAGGAGTTTCTTCGGAAATATTTTCCCATTGGTCGTACGAACCAATATCGTAGAGCCATCACTAGCTTTTCAGAGCTAGATGGTGAGCGCTTTCATGAGACCTGGGAGAGAATGAAGGATCTCCTCAGGAAATGTCCCCATCATCAGGTGCCGAAATGGCAACTGGTGCAGAGCTTCTATGATGGATTGTCTGACAAGAATCGTCAGATGATCGACTCTTCGTGTGGAGGGACATTCATGTTGAAGAGCGAGGATGAAGCATGGAGGCTATTTGATACATTGGCCGAGAATTCACTCCACCATGCTTTGAGCTCTCATTCGGATAGAGCCACACCCAGCATTCAGAAGAAAGCTGGTGTTCTTGAGATTGGTCCGTCTACTGCACTACAGTGCAAGGTAGACATGATTGCTCAGAAGCTGGACCATCTTCTCTCAGGACCATCCACTACACAGCAGGTGTGTACTCTTTGTGCCAGTCCGGCACACGAGATCACTGAGTGCCCTTCGGCTGCTCAGTACCCTGAATTTGTTCAAGAACAAGTTCAGGCAGCTCAAGTTACGTCAGACCGCCGAATAACCCATTTTCATCGACATATGATCCGGGTTGGCGTAACCATCCCAATTTTTCATGGAAGAATCCACAGTCTTCCACACAGATGCCTACACCCTCTCAGCCAGTTCGGCAGCCATCTTTTACTCAGTCATTTCAAAGACCGAACTATTCTCAGTCTTCTTCTTCTTCTGTCACTCCCCCGATTCAGAAGGAGTCTGCCCCGCAGACATCTTTTGAGGAGAGACTTCTCCAGGCATTCCAAGAGGTGAAAACCTCTAATCATAATGCTTTCGAGAAGTGTAGCCAGATTTTGAGCTCACATACGCAGTCCATTGCGAAGTTAGAGTCGCAAATAGGACAGTTAGCTGAGGCTATTAGTAGGAGACCCGAGGGTACATTGCCGAGTCAGGCTGTCATGAACCCGAAGGGCAAGGACCAGATTACTGGAGGCCTGTTTCATACTGAGACACAGCAGCAGGCCAAATCAGTTATGGCCTTAAGGAGTGGACGTGAGTATCACGTCGAGAGCAGAGAGCGAGAGAGTAGAGAGAGGATAGAGGAGCCAGGGACCATTGTTTCACCTACGTCGGCTCGGCCATCATTATCATCACCATCTCCATCATCATCTTTATCATCTTCTTTATCATCATCATCATCATCTTCATCCTCAGAGAAGAAGAAGGATAGGAGTGAGCCTTCTCACAAAGAGGAGGAGCCAGCAGAGTATATTCCTCTACCACCCTATCCCAAAGCATTAGAGTCTCCTGGATATAGAGGGAAGCAAGGTGCGAAGATCCAGGACATGCTTGACATCTTCAAGCATGTGCAGATCAACCTACCTTTGCTCGATGCAATTCAGTAGGTGCCGACATATGCCAAATTCCTGAAGGAACTATGTACGCAGAAGCGTAAATCTAGAGAGAGAGTTCCTAACAGGGTCCATTTGACTGAGCAGGTGAGTTCAGTACTTCAGCATCAGACACCACCAAAGCTCAAGGACCCTGGAGCCCCTATCATTGCGTGTACCATAGGGAATGTCCGGATCAAACGTGCATTGCTTGATCTTGGAGCAAGCGTGAACATTCTGCCCGGGTATTTCTATGATTCTTTCGGGCTAGGAGAGATGAGATCGACTCCGATTATACTTCAACTGGCAGATCGTTCTGTCAAGGTACCGAGAGGTGTCTTGGAGGACGTGCTAGTTAAGGTGGATGACTTTTATTTTTCAGTCGATTTCATTATTCTTGATATGGAAGGAGTAGACAGCCAGCACCAAACTCCGATTATTTTAGGCAGACCATTCTTGGCGACTGCCAATGCGTGCATCAATTGTAGAACCGGAGCCATGGATCTCTCATTCGGCAATCGGAAAGTCAAGCTAAATATTTTCAATGCCGCGATGGGACCAGCAGGAGACATGGACTGCTTTCATGTAGATATTGCACATGAGTTAGTGGAGGAGCAGCCCGAGTTGTACATTATTGAGGATTCTTTAGATTTGTACCATATAGAGAAGAATAGCGGTGTAGATGTGTCTAGAGTGTCGTCGGAGAGACCACCTTGGGGAGCCGTCATTGAGACTCTTCCACCACTTGCTGAGACCCCCGCCAAATCGTCGATCGAGTCACCTCCGAAACTTGAGCTGAAGCCCTTACCGGATTCACTCAAGTATGCATACCTCGAAGATGATGAGACTCTGCCTGTGATCATCTCGTCCCGGCTCACTGAGGAGCAGGAGCAGAGATTGCTGACTATTCTTCGAGAGCACAAGGCAGCGATTGGTTGGGGAGTTGCTGATCTGAAGGGGATTGATCCTTCATTCTGCATGCAAAGAATCCATTGTGATGAGGAAGTCAAGCTATTTAGGGATATGCAGAGAAGGCTAAATCCCAACATGAAGAAAGTGGTGAAGAAAGAGGTGGTGAAGTGGTTGGATGCCGGAATCATTTACCCTATTTCTGATAGCCAGTGGGTCAGTCCAATTCAGGTTGTGCCGAAGAAGTCAGGACTCAATGTGGTTGAGAATGAGAAGGGTGAGAGAATTCCGATGAGGACCACTACAGGATGGCGAGTCTGCATCAATTATAGGAAGCTGAATGTGGCAACTAAGAAAGATCATTTCCCATTGCCATTCATTGATCAGATCTTAGAGAGACTCGCAGGGCAGAGCTACTACTGCTTTCTAGATGGATATTCAGGATACAATCAGGTAGTTGACCATCCTGACAACCAGGAGAAGACTACATTTACATGTCCTTATGGCACCTTCGCGTTTAGACGTATGCCGTTTGGGCTCTGTAATGCCCCAGCTACTTTTCAGAGGTGCATGCTTGCTATCTTTTCGGACATGATTGATGATGTGATGGAAGTTTTTATGGATGACTTTTCAGTGTATGGCTCTTCTTTTGAAGATTGCCTCCAAAAACTTACTCGAGTACTGAGTAGATGTGCGGAGACAAATCTCGTCCTGAGTTGGGAAAAGAGCCATTTTATGGTCCAGGAGGGGATTGTGCTAGGACACATTGTGTCCAAGCGTGGTATTGAGGTTGACAGAGCGAAGGTGGAATCCATTTCCCGTTTGACTCCACCCACCTCTGTGAGGCAGATTCGATCATTTTTAGGGCATGCGGGTTTTTATAGGCGGTTCATAAAAGATTTCAGTAAAATCTCTCGACCGCTTTGCACTTTATTAGAGAAAGACCAGCCCTTTGTTTTCGGTGAGGATTGTATGAAGGCCTTTGAGATTCTCAAAGAAGCCTTGATTACTGCACCTATTTTGAGACCTCCGGATTGGACTCTCCCATTTGAGATTATGTGCGATGCGTCTGATTACGCTATGGGGGTCATTTTAGGACAACGCATTGATAGGAAGCCCTGTGTGATCTACTATGCGAGTAGAACTCTGTCTGATGCTCAGATGAATTATACTACGACAGAGAATGAGCTACTTGCGGTAGTTTTCGCATTGGATAAATTCAGGTCCTATTTACTCGGTTCGAAGGTGGTTGTCTATTCTGACCATTCTGCATTGAAATATTTGTTGAATAAGAAAGACACCAAACCGAGATTGATTCGTTGGGTCCTACTACTACAGGAGTTTGATCTCGAGATTCGAGATAAGAAGGGAAGCGAGAATGTAGTAGCAGACCATCTTTCCAGACTGATCGTGGAGACCACGCAGGATCAGAGGCCGATCAGTGATTCTTTCCCTGACGAGCAGATCATGTCAGTCAGTACACCGCAGTTACCCTGGTTTGCAGATATTGTGAACTATCTGGTTTCGAGGCAGATACCTGAGCATTGGAACAAGAATGAGCGTGAGAGATTCCTATCTCAGGTGAGGCACTATTATTGGGATGAACCAGAGTTGTTCAAATACTGTGCAGACCAGATCATTAGGAGATGTGTTCCGGAGGAGGAGTACCAGTCCATTCTGAATTTTTCCCATTCATTAGCCTGTGGAGGGCATTTTAGTAGTAGGAAGACGGCTGCAAAGGTTTTGCAGTCAGGATTTTATTGGCCTACACTCCACAAGGATGCTCATGAGTTCTGTAGGCGATGCCTGCGATGCCAGCAGATTGGGAACATGTCCAAGAGGGACATGATGCCCTTGCTTCCGATTTTGATAGTCGAGATTTTTGATGTTTGGGGCATTGATTTCATGGGACCATTTCCGCCTTCATTCGGAAATTTATACATCCTGGTGGCGGTTGATTATGTGTCCAAATGGGTCGAGGTTGTGGCAACCAAGACCAATGATCACAGAGTAGTGCTTAAGTTCATTAAGCACAACATTTTCAGTCGTTTTGGTGTAACACGTGCGATGATTAGCGATGGTGGCAAGCATTTTAGGAATGTACAGATAGCTTCTCTGCTGAGAAGATATACTGTCAATCATAGATTCACCACTCCATATCATCCGCAGACTAGTGGACAGGTTGAAGTGTCCAATAGGGAGATTAAGCGAATTTTAGAAAAGACAGTTCGTCCGGACCGCAAGGATTGGTCCCAGCGCTTAGATGATGCACTTTGGGCATATAGAACTGCATTTAAGACTCCCATTGGCATGTCCCCGTATCGCCTTGTATTCGGGAAAGCATGCCATCTTCCTGTCGAGCTAGAGCATAGAGCATATTGGGCTATCAAGAAATTGAATTTTGATCTCACCCAGGCTGGCAAACTGCAACTCTCAGAATTAGAGGAACTCAGGAATGATGCGTATGAGAATGCCAAATTATACAAAGCTCGCACGAAAGCATTTCATGATAAGCATATTGTCAGGAAAGTGTTTGAGCCAGATCAGAAAGTGTTGCTATACAATTCTCGTTTGCATTTATTCCCAGGGAAGTTACGATCGAGATGGACAGGTCCTTACATTGTGAAAGAAGTATTTCCCCATGGAGCAGTAACATTATTCGATCCTATGACCCAAGGTACATTCAAGGTGAATGGGCAAAGATTGAAGCCCTTCATTTCAGATGCCTTGCAGGATGGTGAGTGTGAGATAGTGCATCTCACGAAGGCATGAGGATTCGAACAGGGGGATGTATCATATGTACATTAATTTGTTTTTCATTTCAGAGTTTTTCTTTATTCAGTATTTCATTTCACATGTGCTAACTTGTGTTTTGATGTATGCAGGATGAATTTAACATTTAGTGTATCAGTTACCAGGTACAGAGAAGAGCTTTCGAAGAATTCAAAAATCAGATGAAATTCAACTTCAGAAGCTCAGAGCAAATCAGGTTGTATCTATCCTTTCTCCCATATTTTTGTTAGTGTCTTTTAGTGTGCATGTGCATTACATTTTTACTTATTTTGTATGCCACTAGGGATAGTGTCATTCAAGCATGGGGGGGTGGTTTAGATGCATGCACACAAAAATTTCAAAATTTTTTGTATGACTGGTAATCAAAGTAGGCATTTGAGAACAAAGTGTAGCATATATGATTGTTTTTGGCATAATCTAACAGTTTATAAATTTTTAAGCCCCATAAAAATTTTATTTTCTGAACTGAGTCGAATAGAGTAGTTATTTATGAGATAATTCAAAGAAAAGATAGTATTTGATTGTTAAAAAATTTTGAATCACTTTAGTATAAGTATGCACAGTATGTTTTGTGAAAGAAATAAGCAATGGAAAGATGTGTTTGAAAAATGAGTTTAAAAGAATAGAGCTACGTTTAGTTGTTGATGTCTTCGTGAATCCTAGTAGTGGAACTCAGACACGAGATGAAGTATTTGAGTATCTTAACGAAAAGGATAACGAAGGAGATCATCTTCTTGTCTAAGTCGATATCTGTGACGTTTGTAGTTCGAGTAAGTAGAATCTGAAGGGTGTTTTACACCTGGTGCCCCAAAGCCAGCTGGTTTGGGAGCCACCGGTTCGAAAGCTTGTTACATGGACTGCATAGAAAGCCTAAGAGATAGAGACATTGCACATGACAAGAGGCAGACTATACGTAAACTATTAGAATAGAAGGTCTAGTGACTCGAGCAATTAAGTCCGAGGGATACTTTGTATCTAGTGCCCTAAGGTTGGCCAGCCTGGGAGTCACTGACCCAAAGCTCGCTACACGGGTCACAAAAACTAACTATTCGAAATAGTGCTCATATGAGAAGAATGCTCAAGAAGCAAAAGTTGAAAAAAAAAGAGTGAAAATGAAAGAAAAAGAATGTGCTGAATGAGAAAATTTTCATTGCTTAGGCATATAAGTGTATTACTGTGCAGAAAATATACAAGTGAGAATAAATGAGTAAAACATGAGAATACTTGACTTTCGGAGAAAAATCATGAATTAGCTACAATATTAGAAAAGTGAAGGAAAAGAATTTTTACTGTGGTGGCATGAGATTTTTAAAACTCGTTTTGAGAATGTCAATTACATGAAATATTTGTTACAACTGCATTCTTAAAAGCTTAATATTTTTGAAAAAATCATCCTCGCATTACATTGATGTTTGTGGGTAGCATCTCTGCAAACCCTCACGAGACCTTACTCGTCCACTAGTGTAAGCTAGGGGTTTAAAGGGCTTGTTGCATACGCTAAATGCAACCGTGATTCCTACGAAAGTGAGTTAGTATTATGCATTCATGCTTAGCATTTCTTGTCTTCGTTGCATATCATAATTAGGGTTTGTTAAGGGACTAACAAACATTCAAGCATGGGGGTATTTGATGATGCATGAAATGCACATCATGTAAACAAGTTTTTCATGCATTTTGTATCATGAATGGTCAATTGGACCTTGGATCAATTCTTAAAAAGCCCAAAACCCAACCCACACGCCTATCCATATCCAAATTAAAAAAGTTTTGCAGAAAACCCCCCAGAAAGTGGCGCCTAGCAATATTTTATTTTTTAACACTCTTTCTGAAAAATGTCAAAACTATAAATAGTTTTTTTTCAAGAACCCTAGGCGTCTTTGGCTGTATTTGGACGCCCCTTGCAGTGAATCTACTCCAGCAACTCCTTCCCCTCCATCCCCTACACGTTTTGGCCATTGAAGACCGGCCTATGCTTGGTTTCCAAGCATATTTCGATCCCCTTTGTGTTTTCTTTTCATTTCTTTCTTGTTCCTTGCTGTCTTTTCACCATTTTTCTGTATTTTTGCAGGTGTAGCAGAGGTGGAGACCATTAACCTTGTGCGGGAGTGCGAAACACACCAACAAGGTGAGCCGGCCCTACCTCCATCCGACTTTCTACCCCCTCCGATCGAGAATCGGCGCATAATCCATCTTCGGTGGATCTCCAATGTGTAGCAGCTGCAAAGGTGTCATTTTTTGGTGAAGTCCAGCATTCTCGAACTGTGTAGGACGTCCATCTCCAGCCACGGTCCGTTCTTCTTCATCCCCCCGGTCGTCGGATCTTCCAAAAGGTAGGTCTTCTTCTTCCTTCTCTTCTAGCTAAAACCGAATGGGGTGTTGGTTTTCTTTTTATTTTATTTTTTTGTGTGTTTCTTATTTTTATTTTTGTTTCAACCTTAGATTAGATTTCGTGCATAGGCCAGCACGTTAGATTAGGTTTATTTGTTTGCTTGATTCATTGAAATCGATTTTTTTTAGATTTTTCATCCTTTTCATTAAAATCGGTAGATCTTCATCTAGCCGATTCTTCAAATTTTTCATAGGTGTTCTTGGGTCTGTTCTGCTGAAATTCCATTTAGAAAAAAATCCATTTTTATTCATCTTAGTCGTTGAGTGGTGAGTTGTGATTTTGATTTCACTTGAAAAGCAAAAATCTAAAAATCGGCTAGATAATATTCTAGCCGATTCTTGATTTTTACAAAAGTATTTTTCTTTGTTTCGATTTTTTTTATGTCCAGCATGTGTATTGAGTTGTTTTGCTGAAAATCCAATTATAAAAGTTCATTTTAATTCATTTTATTCGTGGGTTGTGCTTGTGTCTTGTTTGTTTTCATTTTTGAAAAAGAAAAAAAAAATTCGGCTAGAGATATTCTAGCCGATCTTTACATTTTCGTTAAAAGTGTGTTTAGGTTGGTAAGACGTGTGGTTTATTGTGTGTTTAGTATGTTAACAGTAGCATAAACTTGTGTTAGTCATTTCATTGTTTTAGGATTGATTTAACTAATTGTTTTAATCATTTTGTGTTTTTGTGTTTTGAGTCTATTGAAGAAAATTACAAAAAAAAAAAATCAAGTTTTCTTTTCTTTATGTTTTTAATTCCAGCATAGTGTTGTTCTTGTTAGCATTTGTGTAATTAGGAGTCCTTTTTATTTTTTTCTCATTTAGTTTTATCAAAATAGTGGTTATTGAGTTTTATTGCTTTTTGTTAATTTATATTTTTATTTTTTAATTTTTGTGTGGGTCTTCTTCTTCCCCAAGGTGGGGCGGCAGCCATTAGAGCTCAATTCGAGCTCTAGGCTGTTTTTGGTATTTCTTAATTGCAATTAGGTATCTTTAATTAGGTTGTCTAGGTTCAATGTATTAGGGTTGTATCTCATAGTCGTTTTTAGGGGGTCATTTAAGTAGGTTTTGGTATTAGGGCAGCATTTACTTTTAGAAAGTCGTGTTTTTCAATTAGGTCTTTTCATTACCTAGGTGAGTCTTAAATTATTTGGTAGAATTGCCTTAAATTAGAGTTGGCGATTTTGAGAGAGGAGGCAATTAAGGTAATTGCATGTAAAAAGTTTTTGGAAAGAGTGGATTCTCCATAAATCGTGTGGGATATTTAAGGAGGAATTAAGTTTTGGATGTGCATTAAATTAGGAGTTATTCTTTGATCTTGGAAAGTGTTTTGAAATTAAACTAAAATTTCAATTTAAGTTCCACGATTTTCAGAGAGGAATAAATGTTCTTTACTCAAGTTGGGAAAGCAAAAATCATGGGGTTTTCTAATAAGTTGGACTTGTCATTTTCCAAAGTGAGAATTTAAATACAATCAAGAAGTGTAACTCCCGAATTAAGTGGGTGATTTTTGAGAATCCAACTCATTTCAACTTTTGAACTTTAGCATTTATTACCTTATTTTTCCAACCTTCTCCATTAAAATTGTTAGCTTTGAAGTAATTCTAGGGTAATTAATAGGTTAATACTTTAGTCAACCTAATTAACTTAGTCAAAACCCTAGGTCAAGCATAGTTGCGTCAACCCTAAGCCCTACCTAACACAACTCGAGCCTAGTCCAACCTAACCCAAGCTTGGTCAACTAAGACCAAGACCTAACTCGAGTCAAACCCTAGTCTACATCCCTTTGAGTCTAGTCAAGTCAACCTAGCCTAGCCTAAGTCAAAGTCAAGACCACACCTAGGTCAAGTCTAAGACCAAGGCCCAACCTTAGCTAAGGCTAAACCGAGTCCACCTAAGTCAACCGAACCTATTTGACTAAGTCAACTCTAAACCAAACCCAAACCTAAGTCAACCGAACCCAACTAGTTAGGCCAAACCTAGCCGAGTCCACATTAGTCCGAGTCGAATCAAACATAGCTCGAGCCTACCTAATCCAAACCGAGTTCACCCTAACCAAACCGCACCTACCCAAGTCAAAACCAAGCTTCGTTGAGTCAACCGAGTGAACCCTAACCCTAGCCTTTGTTCTTTAGTGAATTAATTTCATTTAGTATTATTTATTTTGATTTTTATACTAATTAGTTTATTTATCTAATTTAGTTTTAGTGTAGAAGTGTGCGTAAGTATATCGTAATTGTTTCGTATGTGTGAAATGTGTTTTGTGATTGTTTGATTAGTAGTTAGATATTATTTAACTTAGTAGTCGGATTGCATTTTATTGTTTAGCATAGTTGCATTTACATCGTCAGTTAATGTAGTTCTAGTCATAATTTGCTTATCGTATTTTGTTCGTCGTGCATTTAGCGTATTTGTAATACCCATCTGCATATACACTGTGATACAGTGTCATTTAGAATGCATTAGGTTTGATTTATATTTTCTAGTGTTTAAATAGATTCATTAAGTGAATAGTGCACTCAAATAAAAACCCGATTTTTGCCCTGTTGCACCAGCAGTATTTTCTGTACAAAAATTCTGTGTTTTCCAAACATTTTTGTTCTATTCACTTTATTGACGTGTTATTTGACTGCAGACCAAATTTCAGCTCATTCGGAGTTGATTTGGTCTGATTTTTAAGTGTTTTGCGAAAACCGCTTTTTCTGGATTTCAAATTACAGGACTTTCGATATTCTAATTTTTCTCAGATTTGAAACGCTTATATCTAGAGTTCCAGATACTGTTTTTCCATTCTTTAAAAACTGTCGGTTTGTTTAATCTGTCAGTTGCAGAACAGAACAAATTTCGTGAAAATCGGACCTCGTTTTCCCTATCAAACAGTGTTTTTCCGATAACCTGTCAGAATTCTATTTTACACTAGTTAGGGGCAGTTTCGTAATTTTCTTAATTTCGGCATTTTAGACCTGTTTTCAGTTGTTTCTGCATTTCAGTAGTTGTATAAGCATCTTACAACATTAGTAGAATTAACTTAGTTAATTTTAGACTTAGTTTAGTATTTTATTTAATTATTGATTGATAATTAGCATTTGTTTTATTATTTTCGGAACATTAGAATTAGTTTTAGTTATGGTTTGCATTGTTAGAATAGAATACTAACTCTATATTTTTCTGCATTTTTAGGTTGAAAAGCATATTTAATTTCCAGGGTTATTGTCCAAGTGTGAAGATTCTCTAATTGGTGAAAAGACGGAAATACCCTTGGTGTGGAGCAGAAGATTTAGTTGCTTTTTCATTTTCCTTTTAGTGCTTAATTGTAATTGTAGTAACTTTATAATTGTAGATTGATATTTGTAATTAATAAATCAAATTTTTTAGAAATATCTTGATTAATTCCTGTTCCCTGAGGATTCGACCCGTACTTACCACTTTGTGGAAAGTCGGTTTTTATATTTTTGGTTGATGATTTTCCAAAGTTTTATGGAAAATAATTGTTTTAAAAAGACCATTTCAAAATATCAACCACTTATGCAGCATGGCCGAGTAATTTCCTATGCCTCCAGACAGTTGAAGACTCACGAGCGAAACTATCCGACACACGATTTAGAGTTGGCAGCAATCGTGTTTGCTTTGAAATCATGGCGACATTACCTATATGGGGAATCGTTTGAGATCTTTTCAAACCACAAGAGCCTCAAGTATCTGTTCTCTCAGAAGGAGTTGAATATGAGGCAGCGACGATGGCTTGAGTTCATCAAGGACTATGATTTCACGTTGTCTTATCATCCTGGTAAGGCGAACATTGTGGCAGATGCGCTTAGCCGCAAAGCGAGTGGCATTCTAGCTAGTCTTGTGTGGAGCTAGAAGCTTATCAAAGAATTCGTTGCTTGGAAACCTTTTTTTATTGGTGGTGGTTCGATCAGGTTGTCTGGTCTAACCATTCGATCTGAGTTTTTGCCAAAGATCGTAGAGGCTCAGAAGCTTGATGACCAGTATGGCAAGTTTCTAGTCTTGGCTGAGCAAGCAGATTCTCCTTTCAGAGTGTCTAGAGATGGCAGCGTTCGTATGAGAGATCGCCTTTGGGTTCCGAGCAACCCTGAGCTGAAGAGAGAAATTCTTGACGAAGCTTATATGTCAAGATGTAGGATTCATCCAGGAGGAACAAAGATGTTCAAGGACTTACAGCGGAAGTATTGGTGGAGTGGTATGAAGCGCGAGATAGCGGCTTACGTTGCGAGATGCTTGACGTGTCAGCAAGTTAAAGCGGAACATCAGCGTCCCGGTGGTACCTTGTAGAGGATTGAGATTCCTTAGTGGAAATGGGAGAATGTTACGATGGATTTTGTGGTAGGATTGCCACTGTCTAGGCATAAACGCGATGCGATATGGGTAGTCATGGACAGACTCACCAAGTCTGCCCATTTCTTGCCGATCAAGATCAGTCAGTCTCTTGAGAGCCTAGCTGACTTGTACATTAGAGAGATCATTCGACTTCACGGTGTACCGAGGTCTATTATTTCTGATCGTGATCCCCGATTCACTTCGCGACTGTGGGGTCAGTTGCAATCTGCTTTGGGGACGAAGTTGAAGTTTAGTACAACCTTTCATCCTCAGACGGACGGACAGTCCGAGCGAACGATTCAAACGTTGGAAGATATGTTGCGAGCTTGTATGCTTGATTGGAAGGGTGAATGGGATTCACACCTATGTTTGGTAGAGTTCGCGTATAACAATAGTTACCACGCTAGTATCGGGATGGGCCCGTATGAAGCGTTGTATGGTAGACCTTGTCGGTCGCCATCTTATTGGGATGACATCAGCGATAGATCGAGCGAATTGCCTATTGTTCTTCAGCACTACACGCAGCAGGTGCAGAAAATTCGTGAACGTTTGATGGCAGCGCAAGATAGACAGAAGAGTTATGCCGATAAGAGACGTCGCGAATTGTCTTTTGATGTTGGAGACATGGTTTTTGTCAGAGTTTCGCCAAGAGCGTATTTCGTTTTGGGAAAAAAGGGAAGTTGAGTCCGAGGTACGTTGGACCATTCGAGATCGTGGCACAGATTGGCGAGGTGGCATATCGTGTCGAGTTGCCTCCACAGTATGCCCACATCCATAATGTTTTTCACGTGTCGATGCTCAGGAAATACATTCCTGACCCATCGTATGTCATTCGTTATGAAGATGTGGATGTGCAGAAAGATCTGACTTTATCAGAAAGGCCTATCGAGATTGTTGATCGACGAGATCAAGTTTTGCGTATCAAGATTTTTCCGTTAGTTAAGGTACGATGGCAGCACAATGGCTGTAAGACCCGCAATTTTTCAAATGATCTCTGAATAAAATTCATGAGACATTTACCGATAAAAATAGCATTTTTTCTCAGAATGCGAAACAAATTAATTTCTGCGAGCCAGTTATACTTAAGATATTCGTCGCTTTGCGAATATATGCTCAAACACTCTGGAAGCCATAACTTCCTAACTAAACAAAATCAAAGGATTTCCTTGAGCCAACTTTCTTAGTTACGTCAATACGAAGAGAATGGCGTACTCAGAATTTTTTTGAAAAAAATCGCCGAAAACCCGAAATTTTTGCGGGACCCACAGAAATGTTGGTGGGACCAACAAAAATATTCCTCAGAAAATATCTTGTGGGACCCACAAAAATATCCCATGGAATATCCAAGTGGGCCCCACCTTAAAAGGAACCTCCTGGAATTAAAATAAAGCTAAGGGGCAAAAAGGAGATAAAAATTCCCAAGAAGAGGTGGGCTTGGGCTATAAATAGCCCTCCCCACTCTCTCTCTTCTCATAATTTCGACCCCCCTCTCTCTCTCTCCTAAACCTCCCCTACCTAGCCTGGCCCACCTGACCTTGTCTGAGCCTGCCTGACTTAGCCTGAGCCTACCTGACCTGGTCCTAATCCACCTGACCTGGGTCTGAACCCACTTGACCTAGTCCAAACCTAGTTGACTTGACTTGAACCTAGTTGGGTTTAAAGTCAAAGTCAAAGTCCTTTTTGGTCCAGATTCTGGTTTGGATTTCTGAACCCAGATTTAGCCTACTTGAGCTGAGTTTGAACCTGCTGAACCCAGTTGACTTGGAATGAACCTTGTTTGGTTCAAACGACCTAGGTTGAGTAGCTTGACCTGCTCTACCTCTTTCTCAACTAAGTCAGCTTCATCTGACTTAGTCTGACCTCTCGAAGGAAGACTCGAAGCCAAAGAAGCGACCCGGAGCCGTTTCTTCCACGATTTGAAGTAAGTTCGCTTCATTAATCCATCTCTCTCAAGTATTTGATTGTTTGTATATAGCATATACTTTCTGAAGTAGTATCTTGCTTTAGTTCTTGACTGAGCCCTTTTTGGACACTTCGGTGTTCACCCGCTCGTCTCGTAACTATCGTCGGATATATCTATGTTGAAATACGTAGTATATGCGTTTCAAAAATGGTATCTCGCTTTAGTTCTTGGTTGAGCGCTTCAGAATACTTCGGTGTTCTCCCGCTCACCTCGTAACTATCGTTGGATGCAGATATAGGTGTATATCTGTTGATTCTGTCGACGCGTCCTATATCGCACAGGCTATGTAATTTACCTTTGCCGTCGCGTCGTATGATGCCAAGGCTCATGCTTTCTGTAATTTACGATTACTGCACTTCCGATTATGCGTTTACTTACGCTGTCGCATCGTATGATGCCAAGGCTCCTGCTTTTTGCAATGTATTTACTCACGCCGTCGCGTTGAATGACACCAAGGCTCCTGTTTTGTTATATATGTAGAATATTTCGTTCAGTTACACGCCCTGAACAATAGTATATGCATTTCCTTTACGCCGCCACTGTATAAAGCACAGGCTTCTGCTTATACTATATATATGGCGCGTAAATGAGCGTTCAAATGGAGATCAACTTCAAATCGCTCATGCGATTCCCTGACCGCTCCTCGTTCAAGATTCTGCTTGACGAATGAAGCCCCTATTAGAAAGGCTTCGATTTTTTGCAAAATGCTCTTTACGTAAAGTGTAAGTCAATTACGTATGGCCTGGCTATGGCCTAGGGTTCATGCAACCATGATGGATGCAAAGTACGCACAACGGTGCGCATCCATTCTCCGAGTTAAGCGTAGCGATTTCCCGCCAAAGAGGGGAGATGCCACTGAAATGGATAAAAGAAACGCACGCTTTCTTCGTAAAAGAGAGGAAGTGCTGTTGAAATTTTTAAAGAAGCTAATGATAGCTCAGAAAGAATGTAGCAGGATACTCTGCCATACAGCAGAGTGCTACCCGGTTCATGGAATGCCCTCTACAACGTAGAAGGGTTCGTCGCACCACTGCCGATGGAGCAGGGGAGGTGCTGATGAAATGGTTGGCAGAAGAACTGCCGGAACCAGTTGAACGGCATAATGATGTCCGTTGATGGAACGATGCCAGAATGGCTCGTATGCTTGTGCCTACGAGGGCACCTTGCTCGTAAGGGCCGCTGAGCCGGAGTAGAGGTTGCACCTTGGCTAGGTTTGGACTCGTTGCGTAAAAATACGCTAAGTAGCCGATCTATTTAGATCGAGTCATATGCATGCTCATTGAGAACGGTTACGCAACCAGACTCGTAAGGGCCGAAGAGCCAGAGTGTGTTGTTTCCACCCAAAGAGGTGTGATGCTCGTGGTGGCCGAAGTGCCAAGAGCGGTGTTCTGCATGCATATGAATAAGACTTAAGGTCGCACATGCCCCGCGATTGAAAATCGTGTTAGGGGTACCCCCTCAGTAATGACTGTGTTGGGGCGGACTGAATGGGGTCGGGTACATACTCCCGTAGTGCTAAGGCACAGGCTGCCTAAATGGCATGCAGATTCTGTCCAAGTAATTGTAAAACTGGCAGACCCCTTCAGGAATAATGCTCACTGTGGAATGACAGTGATGGTACAGTCTTGAGTGACACGTATTTTACTTTGGACCTGATAGAGTCCACGATGGCCTCAGTCACTCATGGGTTTTGGGGTCGTGGTTATGCTTAAGATCTAAGAATTGAACCCAACTACTGCAAGTAGAGGATGCATCCAAATATGGGCCTAGTAGGGTTCTCCCAGTTGATACACACTGCCCTACTATGGATAGGGTCAACAGGCCTCTGGGGTATCTAAAATACATAGAATAATCAACCCCTAGAACGTCGCGTTGATGCACGAACAATGTTTCGCCCGCGTACCAAGGGTGGAAGAGGTTAAATATTGAAATAATGCATTAGCTTAGGTTCAGCGATGCTTGAATGTATGCGTGGATGGCCGTTGTTGAGTCAGTCTTGCATAACCTTTGTGAAGGTGTCATGTTCGGTATACTACTGGACCGACTCGGCAAAGACCCGTGTTGTACCCGCACGACTAAATGAAGCTCGAGGAGCTGTCCTTAGATGCGTGGGATACAGATGTGCCAAGTATGAAGACTTGAGCTAGACATCACTTTGAGACCCGGAAGAGGTCAAGGCTAAAGTCGTGAAGAGGAGAGATGCCACTGAAATGGATAAAAGAAACGCACGCTTTCTTCGTAAAAGAGAGGAAGTGCTGTTGAAATTTTTAAAGAAGCTAATAATAGCTCAGAAAGAATGTAGCAGGATACTCTGCCATACAGCAGAGTGCTACCCGGTTCATGGAATGCCCTCTACAACGTAGAAGGGTTCGTCGCACCACTGCCGATGGAGCAGGGGAGGTGCTGATGAAATGGTTGGCAGAAGAACTGCCGGAATCAGTTGAACGGCATAATGATGTCCGTTGATGGAACGATGCCAGAATGGCTCGTATGCTTGTGCCTACGAGGGCACCTTGCTCGTAAGGGCCGCTGAGCCGGAGTAGAGGTTGCACCTTGGCTAGGTTTGGACTCGTTGCGTAAAAATACGCTAAGTAGCCGATCTATTTAGATCGAGTCATATGCATGCTCATTGAGAACGGTTACGCAACCAGACTCGTAAGGGCCGAAGAGCCAGAGTGTGTTGTTTCCACCCAAAGAGGTGTGATGCTCGTGGTGGCCGAAGTGCCAAGAGCGGTGTTCTGCATGCATATGAATAAGACTTAAGGTCGCACATGCCCCGCGATTGAAAATCGTGTTAGGGGTACCCCCTCAGTAATGACTGTGTTGGGGCGGACTGAATGGGGTCGGGTACATACTCCCGTAGTGCTAAGGCACAGGCTGCCTAAATGGCATGCAGATTCTGTCCAAGTAATTGTAAAACTGGCAGACCCCTTCAGGAATGATGCTCACTGTGGAATGACAGTGATGGTACAGTCTTGAGTGACACGTATTTTACTTTGGACCTGATAGAGTCCACGATGGCCTCAGTCACTCATGGGTTTTGGGGTCGTGGTTATGCTTAAGATCTAAGAATTGAACCCAACTACTGCAAGTAGAGGATGCATCCAAATATGGGCCTAGTAGGGTTCTCCCAGTTGATACACACTGCCCTACTATGGATAGGGTCAACAGGCCTCTGGGGTATCTAAAATACATAGAATAATCAACCCCTAGAACGTCGCGTTGATGCACGAACAATGTTTCGCCCGCGTACCAAGGGTGGAAGAGGTTAAATATTGAAATAATGCATTAGCTTAGGTTCAGCGATGCTTGAATGTATGCGTGGATGGCCGTTGTTGAGTCAGTCTTGCATAACCTTTGTGAAGGTGTCATGTTCGGTATACTACTGGACCGACTCGGCAAAGACCCGTGTTGTACCCGCACGACTAAATGAAGCTCGAGGAGCTGTCCTTAGATGCGTGGGATACAGATGTGCCAAGTATGAAGACTTGAGCTAGACATCACTTTGAGACCCGGAAGAGGTCAAGGCTAAAGTCGTGAAGACTTGAGCAAATGTTCAACTCATAGCCCTGAGGAGGATCTTGCGATATACGCTAAGTCTTGGAGGCTTGAGCGTCGTTATTACGAACTGCGACCCCGAGTGGTCATCGTATGTGCTTGAGTTGAATGGATGCATGTTTGCTTGCTTACCAGACCATCAGTGGTTCTGACCCCGTTTAATGGGGATTTCAGGTGTTGGACTTGCGTGGCGATATGCGGAGCAAGGCGGCATTGAGTTCCAGGGTTTCTCTAGACAGAGTTGTACTGCATCCTTTTATTGAACCTACACTGCTTTTCTAAGCAGCAGTGTTGTAATAAACATGTGTTTTCGATAAAATGGAACACTTTGGTGGACAATGAGTTGCTTGGCCACATACCTGCAACGTGCTCGGAGTTTTCTAAAACCGACGACTCATTATCGTCTGATTTCGCTGCTCAAAGCTTTTCTAAGTTCTGCTGCAAAGAAAAAAAAAAAGAAATTCATGAAAATTTTAACTTAGCTTTGTTTTGAAAATCTGGGGCGTTATAGAATTGGTATCAGAGCATGTGTCTGAGAAACCTGGTTTAAGATCCGTCATGGTCACGATATCGCACTGTAAGTATATGTTTTTATACTTTTGTTTTGATCTGGGTGCATCTTTGTATAGATGCCAACTCATGACTCGCGCGGATACTGCTATTGTTGCAAGGTCATGCACGATGAGTGGATATGCCCGTATGAAGTCCAAGACTGCCAATACTGTGGCGAAGATGGGCATTCCGCCAACGAATGCCAAAGAAAATATACCGCCGATATGGGTCAGCGGGCATCAAAGGGTCTCAAGGATGAGACTTCGCGTGTCAGTGGACCGCATCACTCTAGTGTTGGGAGCAACCATACCCCAACATCTTCTGATGAATCACCACGGCTGAGGGACTTTGATTTGAACTTCCCTGCAAAAGTCTATCACTCGCCAAGCTACCATCCGGCATCATATACGCCGAGCTTAAATGGCAGGAACAAAAGAGGGGATTCCTTTCGTTCGCCAATCATTATTTCAGACTCCCAAAGTCTTGATCTTGCCGACTGGGAGAGTGGACTGGCTTCCCTCATGTGTCCCCAATATTCGCTTGAGAGTGCGGAAGTGTCGCCCAAGCCAAAGCTAGTAGTGCCTGCACCAAGGCCATGTGGCAATAGATGGACCTTTTTGAGTTCGTCTTCATCAAAGAAATCCAGGTCTTAAAGACACTAGTGATGCTTTGGAGTCAGTAGACTCATGTATATAGTTTCTCAACGCCTAAGTCTGCCAATGCAGCATGACGTTTTGTTTAAGGCGATGCTTATATAAATATGATGTATATTAAATAAAACTTTTACTTCCTCATATACATCGAGAAACTAAAAACAAGTGCTTGTGTGTGATTAGATAAATGGCTCCTACGACGAGGAGAACCATGCCAAGCGAGGAGTCCCATACGCAAGGATTCCTGCTGGAGACACTCAACAACCTGGTTACAGCCATCCGTGAAACGAGGCCAGAACTAGTCGCACCACGAAACGAGAACCTAGGAGGAGTGACTTATGAGAAGTTCCTCAAGCTTGACCTGCCAGTTTTCATTAGCAGAGCCGATCCGGAGCTCGCAGAGAGTTGAATCGAAGAGACAGAACGTGCCTTCTCAGTACTGGGAGTACCAGAAGAGAAGAAGACCAACTTTGGCACGTATCGATTGAAGGATAATGCACGGAAGTGGTGGGATACCACTAAACTTATCCAGTTCTCACAAGTCGAAGTCATTCCTTGGACTGACTTTCGGAGGACTTTTATGGATAACTACTTCCCGTTGCATTCTAGAAACAAGAAAAAGATGGAGTTTCTGGAGTTGGAACAGGGCGGTATGAGTCTGATGGACTATACCAAAAAATTTCAGAATCTAGAGCGCTACTGCTCTCGATTGTTCGAAACATACCAAGAAAAGGCTGACAAATATGTGAATGGTCTGCGCGAAGGGCTGCGATCGAGGGTGGTAACAAGCATGCCTTCGACTTTTCAGGCTGCGGTAGAAGCGGCTTAAAAAATCCAAGAGGATTGGGCGCGATCTAAAGTGATCGTAGCAAAGAAGCCCATAGTGAATGGTGGGAATCGTAAAAGGACGTTCCCAAGTGGCTAGGGTTCACGACAACCCTTTCAAAAGAAGAAGTTCCAAGGAGGGAACAACACTGAACAAGTCGTGAGGCCAAGATAGAACACAACTCTGAATGGTCAGCAGTCCAACTTCAGCTTCCCAAGGTGTCGTGTGAACCACCCCAGAAAGCCATGTCCTCGTGACATTGGTGGTTGCTTGTATTGTGGCAAGATGAGCCACTTTATAAGGGATTGCGCCAAGAAGGCTGCAAATGAGCAGAGGAGTAATGTCGGATCTGTCGGACCCTCTCGACCAGCACCACAACGTTCTCAGTTTCAACGACCTCAACCTAGAGTAGAACAAAGGTCTACTGGAAGTCGTGTATATGCTGTAACGACTAAACAAGTCGAAAATGGTGACCTGATTGAAGGCACCGTACCTGTTAATGGACATGCAGCTTACGTCTTGTTTGATTGTGGTGCTACTCATACCTTTATCTTCGACAATTTCACCGAACAACTCCACGGCTCGGTGCAACCGGTTGATAAAATGATCGAAGTATATAACCCGTTGGGTTCACGCACCAAATGTATCCGGTGTGTGAAGAACTTGGATATTAAGATAGCAGGGCAACACTTGCCTACTGACGCCATCCTGATCAATATGATACAGTACGATGTCATTCTGAGAATGAATTGGTTGGCTCAGAATAATGCCAAGATTCTGTGCCGCGAGGGCAGAGTAATTCTATCTCGACCCAGATTGCCTAAAATGGAATACCGGTTATCCAAACCAGTTCCACAAAAAAGGCTCATATCAGCACTTAAGGTACAAAAATACCTTAGGAAGGGATGTGTGGCCTTCTTGTTGAGTCTCTCAGTGGAAAGATCCAACGAACAACCCCTTGAGAGTTTGGAAGTGGTGCGGTAGTTTCCCAATGTATTTCCTGAGGAATTGCCAAGACTTTCGCCACTTCGTGAGGTTGAATTTGGAATTCAATCCTTACCTGGAACAACGCCGATATCTAAAGCCCCGTATCGAATGACGCTTGCTGAACTCAGTGAGTTGAAGTGTCAGTTGGAAGAACTGATGGAACAAGGGTTCATTCGTCCGACTGTATCACCGTGGGGAGCCCCGGTGCTGTTTGTAAAGAAGAAGGATGGATCCCTTCGGTTATGCATCGATTATCAAATGCTTAACCAGGCAACTGTTAAAAATAAGTACCCATTGCCTCGAATTAAGGACTTGTTCGATCAACTCAGAACTGCCAGAGTATTCTCTAAGATCGACCTCAGGTCCGGATACCATCAACTTAGAGTAAAGGAAGATGATATACCCAAGACTGCCTTCAGAACGAGATATGACCATTATGAGTTCGTAGTAATGCCCTTCAGACTCACTAATGCGCCTGCTGCCTTCATGGACCTGATGAATCGGATATTCAGACCATATTTGGACAACTTTGTGATCGTCTTTATTGATGACATTCTCGTTTATTCTGAGAACAAGGAACAGCACATGGAGCACTTGAGGATCATCTTAAAAACCCTTCAAGATAACCAGCTCTATGCCAAGTTTTCAAAATGTGAATTCTGGCTAGATAAAGTGATGTTCCTTGGCCATGTGATCTCGAAAGATAGAATCGAAGTGGATCTTGCGAAGGTGGAAGTTGTGATGGACTGGAAGCAGCCAGAAAATATCACTGAGGTCCGTAGCTTCCTTGGACTTGCCGGATATTATCGGAAGTTCATACAAGACTTCTCCTGAATCGCCGTACCGATGACGAAATTGTTGAAAAAGGGAGTGAAGTTCGAATGGACTGACCAGTGTAAGGAGTGCTTTGAGGTTCTCAAACAGAGGCTTACCACTGCCCCTGTCCTTACCTTACCTTCTGGTCAGGGAGGCTTCGTGGCTTATACCGATGCCTCGGGAACAGGTCTAGGTTGTGTGTTGATGCAGCATTGTTATCGTCGCAAAATTTTCCTGTCTTCCCTTCCTTGCAGAAGAGAGAGGGAAATGCTTTCGCGATTCAAACTTGACCGGTTTTTGGAAATTGTTTTAAAATACTCGCCCCCGTTTTGAAAATTGCGGGAAAATCCATGGGATGGGGCTCGACCTGTCGGTACGAGGTTCGACCGTTCCTGCCGCCTTTAACAGGGGTAATCGAACCAAGGACCAAAATTATGTTTGACTTAGTAAAATCATTGAAATTATGTCCTATCCTAAATGCACAGAGAATTCAGGCATGTGCTATGAGATTTGGTAAAATATAAGTTGGAAAATATGATGTATGCTTAGAAAATATTTGAAGTTGAAAAGCATTTCTTAGGAAAAGATGGAAATCAATTTCTCATGAAAACTCAGACGAAGAAGGTTTGAAATCTCGAGGAAGTTTATAAAGATTTGGAAAATCTTGAAGAAGGGAGAATCTCGAGAAAATCTTGAGAAAGTTTATAAAGTCTTGGGAAAACCATGAAGAAATGAGAATCTCAAGAAAATCTTAAGAAGTTTAGAAAGACTTGGAAAACCATGAGGAAATAAGAATCTCAGGAAAATCTTAAGAAAGCTTAGAAAGACTTGAAAAACCATGAGGAAATAAGAATCTCAGGAAAATTTTGAGAAAGTTTATAGACTTAGAAAAATGAGAATCTCAGGAAAATTTTAAGAATTCTTGAGAAAATATGAACTTTTGAAAAGGAAAACACTTGTTGAGAAAATGCAGACTTTGAGAACTTTTTTAAGAAAATGATAGAAAATTTACAGGAAAGATTCATTGGAGAAGGAAATTCAAAACTTAGGAAATTGAAATCCTGAGAATCTGGTTTTTTGAAATATCTGAAAATCGACTTGGATTCTTGAGAAAATGAGAAATTCCTTTGAAAAGAATCTTAAGGAAATAACTTTTTAAGGAAAATCACAGGAAAACATTTGATTTGGGAAATCGAACTCCGAATATCATCATAGTTTCTTGAGAAAATTGATTCCATGAAGTGAAAATCTTTTGAGAAAATCATGAGAAAAACGAATAATGCAAATGATTTGAAGGAATGAATGCACTTTTGAAAAGATTTCTGAAAATTTTATTGGAAAAATGTGGATTAAACCAAAGTAAATCCTTCATATATTCTGACTGTGGCCATGAATATATTCAGGGTTTATTTGAGTTAATTCATGATATTTTGAAAATATTGGAAATATGAGGTGCATTTTCAAGATAGCCTAAGAGTGTAGGCTCAATGTGACTGGTAGAAAGATGATGGATCTGGGTCTCCTCCATATTCCGACTAGGGCCATAACTATGGACTCCACCGAGTTCATCAACTCTCTAAGAGTTGGTGCACGTGCCATTCGTGTTCATCCACGGTGAATTTGGAAAATTGAGATGTATGCATCATAGAATCAAGATATTACTGAAATCAAACTATATGAGATGCGGCCTAATCTAAGCAGTAAAAGTAAATCTTATTCCAAGGTTTACATTGGATTATTACATTTCATAACATAAAAAAAAAATGAAATGGAGCCAAGGAATCAGCATCTTCTAGATTTTCCTGCAAAATGAGAGTTAGTACAAAATAAACAAGGAAATTGACATATATATATAATATATACAACGAAGAGATATATACATATATCAAAATGCCAAAATAGGTGTTAAATGTCACGTAACGATAGATGTGTAACTATATGAGAAAATATATGAATATTCAATACATGGAAATAAGAGCACATGAAGAGATATATATATATATATATATAAGTATATATCTATGTATATATATATACATATATACGTGTACATATAGGTAGATATACCTAGATATACATATATATATATATATAGAAATAAAATGAGAAAATATATGCATTAATGGGAATTCTACAAAATGGGTAAAATAAGAAAATATGGATATACACAGTTTCTGTAGGTAACTTTACATAGCTGTATCTCCCAAATTACAACATATTTCTCAGTAAAATCGGGTATGGAGCTTCCCTATATATCAATAACAAAACCTGTAAAAGATGGTCAAAAGATCATGAACGGATATGGATAATTCCGTTCATGAACGTGGCTGAATATTAAGACTGCACTCCTGCAGAAGAATGAATGGGTTTTCTTTTTATACAAAATAAAAAGGATGATAGGTGGCAATAAAGGATGGTTACAACGATGAGATGCTGAGTTAATGAAAGAGAAGACAACTATATTGTTATATGCAAAAAAAAAAAAATGACTATATAGATACATAAAGAGGCCTGCCATAATGTGATGTAAACGTCTACACAACCTGAGCCTATAAGTCATTCATATCTAACTTTGCTCACATCATGTATGATGGAAATCAGCTGACTAACTAAATAGGTTTTCATAAATAATTTAGCAGAAAATATCATTTAGCTGAAAATATCCATGAGTTCACAAGAGAAAAGACAAGTATATTATGATAAAAGGGGTTCTAACTGGATATGCAGATTTACTTGCAGACATTGATCACTTAAACCCTGTGTAACAAATGGATCAATCAACAAATCAGTTCAAGTACTCCTACTGATGGCCAGGGTAAAGCCGTGATCTTGCAGCAAATTCAATCTAGCGCATCAACTTCCCTCATATACATGTGCAAAGTAGATCGAAAATTCTAAAGGGGCATTCTCTTTATGTGCATATTTCACCATCAAGATTCTTTATAATCAATAGGTTGATTCAGGATATTGAACCATGACGAGACTTATCGGTTTCATAATTCTGTGACATTTTTTTTTTACATTTGCCTGATTAATCTAATTTTGTGAATGCCTGAAGGAGATGCCCCAGTTCCCCAGGATGTATTGCTCCAGTGTTCTGAATGATAACATTGGCCTATAGAGAGTAGCACGATGACATCACGAAGATATGGTGCCACGTTCAAAATTAGCCTTGAAGTTGAATTTACCATATGCAGAAATTCCCACCGTGTCACGACTAGGAAAGCTAGTTGTTACCACATATTTTCAATGTGTACAAAGTTGTGCAAGCAAGAAGGGGAAGCATGTTTCTTGCATTAACTATGCTTTTCCCTTTTGGCATGCTTTTGGGCAGAATTCTGGTGTGATGTTACTTATCTTATTTAGATATCATGGCTAATCATCCTTGTTTGTTTATAGTGGGAGCTGGATTTGCGTTTGGACTTCCTGTGTTGTTTGCTAAAATTAAGCACCTGCTGGAGGAACTATTAAATTTGATGATTTTAGAGAATTTTATGCAAATCCACTGTAAGTTGGCACTTGTGAAAAGAAGAAAATCCTTCTTTGTCATTGTCAAGACATCTCCTGCGTTGGGCATTGCAGCAGCTATTGCCTGAGTTCGGCATCTCAACTTGGTACGTGAGCTCCTTGGAATAAATCTCTTTATGTTCATTTCACTTATTACAGCTTGCTGGAAATTGTTAAATGACAACTGAGTGTCGTGGGGACCTTCATCGTTGATTGCTGATCCCCAGCCGATAGCTCACCTCCAGCTGGATGCTATTTGATCGACTGGAATATTTCTCCATTTGATACTCATAAATTAAGGAATTAACCAAGCTTTTACAGTGGAATCTTACTGTAATTCACTATTTAAGAGTTGTGTGAAAATCCATCAGATATGGGTAAGATATCTGAATTCTCCAAACTACGGGGTTTGGTCATTATTAGTTTGTTCTCATTGAATAAAAATGATCTCAAGATGTCAACATCATCCGACAAAGAGCCTCCAGAAGAAACAAAGATCTGAAGTTCATATCGGGTTGCAAATCATCCCTTGTCACTCGATGGTTGTAGTTTAATTTTCCTTTTCCCCTTTATTTTACTTTGGTTCATATTTGATAGATGGTAAATGTAGGAATTGACATCTAGTTGCTATATGCTAATATTTTAACAAACAACCTTCTTTTCATCTATGTTTTCTGTAACATTATTTCTTTCACCTGCATCCTTAGTTTCTTTATGATTATCATCATTTAATATTTCAAGTTTTATCGTTTCATCCATACTTTGTAATTGACATCTGCACAGTACTTCTGAACCCCCCCCCCCTAATGATATAAAAGCTGCAATCAAGAGACCTCCAGGGAAGTTCTATTTTGCTTAAAAGAATATGAATGTCAAGTTGAAGTAGAGGTACCTTTCACAAAAACTTTTTCTTTCTAATATAATGTTCGTATATTTCCTGGGCCTATATCATCTGGCAGCAAGCCCCTGCGATTAGGAATCCTGACAGCCTATTGATCATGGAGGATTTTGAGTGATGAATTGAGAGTGACAAGTGGGAACATGGTTTTGCCTCTCGGCTCACTGACAATTGGTTTGGCTCGTCATCGAGCATTGCTGTTCAAGATAAGTATTTTTACCGGCATCTGTTTAGGTTACTTTGTTTGGTTTGGCCTAATATCGGTGTTATCATTAATGGTGATGATGATATTGTTATTATTATATAAGTCAATGCAAAACTTTATTGAACATTCTCTATCTTTCTTACCAAATGAACTGTCAGTAAAGATTAATTGTCATTTAGTGCCACTTTTTTTGTAAGATCCACGACTCTAATTTTGATGTATATTGTGTAATTATATGGGAATCGATGAATTTTTATGTTTTGGCAATTTCTGATGATTTGCTTAATTTGAGAATCGGGTAAAATCGCGTAATTTTATGTAAAAAGAGCGATTTCGGGAAATCTAGAGCGAATTAACTTTTGAAACTTTTAGGGTAAGTTTGGAATAGGGTTGTAGTGATACACCCCGAATTTGAGATCTGAATGAGGAAGAAACCTTGTCAGTGCATGTGAATTACGAGTTTTGATCTACGATTGGACCCGAATCTTAAAACGCTTAATTCGAGCAAATGAGAGGTAATTTCCTTAAGAGGCATTGACCATTCTACGATAATTAAGGTCATAAAGAAAACAAAATAATTGTTGGAATTAAATTATTATTTTCATGCATTAAATAGGTGTTTCTTTATGATATACATAACATGCGGTTTTGGATTTGGATCCGGAGCATCTAGTGGATCCAAAACCCTTGGACGACCCTATAGTGGACATCCATGTCCATAGTTGACCGGCTGGTCAAGGATTGACCAGCTGGATGGCGATTTTGAAATACTTTTGCATGGCATTTAAAAGAAGGCTTTCATTGGCCACTCATCTTTTCAAGAAACCTCATGATGAAGCCTAGGCTCTATCATGAGGGGCGTCATTTCTAAAAAGGAGCCATGGGGCTGGCACCCCATGGCAAATTTGAAAGGTTTTTAAAAAGATTCAAACCCTCAAAATCGATAGGTGGAGTTGGGTGGCAGCCAAGGGCACCCCCTTGTAATTGTTTAAAGTTCTAAAGGCTTTTAATAGTGGCATTTTAGAAAGTTTTCTAAAATCTTTTGGAAGCTCTACATGCATTGGTTGTTGGGGGGCGTGGAGCTCCCCAGCCCTCCATCTTGGAGGGAACAACCCCAGTCGTCCATCCCTAAAGTACATTCTATAAAACTAAAAAAAAAACGGGCCCCTCTCTAATGGGCGATTTTTCTTAACTTACTCTCTCTCTCTCTTCTCTCTCCCAAACCTCCTTCTTCTCCTCTTGTCTCCTCCCTCCGAACCGTGGGAACCACTTGGGCGTGGAGTGTTGCTGCATCATCCTTCATCTTCTCCAAGAAGTTAAGGTGAAGACTTACCTTGTTGGTTATGATTCCGGATTTACGTGAAGCCAATGGTGCTTTGCATCAATGCATGCAAGCCCAAATGGCGGATTAGCTTAGAAGAGGAGTTTAAACCTTGAATCTTCATAGTTTTATACTAGTAATGAGTTGCATGCAATCACAATCTGTTCTTTCAATTTGAATATTGTCATTTCAGTTTTCGTTTCCTTTCTTTTCCCCCATGCAGGTTGGCTATGCACTCTATCTGAAGATGCTGTCACGATTTGCTTTTTCTTGTTAGAATCATGGCATTTTCATTTTAGGGTTGTGCTGGACTGAGCTGGGCTTGTCCAGCTTACACCCAATTCGTTGGTTCTCCATCCTTGAGAGCTGGAGTGCCGAGTGATGTGCTCCAGCCGACGGCATACTCTATTTCCTTTGTTGTTTTGTCCTTCTTTATTTTTTTTTTTTGGGTTTTGGCTCAACCCAGTCCCAGCACATTGGGACTGGTGTTGCAGCCGAGCGCTTGGCCATGGGTCACAACGTGACCAATCCCTTTAGGATGTGGGAAGGCCAGGCCGCCGGCAGCTATTGCGTTTTAATCCTTCTTTTTTTATTTTGTTCTAGCTTTTTTTGGACCCGAGTGGTGGAGCAGGCTGGGTCGGCCTTGGGTGTGTGCCTAGTACTCCATTTGCTATTGTGAACCGAGCCCTCGGGCTCTGGTTCATGCTTATAGGATTGCTCGGTCTGGTCCAGTGGACCGGACCCCTTGTCGAATCATTTTCAATTTAGTTGGAGCTAGGCGCCTTTCGGTTAGCCGCGCGCCCAGCCTATGTAACCTGAGCTTTTAGTTCTTTGTTCTTCCCGTGTCAAGGTTGTCCGATGCACTTTGTGCTTTTTCTTTTGGTTCGGTTCAGACCAGCACCATAGTCTGGTCCAGACCTGTAGTGCGCATGAGCCCAGTCCGGTCGTTTCCCTTGGCAGGAGCTGGGTGCACACCGCACTGGTGTTGTGCACCCTTAGTCTTTGTTTCAGCATTTGTGGGAGCAGATCTAGTGTTGTGCACCCTTAGTCTTTGTTTTAGCATTTGTGGGAGCATACCTAAACCAAGGTTCAGACCTGAACCCCTCGGTAGCCCTGCTAGCACCCATTGCTAGCCGCGGCTTTCCCGCGATAGAGTCGGGTGCTAGCTGCAAGGTGCTGGGCACCCGAGCTGTGTGTCGACCCTTTTGTGGGTCCAAAACTGAACTGAGTAGTTCATACCTGCTTGTGGTAGGGGCAGTAGGGTCCGGTGGACCAGTCCCTTCTCCTGTGTCTAGCTCCCTCGTGCCCCGCAATTTTTGGTCTAGCCGCGGCTGCACTTGTTGGCAGCTTGACTCCTTCTCAATCCAGACCCTTCGGCAGTCTGGTCCGCACTAAGAGTCGGACCAGAACCCTTATGTTAGTATGACAGTCTGGCCCGTAGGACCAGACCATCGTAATAGCTGGAGTTTTGGCAGCGAGTGTGTGGATCGGCAGGTTGGCACACTTGCAGCCCCGTTATGCCACCATCATGGCTGTTGACCCTCTTCCCTATTAGGATCAGTCCGTACCTACTTCGAATTTAACCATAGTAGGTCTAGGTTAGCCTTTGACTTGCCCCGCACCCTTACGTTAGTCGGTTAGGGTTTTGGAATAAGTATACATGCCTTGGGTTTTATCGAGTTCGATATATATGTATATATAGGTTATCTATATGTACTTGAGTGTGAATGGATATATGTACGTATGTACATAGGTATAGGTATGTACACACCGGTATACCAGAATACATGATGACTGTTTCAGCATGACCGAATGGACATGCGACACCCTTGTGTCCCGCCCAAACATTTCTCTTGATGATGATACACTTCGAATCGATTAGTGTTGTCCTACGTTCATTTTGACAAACGGTTTGTTTTGGGACCGCAGACGCGGCTCCCCATACCGTGGAAATAGCTAATGTTGTTCTCATAAGACGGGAATATCTCAGATTTCACCAAAAACATGTAAGTGCGTTGAACCACATGTAATGGTCCTTTGGG
This sequence comes from Nuphar pumila, assembly GCF_984573655.1. Lineage (NCBI taxonomy): Eukaryota > Viridiplantae > Streptophyta > Magnoliopsida > Nymphaeales > Nymphaeaceae > Nuphar > Nuphar pumila. The sequence continues at coordinate 71,160,027 of NC_143259.1, read as the reverse complement.
TCGCAGTTGCATCTTCTGTACAAGAGCAACGATTCACCTTAGGGGAAACCAATGTTATTCCCATTAGACAGGATGATGGGTTAAATTCAATTTCGACCCTTGAGTATGAAAATGTTGATAAATGCAATCATAACACTGAAATGCGTAATATAGTGCAGTTTAAATATCATTTAATGTCTCTGTGGTTACATTTGTGCAAAAGATAGAAATTGTGATACTCTTACACTTTGCACTTGGCACATCTTAACACAGTTGTGAGTAGTACATACCCGGAGGAGGTACATCGCTGAGGCATCAGTAAGCGCATTAGGTGCACTTACGAAAAGAGAGAAAATGGAACACCATAGGGTATAAATATTGAAATGACTTGTTGTGGGCTCAGTTGGAGTCTTCGGACAGTGACCCTTGTGTTGTGTGGACTCTTGTATGATATACTCTAATAGAAGATAAAATAATATGGTGTTTTGACTGCTTTCACGAGCAGTGTGCTCCGTTGGCCGTGTGAGGTTGAGCATGTGGATGGGCAGGCCAAGTTCTTGTTTTGCGTACCCTGTGGGGACCACGAGGCAGATTCCTCGTTTTGAGGTATGATTGAACTTGAGCCATAAGAAAGATAAACCTGCTTTGCCCCATTCACAAAAGGGTTCACCTTGGGAGAGGGTGGATGGTACAACCCTGAGTGACTTGTCGTTACTACGACACGTGTTTTGACAAGAACTGTAGCGTTCCTTTGGCCTCCAGTCACTCAGAGTCAGGGAGGTCGAGGTTACCTTCTTAGGGCCTCACTACTGCAGTAGTATGGATTGCAATCCTTGCCTTTGCGAGTGTTTTCTCTTAGCCGTGTGCTGCTCGCATATAGTTGACTCGGTCTGTAGCTTCCCCGGTTACCACACTATAATTTGAATAACAGACGTCGTGTGCATGTCTCACAGAATGCGAGGTTTCCTTCGCGTACACGAAGGAGTAATCAGAAGAACTTAAAAACTAACCAAATAGCTAACTTACTGTAGTTGCCACTTTACTTGTTCTATGGACTTCACTCCAGTTGCTTTACTTACTTCAGCTGTTACTTGGTTACTTGTTGTTCAGCACTGGTTACAGTTGTTACTACCTTGAGCACTTGCCTTACAGTTACTGTTGCTTCTCTAGTTACTTGCTGCTCAGTTCGTCGTTTTTAGCTACTTGTTTACCTTGCTACTGTAGCCTGTTGACTAGTACTTGTCATTTTGCACTCACCTGACACAGGCACTCACACTTGTTAGCTTTTCCTGCTTTCCTGCATACATGATATATATATATATATGCCTGCTTGTGGTTGTTTCTTCACCACCTCGCAAGAGGATTTGACCCCGTTTTATGGGGATGTAGGTGACGAACAGGTATAAGTGCAGATGCGATGATACACGGTGGAGGCTTAGAGGACCCACACACTTGACCTGCAGTTCCTGTACCTGGTGGTTTTTGGGTTTTTGGTTGTTGATGGGATATACTCCCTATTTTGTACCTTTTGTACTTTTTATCTATAAATTCATTAAAACTATTGGGGTGTTTCCCCTCTTTACTTCGTAGTTACCTTTTTTTGGTTATACTGTTCTTTATCTGTGGCGGCCGCCCAGACTTGCGGCTTTGTTGTTTTTCCACGCTTGCTTTCCGATGATTTTATGCTAAAACTTTTCAAAAAAAAAAAATTCCATGGAAATCCCAAGTTTTTCCAAGGTCGGGGTTTGGGGCGCCACAGTGTTTGGTATCAGAGCAATGTTTAGTGTGTGGTCAGAGCTTCATCGTGCATCATCCATCGCACTGTAAGTATAAGTTTAACTTCTTTATTTCCTTCATTTTCCGCTATTTAGATGGTTTGTGTTTGTGGTTCTGTGTATGTAATAGATGTCGACAAACCCAACCTACGGCAAGATTTTGGAGGCTCTCCAAAACCTGACTCGAGGCAAAGAGGCTCTGAGTGGAGCTGTGCGACATTTGGCACGTAATGTGCACATGTTGGCACCTCCATGTGCAAGGTGTTTGGAAGATCATGCAGGACAGATCTGTCCCCGTGAGTTGGCTGAGTGCCCCTACTGTAGTCTTCGTGGGCATGTCAAAGAGGAATGCCAGACGAAGTAGAGGGATGAGCTCTGAAATAGCAATGCGGAAGACATCGAGGATGTTTCTTCGGTCTTTGGACCTTTGGTTCTGGAAGTGGATAGCCAGGACGGAGAAAGGCGAGGAGCGATCGATTCTCCCCAATATTCTCCCAAGTCCTACCCCTATGTTGTTTCTTCGGAGTACGTGCCACTGATTCTGAAGGAAGTCCAGGAGATCTCTGACACGCCGCTGAGAAATGATGTTTCTCCTCCATGTGTTAGGCCGAGGTGCTATGGTAGTCGGAAGGACTACAGGGACTTCTACACTAGCAAGCCGTAAAATTGTGATGTGATGCTTAGATGTTAGAAACACTGAGTCAGTGTTTCGTTTTTGCTTTTGTCGTGCTTAAATTGTTGGCAGTGCTTGTTTAACCCTATCTTGATAAAGGGTGTTTATGTAATGTTTCAGTTTTCTTTATTAATGAAATAGAAAGTTTCCTATCTCCGTGTAGTTGTTGGTTGCTTATGTATAGATTGTTGCGTATTTAGATGGCGTGGCGCGCCAGATGTGACGACCTGATGGAGACTCTGAACAACCTTACAGAGGTTGTAGGACGACAAGCAGAGACCATGAGGAACATGGGCGTGCACCTCCAGCAAGCCGCCCAGGGACAGGGAACACCTGCCCAGATTCCTGTTACAGCAGTCCCATATAAGCAATTTATGAGCTTGAACCCTCCCTCGTTTGATGGAAAGTCGTCGCCGAAAGCAGCCGAGGATTGGATCAGAGAAATATAGCGTATCTTATGTGTGTTACAAGTTGGTGATGATCGGAAAGTAGATTCTGGGACATATCATCTCAAGAAGGATGCAAAAAGGTGGTGGGCGACCACTTGGGAGATAAAGTTCGACAACCAGCCAGTTCATTAGGAGCAATTTGTGGAAACATTCTACGCAGCCTATTTTCCAGCTCACGAGAGGAGCCGGAAAATGTAGGAGTTTCTCGACCTCCAACAGGGTAGTTCTTCTCTCTCTGATTATGTCACGCGTTTTCGAACCTTGGAGAGGTTTTGTCCGCACTTATATACGACAGAAAAGGAGCGAGCTCTTAAATTTGCTCGGGGTCTGAAGCCTGTCTTAAGGACGAAGGTGTACACACGTGCATCTATGACGATCAATGAGGCTTTAGAGACGGCCTCCTTGCTTGAACATGACTGGACAGAATCACAGAAGACTCCCACACCACGTCAGCAGCAGCAGAATTGTGGCCAAAGGTGTTGGCCAAGGAAGAGACATTTCCAGAGAAATCAGGATGGAAGGAAGTTCCATCCTTAGACGAAGAAGCAACATAACAACAACAACACCCGCCATAATCAGTATCAGAACCGTAGACCCCAGTACCAGCAACCACAGCAGAAGCAGCTTACTGCGGCCAGTTGCCCGAAATGTACTACGGATCATCCAGGGCGATCCTGCCCGCGAGACACAGGCGGATGCTTATATTGCGGAAAGATGGGTTATTACATTCGGGATTGTAGGAAGAAGCAAGCAGACGACCAACGCAGGAATACGCCGGGTACTTCCCAGCCGGCGCCGCAACGACAGCCAGCGACACAGCAGCAGCAGCAGCAGTCATATCCACCAAAGACAACAAACCAGAAGGTCATTGCCGGTCGAGCATACGCGGCAACAGTCGAGCAAGTGACCAAGGCAGAGTTGGTCCAAGGTACGATCTTGGTAGCCGGACATGAAGCATTTACTTTGTTTGATTGTGGAGCTACTCATTCGTTTATAGCAGCTAGATTTGCTCGTACCTTGCCTTTGTCAGTTGAGCCTTTGATTTTTTTGTTGGAGGTTCGCACTCCGATTGGAGAGCAGTCTTTTTGTGACTCGTATATGCCAAACATCGTAGTGTTAGTGGTAGGGCAAAACCTGTCAGCTGACGTTATCCTGTTAGACATGACAGAGTACGATGTGATTTTGGGCATGGATTGGCTTTTTGAGTACCATGCTCAAGTCTTTTGTCGGGAAGGCAAAATTGTTTTTTCTCAGCCTAATTGTCCTGTTCTGGAGATCAAGCTTCCTTGACCTTTGCGCGATAGCTGCATGATTTCTTCTTTCAAGGCTCAGAAGTATCTGCGAAACAGGGGTACTGCATTCTTAGTCAGTATTGCCCCAGTTGAACACGAGATGGTTTTGATCAATGACTTGGACGTGGTCCGAGATTTTTCCGACGTGTTTCCAGAGGAGCTACCTGGGTTACCTCCGAGGCGAGAGATCGAGTTCGGTATCGAATTGATGCCTGGAAAGACACCGATTTTCAAGGCACCATATCGTATGGCTCCAGCGGAACTTGAAGAGTTGAAGCGTCAGTTGGAAGAACTCCTTGATCAGGGTTTTATTCGGCCTAGTGCTTCACCTTGGGGAGCACCAGTGCTATTTGTACGGAAGAAGGATGGATCTCTGAGGTTGTGCATCGATTATCGGATGCTCAACCAAGCGACAATTAAGAACAAGTATCTGTTGCCGAGGATCGAAGATCTTTTCGATCAGTTGCAGAAGGCAAAGGTCTTCTCGAAGATCGATCTCAGATCGGGTTACCATCAGCTTCGTATCCGAGAGGATGATATTGCGAAGTCAGCTTTCCGGACGAGGTATGGGTTGTATGAGTTCGTGGTGATGCCTTTTGGCCTTACGAATGCTCCAGCAGCATTCATGGATTTGATGAACGAGATTTTTTGTCCATATGTGGACTCATTCGTGATAGTATTTATCGACGACATCTTGGTCTATTCGGAGAGTCCGGAGCAGCATCAAGAGCATCTACGGATTGTGTTGAGTACTCTTCGCGAGCATCAGTTGTTCGCCAAATTCTCTAAGTGTGAGTTTTGGCTCGAGCGCGTCAGGTTTCTTGGCCATGTGATATCGAAGGACGGAGTATCCGTCGATCCAGCGAAAGTCGAAGCAATTTTGGGTTGGAAGCAACCCCAGAATGTGTCTGAGATTCGTAGTTTTCTTGGATTGGCTGGTTATTATCGACGTTTTATCCAAGACTTCTCGAGGATCGCTTTACCTTTGACGAAGTTGTTGCGTAAAGGTATTAAGTTCGTGTGGAACAGTGCCTGTGAGGACAGTTTCCAGATCCTGAAGTTGAAATTGACAACCTCGCCGGTATTGGCTTTACCATCTGGCAGAGGTGGATTTGTGGTGTACACAGACACCTCTGGTACCGGTTTAGGTTGCGTGCTTATTGATGATGCATGAAATGCACATCATGTAAATAAGTTTTTCATGCATTTTGTATCAAGTTTAAGGTTTTAAACCCATGTTTAGATGTGTTTTGATAGTAAGGGGTTACGGTTCGAATTTCAGAAAAATCAGAGTTAAAATGAGAGAGTTATGGCTATTTCAGTGTTTGGGCACGGATTTCGAGGTGGATCGGATCCATATCCGACCCATTCAGGTCAATTGGACCTTGGATCAATTCTTAAAAAGCCCAAAACCCAACCCACACGCTATCCATATCCAAATTAAAAAAGTTTTGGAGAAAACCCCTTAGAAAGTGGCGCCTAGCAATATTTTATTTTTTAACACTCTTTCTGAAAAATGTCAAAACTATAAATAGTTTTTTTTCAAGAACCCTAGGCGTCTTTGGCTGTGTTTGGACGCCCCTTGCAGTGAATCTACTCCAGCAACTCCTTCCCCTCCATCCCCTACACGTTTTGGCCATTGAAGACTGGCCTATGCTTGGTTTCCAAGCATATTTCGATCCCCTTTGTGTTTTCTTTTCATTTCTTTCTTGTTCCTTGCTGTCTTTTCACCATTTTTCTGTATTTTTGCAGGTGTAGCAGAGGTGGAGACCATTAACCTTGTGCGGGAGTGCGAAACACACCAACAAGGTGAGCCGACCCTACCTCCATCCGACTTTGTACCCCCTCCGATCGAGAATCGGCGCATAATCCATCTTCGGTGGATCTCCAACGTGTAGCAGCTGCAAAGGTGTCGTTTTTTGGTGAAGTCCAGCATTCTCGAACTGTGTAGGACGTCCATCTCCAGCCACGGTCCGCTCTTCTTCATCCCCCCGGTCGTCGGATCTTCCAAAAGGTAGGTCTTCTTCTTCCTTCTCTTCTAGCTAAAACCGAATGGGGTGTTGGTTTTCTTTTTATTTTATTTTTTTGTGTGTTTCTTATTTTTCTTTTTGTTTCTGTTACGACAATGAAGCCATACATGATACTTCAAGTACAAGGTTTTGATGATGAGCAAGTAGAATCAACTGCATTTCAGCTAAGGCTATGAAGAAATTGAAGAATTTGGTGAAGAATCCTTGAAGACTAGTGTGCAAATGTTTAATTCATTAAAAGTCTTAGATTCTTGTAAGAGCCTTATTTAGAGTGCATATTTAGGTTGCATTTTACCTTAAAAGTCTTTAGAAAAACTTTTCAAAAAGAAACTCTTTTGAAAATCTTTTTAGAAAACTCTTTTCTTAAATTTTCATGTTTATTAGTCGACCAATAGACTTATCAGTCGACTAATCCTTTCGCGCCATATTTTCTAAAAGGTCATTCTTGTCAAATTAGTCGACCGAAGGTTTTATCAGTCGACTGGACAGAATGTCTGTTTTCTGGAAAATTAGCAACAGTCGACTAATGGTTTTATCAGTCGACTGAACAGAACATGTGTTTTCTGAAAAATTTAGCTGCAGTCGACTAATGCTTTTTATCAGTCGACCGAACAGAATGTTTGTTTTTCAGAAATTTTTAGCAGCAGTCGACTAAAAGGTTTTTCAGTCTACTGATGATATTATCAGTCGACTAACTTTTCTTAAGTCGACTAAGTTTCAAAAGTTCATATTTTCAAACGGCTCGATTAACAGATCAGTCGACCGACGATAACTGTCAGTCTACTAATAACTAACTATTAGTCGACTAACTGATGTTTCAGTCGACTAATTTTGCCGTTTTCCTGAAACTTCAAAAAGACGTGTCTTTTCATTTTTCAAACGTTTTGATCGTTTGAAATGGACCGTTTTGACACCCTTTCATACTCTCAACGTATGAAATCTTTTAACTATAAATATGAGTGCATTTTACACTCAAAACAACAATTCAATCGATTTGAATCTTGCTTTTCACTCTTATTCAGTCAAGTATTGATTTTCTCTCACGTGATATTTTTACTTCAGTTTTTCACTCAAATCACTTTGAGAGATAGTGAATTCGTGAGTAGAATGTTTCAATAACCTCAAAATCCAATTGCATCTCATTTGCATTCAAAAGGAAGGCTCATAGGTTGTATTGTAAGTTGTTATTTCTTTTGTGTAAAAAGGACTCCTTGGTGTAAAGGAGTTGTTTGCTTTCAGTGGGATTGTTACTGAAAGTGGGACCGGTTATGGTCTGTGTGATCTTGTAGTTTACAAGGTTGATAGTGGAAAATCTCAAGCGGGTTTTGCTTGGGGACTGGATGTAGGTCGGGTTTGACCGAACCAGGATAAAATCTTGTGTTCTTTGTGTGTTTACTTTGAGATTTGCAAAATCCTTCAATATTCCGCAGAAAGTTTTAAAAGCACTATTCACCCCCCTCTAGTGCTCGTTGCCTCGATCCTAGTGCACTTTCATTTGGTATCAGAGCAAATGTAAGACCCGCAAATTTTCAGAAAATATCTGAATAAAATTCATGAGGCATTTACCGATAAAAATAGCATTTCTTCTCAGAATGCGAAACGAATCAATTCCTGCGAGCCAGTTATACTTAGGATATTCGTCGAATCGCGAATATATGCCCAAACACTCTAGAAGCCATAACTTCCTACCTGAATGAAATCAAAGGATTCCTGCGAGCCAACTTTCTTAGTTACGTCAATACAAAGGGAATGGCGTACTCAGAATTTTTCGGAAAAAAATCGCCGAAAACCCGAAATTCTTGCGGGACCCACAAAAATATTGGTGGGACCCACAGGAATATTCCTCAGAAAATATCTGGTGGGACCCACAAAAATATCCCATGGAAATATCCAAGTGGGCCCCACTCCAAGGAACCTCTTGGAATTTCCGGAATAGCCAAGGGTAAAAAGGAGATTCTGAAACTTGGGGCCCAAGTTTCAGAATCTATAAATAAAGGAGCCCCCCTCTCTTTAAAAATCGCCAACCCCTCTCTCTCTCCTCCTTTCCCAAACCTCCCCTACCTAGCCTAGCCCACCTGAGCCCACCTGACCTGGTCTGAGCCTGCCTGATCTAGCCTGAGCCTGCTTGACCTGGTCTGAGCCTGCCTGACCTGGTCCTAACCCACCTGACCTAGGTCTGAACCTACTTGACCTAAGTCTGAACCCAGTTGACTTGACTTGAACCTGGTTTGGTTCAAAGTCAAAGTCCAAGTCCTTTTTTGTCTGAAGTTCGAAGTTGATCCTTTTTCGAAGTCGAGCCTCGTTCGAAGCGTTTGAAGCAATCGGAGTCGTTTCTTCCTCAAATTGAAGTAAGTTCGCTTCATTAAACCATCTCTCTCAAGTATTTGATTGTTTGTATATAGCATATACTTTCTGAAGTAGTATCTTGCTTTAGTTCTTGGTTGAGCCCTCTAGAACGCTTCGGTGTTCACGCGCTCGCCTCGTAACTATCGTCAGATATATATGTTCGAATACGCAGTATATGCGTTCTTCAAAATAGTATCTCACCCTAGTTCTTGGTTGAGCCCTCTAGGACACTTCGGTGTTCACTCGCTCGCCTCGTAACTATCGTTGGATACAGATCTAGGTGTATATCTGCTGATACTGCCGACGCGTCTTATATCGCACAGGCTATGTAAATTACCTTTGCCGTCGCGTCGTATGATGCCAAGGCTCCTGCTTTCTGCAATTTACGATTACTGCACTTCCGATTATGCATTTACTTACGCCGTCGCGTCGAACGATGCCAAGGCTCCTGCTTTTTGCAATGTATTTACTTACGCCGTCGCGTCGAACGATGCCAAGGCTTCTGCTTTGTTATATATGTAGAATATTTCGTTCAGTTACACACCCTGAACAATAGTATATGCATTTCCTTTACGCCGCCGCTGTATAAAGCACAGGCTTCTGCTTATATTACATATATGGCGCGTAAGTGAGCGTTCAAATGGAGATCAACTCCAAAATCGCCCATGCGATTCCCTTACCGCTCCTCGTACAAGATTCTGCTTGACGAATGAAGCCCCTATTGGAAAGGCTTCGCCTTTTGGCAAAATGCTCTTTACGTAAAGACTAAATCAATTACGTATGGCCTGGCTATGGCCCAAGGTTCCTGCAACCTTGATGGATGCAAAGTACGCACAACGGTGCGCATCCATTTCCCGAGTTAAGCGTAGCGATTTCCCACCAAAGAGGGGAGATGTCGCTGAAACGGATAAAAGAAACGCACGCTTTCTCCGTAAAAGAGAGGAAGTGCTGCTGAAATTCCTAAAGGAGCTAAGAATGGCTCAGAAAGAACGTAGCAGAAGTGCTACCCAGTTATGGAACGCCTTCTACAATGTAGAAAGGTTCGTCGCACCACTGCCGGTAGAGCAGAGAAGGTGTTGACAGAATGGTTGGCAGAAGAGCTGCCAAAACCAGTTAAGTGGCACAATGATGTCCTTTGTTGGAACGATGTCAGAATGACTCGTCTCCCTGACACCTGCAAGGGCATCATACTTGTCAGAGCCATTGCGCCAAAGTAGTGGTAGCGCCTTGACGAGGTCCTGAGCTCGTTGCGTAAAAATACGCCGAGTAGTCGATCCGTAGAGATCGAGTCATGTGCATGCTCATTGAGAATTATCAGACAACCAGACTCGTAAGGGTCGCTGAGCCGGAGTGTGTTGTTTCCACCGAAAGAGGTGAAGTGCTCGTCAAGGCCGAAGTGCCGAGAGCAGAGTTAAGCATGCATATGAATAAAACCTTTGTTCCACGGTGAAAACCGTATGGTTGATTGGGGTCGGGTACATACTTCTCAAAGGCTGCCCTATAGGCATGCAATGTTCGTCAAGTAATTGTAAGACCGGCAGGCCCCTTTCAGAATTTCTCACCGAGGAAGACGGTGATGGCGCAGCCTTGAGTGACATATATTTCACCCGAACCTGATAGAGTTCATTGATGGCCTTCGTCACTCAGAGGTATGGAGGTCGTGGTTATCCTTAAATATCTAAGGATTGAACCCAACTACTGCAGTAGCAGAATGCATTCGGATACCTAGTAAGGATCTCTTCCGGTATGCTGTACCGTCCTACTAGGGGGATGGGGTCAACAGGCCTCTGGGGTATCTAAAATACATAGAATAATCAACCCCCAGATCGTCGCGTTGTCGCCCAGATATGAGTCCCCTAAGCCTAGGGGGAGGTGCAATTATCGAAACAAAGCATTAGCTTAGGTACAGCGCTACTTTGAATGTATGAGTGGATGACGTTGTTGAGTCAGTCCTGCATAACCTTTGTGAAGGTGTCATCGTCGGTATACTACTGGACCGATTGGGAAAGAACCCTATTGATATCCGTACGACTAAGTGAAGCTCGGAGAGCTGTCCTTAGATTCGTAGGATACGGATGTGCCAAGCATAAAGGCTTGAGCTAGACATCCATTCGTGACTCTGAGGAAGTCAAGGCTAAGTCGTAGAGACTTAAGAGGTTATTCTAACTCACAGCCCTGAAGAGGCTTATGCGAAGTCATGACGAATTGCGTGGATGTTCAACTCATAGCCCTGATGAGGCTTTTGCGATATACGCTAAGTCATGGAGGCTTGAGCGTCGTATTACGAACTGCGACCCTGAGTGGTCTATGCATTTACTTGAGTTGAATAGATAGGTGTTTGCCTACTTACCAGACCATCAGTGGTTCTGACCCCGTTTAATGGGGATTTCAGGTGTTGAACCTGCGTGGCGATATGCGGAGCAAGGCGGCATCGAGTTCCAGGGTTTCTCTAGACAGAGTTGTACTGCTTCCTTTTTATTGAACCTACACTGCTTTTTCTAAGCAGTAGTGTTGTAATAAACATGTGGTTTTAGATAAAATGGAACACTTTGGTGGTCAATGAGTTGCTTGGCCACATATCTACAACGTGCTCGGAGTTTTCTAAAACCGACGACTCATTATCGTCTTATTCCGCTGCTAAAAGCTTTTCTAAGTTCCGCTGCAAAGAAAAAAAAAAATTCATGAAAAATTTTAACTTAGCTTTGTTTTGGAAATCCGGGGCGTTACAGAATTGGTATCAGAGCAAGAGTCTGAGAAACCTGGTTCGAGATCCGACTTGTCCACTATATCGCACTGTAAGTATATTTTATACTTCTTGTTCTGATCTGGGTGCATCTTTGTATAGATGGCAACTCACGACTCCCGAAGATACTGCTATCGTTGCGGGATCATGCACGATGAGTGGGTATGCCCATATGAAGTTCAAGACTGCCAGTATTGTGGCGAAGAAGGGCATTCCGTCAACGAATGCCAAATGAAGCATACCGCCGATATGGGTCGGCAGGGATCGCTTGGTCTTAGGGATGAGACCTCGCATGTTAGTGGGCCACATTACTTCAGTAGGAGTAGCCGTACTCCAGCAAGTTCTGATGAACTACCGTCTCTGGTAGGATTTGACTTGAACTTCCTTGAGGGATTTGGTCAATCGCAAGGCTATCAACAGGCATCATGTACGCCTAGCTTGCACAGTTGGGAGGAGGGATGCAACAACTCCTTCTATAATCCCATTATGATTTCAGATTCCTCGAATCAAAGTACTATTATATGGGAGAACAAAGCGGCTACACCAACACCGAGTCTGAATGGCCAGGAAGAGGGATACAACCTATATCATCCTGTTATGGTCTCGGATTCTCCGAGCCATGATGCCACTGAATGGGCAAGTGGACCGGCATCACTGATCTATCCACAAGAGTCGCTTGAGAGTGCGGAAGTGCCGCCCAAGCCAAAGCTAGTTGTGCCTGCACCAAGGCAATGTGGAAGTAAACGATACTTCGGGTTCTTTGGGTCAAGAAAGAAATCCAGTTCTTAGAAGAGACTGGTAGTGTTTTGGAGTCAATAGACTCATGTACCTAGTTTCTCAACGCCTAAAAATCTGCCAGTGCGGCATGACGTTTTGTTTAAGGCGATGCTTGTGTAAATGTGATGTATATTAAGTAAATAAAACTTTGCTTCGATATATACATTGTGAAACTAAAACACGTTGCTTGTATGTGGTAGATAAATGGCTCCTACGACGAGGAGAACCATACCAAGCGAGGAGTCCCATACTCAAGGATTTCTGCTGGAAACACTCAACAATTTGGTTACTGCCATTCGAGAAACAAGGCCAGAACCAGTCGCACCTCGAAGCGAAAACCTTGATGGAATAACCTATGAAAAATTCCTCAAGCTCGATCCACCAGTCTTCGCTGGTAGAGCCGATCCTGAACTGGCAGAAAGTTGGGTCGAAGAGACTGAACGTGCCTTCCTGGTGCTGGGAGTACCAGAAGAAAAGAAGACCAACTTTGGCACGTACAGGCTGAAAGACAACGCACGAAAGTGGTGGGATACCACTAAGATTATCCAGTTCTCGGAAGTTGAAGTCATTCCTTGGACTGACTTCCGGAGAGCTTTCATGGATAATTACTTTCCATTACACTCCAGAAACAAGAAGAAGATGGAGTTTCTGGAATTGGAGCAGGGTGGCATGAATCTGATTGACTATACCACCAAATTTCAAAATCTTGAACGGTACTGCTCCCGGTTATTTGAGACCGACCAAGAAAGGGCCGACAAGTACATCAATGGACTGCGAGAAGGGCTAAGGTCACGGGTTATCACCAGCATGCCCCAAACGTTTCAAACGGCTGTGGCAGCAGCTTCAAAAATACAAGTGGATTGGGAGCGATCAAAAGTGATCATAGCAAAAAGGCCCATAGTTGATGGTGGGAACAAGAAGAGAATGTTTCCAAGTGGCCAGGGTTCACGACAACCCTTTCAGAAGAAAAGGTTCCAAGGTGGGAACAACACTCAACAAGTTGTAAGGCCAAGGCAGAACATGGCTCCAAACAACCTGCAGTCCAACCCAAACTGCCCAAAATGCCATGTAAATCACGCAAGAGGACCATGTCCACGTGACACAGGTGGATGCTTCTACTGTGGCAAAATGGGCCACATTGCAAGACAGTGCAGGAAGAAGCTTGCTGATGAGCAAAGGAGGAATGCCGGATCTGCCAGACCCTCTCAACAAGTACCACAACGAACACTAGTCCAACGACCCCCACCTAGAGTAGAACAAAGGCCTGCTGCAGGTCGTGTATACGCTGTAACGACTGAACGAGTCGAAACCGGTGACCTCATTGAAGGCACCGTACCTGTTAATGGACATGCAGCTTACGTCTTGTTTGATTGTGGTGCTACTCATACGTTTATCTCTGACGATTTCACCGAACAACTCCACGCCTCGGTGCAACCGATTGATAAAATGATCGAAGTATATAACCCGTTGGGTTCACGCACCAAATGTATCCGGTGTGTGAAAAATTTGGATATTGAGATAGCAGGGCAACACTTGCCTACTGACGCCATCCTGATCGATATGATACAGTACGATGTCATTCTGGGAATGAATTGGTTGGCTCAGAATAATGCCAAGATTCTGTGCCGCGAGGGCAGAGTAATTCTATCTCGACCCGGATTGCCTAAGATGGAATACCGGTTATCCAAACCAGTTCCACAAAAAAGGCTCATATCAGCACTTAAGGTACAAAAATACCTTAGGAAGGGTTGTGTGACCTTCCTGTTGAGTCTCTCGGTGGAAAAATCCAACGACCAACCCCTTGAGAGTTTGGAAGTAGTGCGGGAGTTTCCTGATCTGTTTCCTGAGGAATTGCCAGGACTTCCGCCACTTCGTGAGGTTGAATTTGGAATTCAATCCTTACCTGGAACAGCGCCGATATCCAAAGCCCCTTATCGTATGGCACCAGCTGAACTCAGTGAGTTGAAATGTCAGTTGGAAGAACTGATGGAACAAGGGTCCATCCGACCAAGTATGTCACCATGGGGAGCCCCAGTACTATTTGTAATAAAGAAGGATGGATCCCTTCGGTTATGCATCGATTATCGGATGCTTAACCAGGCAACCATTAAAAATAAGTACCCGTTGCCTCGGATTGAGGACTTATTCGATCAGCTCAGAACAGCGAGAGTGTTCTCCAAGATCGACCTCAGGTCTGGATACCATCAGCTCAGAGTTAAAGAGGAGGATATACCTAAGACTGCCTTCAGAACAAGATATGGCCATTATGAGTTCGTAGTAATGCCCTTCGGACTTACTAATGCGCCTGCTGTCTTTATGGACCTGATGAACCGAGTCTTCAAGCCATACTTAGACACTTTTGTCATCGTTTTCATTGATGACATTCTCGTGTATTCAGAGAATGAGGAACAACACAAGGAGCACTTGAGAATCGTCTTGAAAACCCTTCAAGATAATCAGTTATATGCCAAGTTTTCAAAATGTGAATTCTGGCTAGACAAAGTAATGTTCCTTGGCCATGTGATCTCCAAAGATGGAATCGCAGTAGATCCTGCGAAGGTCGAAGCTGTGATAGACTGGAAGCAGCCAGAAAATATCACTGAGGTCCGCAGCTTCCTTGGACTTGCCGGATATTATCGGAAGTTCATACAAGACTTCTCCCGAATCGTCGTACCGATGACAAAATTATTGAAAAAGGGAGTCAAGTTCGAATGGACTGACCAGTGTAAGGAGTGCTTTGAGGTTCTCAAACAGAGGCTTACCATTGCCCCTGTCCTTACCTTACCTTCTAGTCAGGGAGGCTTCATTGCTTATACCGATGCCTCGGGAACGGGTCTGGGTTGTGTATTGATGCAGCATGGCAAAGTAATCGCCTATGCATCCCGTCAGTTAAGAATTCATGAGAAAAACTATCCAACCCACGATCTGGAGCTTGCCGCGGTAGTGTTCGCGCTTAAAATCTGGCGACACTACCTGTATGGAGAGAAATTTGAGGTCATGTCGGACCATAAAAGCCTAAAATACCTCTTTTCTCAAAAAGAACTCAATATGCGGCAACGGCGATGGCTGGAATTCCTCAAAGACTATGAATTCACGCTTTCCTATCACCCTGGAAAGGCGAATGTTGTAGCAGATGCCCTTAGTCGCAAGACTGTTGGCACTCTGGCCAGCCTCACCGGACAATGGAAGCTGATGGAGGATTTTGTCAGTTGGAAGCCATTCCTGGCTGACCCAGGAAAGATTCGATTGTCATGCCTGACAATCCATATCGAGATCCTCGATCGCATTGTAGCCGAACAGTTCAAGGACCCTCAGTACTTAGAATTAAAAGCTCGTGCTGAAAGAGATGACACTTTCTTCCATTTAAAAGAAGATGGAGGAATATGGATGGAAGAAAGAATTTGGGTTCCAAATAACCCTGAGCTAAGACAGGAAGTACTCCAGGAGGCTCATAACAGCAAGTACACCATTCACCCTGGAGGTACAAAAATGTTTCGGGACTTACAGAGAAAGTACTGGTGGAGGGGTATGAAACGTGATGTGGCTACATTTGTCTCAAGGTGTTTAATCTGCCAGCAAGTAAAAATTGAGCATCAACGACCTGGTGGAAAAATGCAACGGATCGAGATTCCAGAATGGAAATGGGAGGGCATTACGATGGATTTCATCATTGGATTGCCTCGGTCCAAGAGACAACACGATTCAATATGGGTGATCGTGGACAGACTCACCAAGTCTGCTCACTTCCTGCCGATCAACACTCGATACTCAACTGAGCGGTTGGCGGAGATCTACATTCGGGAAATCGTTAGACTCCATGGAGTGCCGATTTCGATCATATCCGATCGTGACCCGAAGTTCACCTCTCACTTTTGGGAGCAGCTTCAAAGAGCCCTGGGGACGAAACTCAAGTTCAGTACAGCATTCCATCCCCAAACAGATGGGCAATCAGAACGAACCATACAGACTCTCGAAGATATGCTAAGAGCCTGTATGCTAGAATGGAAAGGTGATTGGGATTCCCACCTAGCGTTGGCTGAATTTGCTTATAATAATAGCCACCACGCTAGCATTGGGATGGCACCGTATGAAGCCTTGTACGGGCGACCCTGTCGATCACCAATCCATTGGGGTGAAGTGGGTGAGCGAACCTTGGACTCGCCCATAGTGTTGCAGCATTATACTGAGCAGGTCTACATGATCAGGAAGAAGCTACTGACTGCTCAGAGTCGACAGAAGAGCTACGCTGATCAGCGGCGTAGGGAACTCACTTTTGTTGTTGGAGATAAGGTTTTTATCAAGGTCTCTCCAACCAAGAGTGTGTTTCGTTTCGGAAAGAAGGGGAAGCTCAGCCCCAGATTCGTTGGTCCCTTCGAGGTTTTGAGCCGGATAGGAGAGACCGCCTATAGAGTAGCATTGCCACCACAGTATACACAGATACACAATGTATTTCACGTGTCAATGCTTAGAAAATACGTTCACGACCCTTCCCACGTCATCCAACATGAAGATATTGACATTCAGGAGGATATGACGGTGGAAGAAAGGCCAGTAGAGATCATGGACCGACGGGAGCAAGTGCTAAGGACAAAGGTCATTCCACTTGTCAAAGTGAGATGGCAACATCACGGAGTCGATGATTGCACTTGGGAGCCCGAATCGGATATGCGGGATAAATATCCTGAACTCTTCACCTTGTACTCTTAGCTGAATTTCGCGGACGAAATTCCATTAAGGGGGTAATGATGTAAGACCCGCAATTTTTCAGAAAATATCTGAATAAAATTCATGAGGCATTTACCGGTAAAAATAGCATTTCTTCTCAGAATGCGAAACGAATCAATTCCTGCGAGCCAGTTATACTTAGGATATTCGTCGAATCGCGAATATATGCCCAAACACTCTAGAAGCCATAACTTCCTACCTGAATGAAATCAAAGGATTCCTGCGAGCCAACTTTCTTAGTTACGTCCATACAAAGGGAATGGCGTACTCAGAATTCTTGCGGGACCCACGAAAATATTGGTGGGACCCACAGGAATATTCCTCAGAAAATATCTGGTGGGACCCACAAAAATATCCCATGGAAATATCCAAGTGGGCCCCACTCCAAGGAACCTCTTGGAATTTCCGGAATAGCCAAGGGTAAAAAGGAGATTCTGAAACTTGGGGCCCAAGTTTCAGAATCTATAAATAAAGGAGCCCCCCTCTCTTTAAAAATCGCCAACCCCTCTCTCTCTCCTCCTTTCCCAAACCTCCCCTACCTAGCCTAGCCCACCTGAGCCCACCTGACCTGGTCTGAGCCTGCCTGACCTAGCCTGAGCCTGCTTGACCTGGTCTGAGCCTGCCTGACCTGGTCCTAACCCACCTGACCTAGGTCTGAACCTACTTGACCTAAGTCTGAACCCAGTTGACTTGACTTGAACCTGGTTTGGTTCAAAGTCAAAGTCCAAGTCCTTTTTCGTCCGAAGTTTGAAGTTGATCCTTTTTCGAAGTCGAGCCTCGTTCGAAGCGTTTGAAGCAATCGGAGTCGTTTCTTCCTCAAATTGAAGTAAGTTCGCTTCATTAAACCATCTCTCTCAAGTATTTGATTGTTTGTATATAGCATATATTTTCTGAAGTAGTATCTTGCTTTACTTCTTGGTTGAGCCCTCTAGAATGCTTCGGTGTTCACGCGCTCGCCTCGTAACTATCGTCGGATATATATGTTCGAATACGCAGTATATGCGTTCTTCAAAATAGTATCTCACCCTAGTTCTTGGTTGAGCCCTCTAGGACACTTCGGTGTTCACTCGCTCGCCTCGTAACTATCGTTGGATACAGATCTAGGTGTATATCTGCTGATACTGCCGACGCGTCTTATATCGCACAGGCCATGTAAATTTCCTTTGCCGTCGCGTCGTATGATGCCAAGGCTCCTGCTTTCTGCAATTTACGATTACTGCACTTCCGATTATGCATTTACTTACGCCGTCGCGTCGAACGATGCCAAGGCTCCTGCTTTTTGCAATGTATTTACTTACGCCGTCGCGTCGAACGATGCCAAGGCTTCTGCTTTGTTATATATGTAGAATATTTTGTTCAGTTACACACCCTGAACAATAGTATATGCATTTCCTTTACGCCGCCGCTGTATAAAGCACAGGCTTCTGCTTATATTACATATATGGCGCGTAAGTGAGCGTTCAAATGGAGATCAACTCCAAAATCGCCCATGCGATTCCCTTACTGCTCCTCGTACAAGATTCTGCTTGACGAATGAAGCCCCTATTGGAAAGGCTTCGCCTTTTGGCAAAATGCTCTTTACGTAAAGACTAAATCAATTACGTATGGCCTGGCTATGGCCCAAGGTTCCTGCAACCTTGATGGATGCAAAGTACGCACAACGGTGCGCATCCATTTCCCGAGTTAAGCGTAGCGATTTCCCACCAAAGAGGGGAGATGCCGCTGAAACGGATAAAAGAAACGCACGCTTTCTCCGTAAAAGAGAGGAAGTGCTGCTGAAATTCCTGAATGTGCTAAGAATGGCTCAGAAAGAACGTAGCAGAAGTGCTACCCAGTTATGGAACGCCTTCTACAATGTAGAAAGGTTCGTTGCACCACTGCCGGTAGAGCAGAGAAGGTGTTGACAGAATGGTTGGCAGAAGAGCTGCCAAAACCAGTTAAGTGGCACAATGATATCCTTTGTTGGAACGATGTCAGAATGACTCGTCTCCCTGACACCTGCAAGGGCATCATACTTGTAAGAGCCATTGCGCCAAAGTAGTGGTAGCGCCTTGACGAGGTCCTGAGCTCGTTGCGTAAAAATACGCCGAGTAGCCGATCCGTAGAGATCGAGTCATGTGCATGCTCATTGAGAATTATCAGACAACCAGACTCGTAAGGGTCGCTGAGCCGGAGTGTGTTGTTTCCACCGAAAGAGGTGAAGTGCTCGTCAAGGCCGAAGTGCCGAGAGCAGAGTTAAGCATGCATATGAATAAAACCTTTGTTCCACGGTGAAAACCGTGTGGTTGATTGGGGTCGGGTACATACTTCTCAAAGGCTGCCCTATAGGCATGCAATGTTCGTCAAGTAATTGTAAGACCGGCAGGCCCCTTTCAGAATTTCTCACCGAGGAAGACGGTGATGGCGCAGCCTTGAGTGACATATATTTCACCCAAACCTGATAGAGTTCATTGATGGCCTTCGTCACTCAAAGGTATGGAGGTCGTGGTTATCCTTAAATATCTAAGGATTGAACCCAACTACTGCAGTAGCAGAATGCATTCGGATACCTAGTAAGGATCTCTTCCGGTATGCTGTACCGTCCTACTAGGGGGATGGGGTCAACAGGCCTCTGGGGTATCTAAAATACATAGAATAATCAACCCCCAGATCGTCGCGTTGTCGCCCAGATATGAGTCCCCTAAGCCCAGGGGGAGGTGCAATTATCGAAACAAAGCATTAGCTTAGGTACAGCGCTACTTTGAATGTATGAGTGGATGACGTTGTTGAGTCAGTCCTGCATAACCTTTGTAAAGGTGTCATCGTCGGTATACTACTGGACCGATTGGGAAAGAACCCTATTGATATCCGTACGACTAAGTGAAGCTCGGAGAGCTGTCCTTAGATTCGTAGGATACGGATGTGCCAAGAATAAAGGCTTGAGCTAGACATCCATTCGTGACTCTGAGGAAGTCAAGGCTAAGTCGTAGAGACTTAAGAGGTTATTCTAACTCACAGCCCTGAAGAGGCTTATGCGAAGTCATGACGACTTGCGTGGATGTTCAACTCATAGCCCTGATGAGGCTTTTGCGATATACGCTAAGTCATGGAGGCTTGAGCGTCGTATTACGAACTGCGACCCTGAGTGGTCTATGCATTTACTTGAGTTGAATAGATAGGTGTTTGCCTACTTACCAGACCATCAGTGGTTCTGACCCCGTTTAATGGGGATTTCAGGTGTTGAACCTGCGTGGCGATATGCGGAGCAAGGCGGCATCGAGTTCCAGGGTTTCTCTAGACAGAGTTGTACTGCTTCCTTTTTATTGAACCTACACTGCTTTTTCTAAGCAGTAGTGTTGTAATAAACATGTGGTTTTAGATAAAATGGAACACTTTGGTGGTCAATGAGTTGCTTGGCCACATACCTGCAACGTGCTCGGAGTTTTCTAAAACCGACGACTCATTATCGTCTTATTCCGCTGCTAAAAGCTTTTCTAAGTTCTGCTGCAAAGAAAAAAAAAAAAGAAATTCATGAAAAATTTTAACTTAGCTTTGTTTTGCAAATCCGGGGCGTTACAGCGAGGTTTGCTCTTACTTTGATTTGACCATCAAATAGCATGGCAACTACAACATCTCAGCACAAAGAAGGAAGCTCCTCTGTTCGTCCTCTTCGCTTCGACGGAACAAACTATGGATACTGGAAAGTAAGAATGACAATATTCCTGCAATCCATGGATCTCGATATCTGGAGAGTTGTTTAAAAAAAGTACCAAACTCCATCAACTGATTTCAGTCGATGGACCGATGATGAAAAGAAGACTGCTTCACTTAATGCCAAGGCAATGAATGCCTTATATTGTGGCGTTGACAAGGTAGAGTTCAATCGCATCTCTCAATGCTCTACAGCTAATGAAATCTAGCATACTCTTCTCGTAACACACGAAGGTACGTCAAAGGTAAAGAAATCTAAAATTGCTTCTTTAGTTCATAAATTTGAATTGTTCAAAATGAAGCAAAATGAATCTATATCGGACATGGTAACTAGAATGACCGATATAACTAACACTTTGAAATCCCTTGGAAAAGAATATTCACAAGTGGATTTAGTCAGAAAGATTCTAAGGTGTTTAACTCCTGAATGGGAAAAAAAAACCACTGCTATTAAAGAAGCAAATGATCTCAATACTCTCACTCTTGAAGACTTAGTTGGTAACCTAATGGCATATGAGGTCCAACTTCAAGACAGACAAGAAGAAGAGCCTAAAAAAAAGTCTCTTGCTTTTAAGGCTACTTCTGACTCAGAAGATTCTGAAGAAGATGAAGATGAAGATATTGCCCTTATCACAAGGCAATTCAGAAGATTCATCAAAAAGGGAAGATTTCAAAGAAAGGCAAAGAAAGCAGATTCTTCCATTCCCAATGAAGTAAAGTGCTTTAACTGCAAAAAGGCAGGACATATCAAGAAAGATTGTCCTCTTCTCAAATTCAAGCCCAAGGACCAATTCAAGAAGAAAAAGGCATTTCAAGCATGTTGGGATGATAGTGACTCCTCTTCCGATGAAGAATCAAATGAAGAAGTCGCCAACATGTGTTTTGTAGCACAAGAAGATTTGGTAAGTCAATTTGACTATGATGAGTTATTTGAAGCATTTAATGATTTATATGCTAAATTTAAGAGTCTTAGTTCTAAAAATAAAGAGTTAAAAACTGAAAATTTAACTCTTGACTCTCAAAATAAAGTGTTACTTCAAGAAATAGAAGATCTCAAGAAGGAAAATTCTTGCCAAGCACTTGAGATAAAAGAAATTGGAGTTAGAACCAATCTCTTACAAAATGAAATATTTAGTCTTAAAGAAAAGTCAAATGATCTTCTTTCAATAGTGACCAAATTCACGAATGGTCAAGAGAATCTAGAAAAACTTCTTGGTTCTCAAAGATGCTCGGTTAATAAAACCGGATTGGGATATAGCTTCTTTGATACTCAAAATAGACCAAACTCTGTGGTGAAAAATCAAAGACATTATTCTCAACCTTTTGTTCATAAAACTAAACTTTCTAGTTCTAATAGAAATGCATCTAGAAATGATTATTCTAGACATGTTTATTCTAAATCCTTTTATAGAAAGAATATTTATTATCAAAGAAAACCAAAATCCAAATGGATATGGGTTCCTAAGACTAACTCTCATGGACCCGAAAATAGAAAGGGGTCAAATGCTCTGTTTTCTGATTTTGTTATAGGTACACAACATAAGGAGCAAATGGATATTGGACAGCGGTTGTTCCAAACATATGACTGGAAGGCCGGAGTTATTTTCCACCCTCCAAAATAAGGATGGAGGAACCGTCACCTTTGGTGACAATAACAAGGGAAAAGTGATAGGTATTGGTAATATTGGTAATCCAAATTTTTCCTTGATAGAAAATGTTCTTTTAGTAGATGGTTTAATGCATAATTTAATATCTATTAGTCAATTATGTGATAAAGGTTTTCATGTTTCTTTTGAAAATGATTTATGCTTAATTTCTGATTTTCAATCTAAAAAGATCATTTTTAAAGGTAAAAGAAGAAACAATGTGTATGAACTATATCTAGATGAATTACCCTCTTTTAATGAAAAATGTCTTATTGTTTCAAATGAAATTCAATGGTTATGGCACAAGAGACTTGGACATGTTAATTTTAAAATTATTTCAAAATTATCCAAGAATGATCTTGTAAGAGGCCTACCTAGATTACCATATAAAAAGGATCACTTATGTGATGCTTGTTAAAGGGGTAAACAAATCAAGAGTTCTTTTAAAGCTAAAGATATAGTTTCAACAAAACGTCCTCTTGAACTTTTACATTTAGATCTATTTGGACCATCTAGAATTCAAAGTTTGAATGGTAGCAAGTATGCTTTTGTTATAGTAGATGATTATTCTCGGTTTACATGGGTGATTTTTCTAAAAAGCAAAAATGATGCTTTTTCAGAATTTTCTAAACTTTGTAGAAGAATTACAAATGAAAATTCTACATCTATTATTAAAATTTATAGTGATCATGGTGGTGAATTTGAAAATGAATCTTTTCTAAAGTTTTGTGATTTACATGGTATATCTCACAACTTTACTTTTCCTAGAGCGGCTCCACAAAATTGAGTTGTTGAAAGAAAGAATAGAACTTTGCAAGAATGTGCTAGAACCATGCTTCAAGATAAAAATTTACCAAAATATTTTTGGGCTGAAGCAATTAATACAGCATGTTATGTCTTAAATCGTGTTCTTATTCGACCAATTTTACATAAAACATGTTTTGAATTGTATTATGATCGTATACCAAAGATCTCATATTTCAAAATTTTTGGTAGTAAATGTTTCTTGTTAAATACCAAAGATAATCTTGATAAGTTTGATTCAAAATCAGATGAATCAATATTTCTTGGATATTCTTCTAGAAGTAAAGCATATCGTATTTTCAATAAAAGAACATCTTGTATTGAAGAATCTCTACATGTTGCATTTGATGAGAATTGTGAGCAGATTATACCTCTAAGCGAAGAAGAAGAAGCAATACTTCAAGAAGAACCCTTGATAGAGAGTACTTCTCAAGAAAATATTCCTCTTCAACCGGTTTGGAAAGAAGTTCCTAATCATCCACATGAACAAGTTATTGGTGAAATAAAGAGTGGTGTCCAAACTAGAAGGCAGTTAGAAAAATATATTGCAAATGTTGCTTTCATATCTAAATTAGAACCAAAGAATATCAATGAGGCATGTGATGATGAATTTTGGCTTTTAGCCATGTCTGAAGAACTTAACCAATTTACTAGGAATGATGTTTGGGATCTAGTTGATAGACCAAAGGATCATCCAGTAATTGGAACAAGATGGGTCTTCCGAAATAAGCTGGATGAAAATGGTGAAGTCATTCGTAACAAAGCAAGGCTAGTGGCACAAGGCTATAATCAAGAAGAAGGCATAGATTTTGATGAAACCTATGCACCAGTGGCTCGATTAGAGTCAATTCGTATGATGCTTGCTTTTGCTAGTTACATGAACTTCAAGTTATATCAAATTGATGTTAAGAGTGCATTCTTAAATGGACACATCAATGAAGAAGTTTATGTAGAGCAACCTCCAGGCTTTGAAAATGAGAAATATCCAGAAAAGGTCTACAAATTGAAAAGAGCTCTGTATGGACTCAAACAAGCACCAAGAGCGTGGTATGAAAGACTACGAAATTTTCTAGAACAATCTGGTTTTTCCATTGGTCGGGTAGACTCCACTTTATTTATTAAACATTTTAATTCAGATATTCTTATTGTGCAAATTTATGTTGATGACATAATATTTGGTTCTACTAATGATTCTTTTTGTAAAGAATTTGCTAAGGCTATGCAGGAAGAGTTTGAAATGAGCTTGATGGGCGAATTAAACTACTTCCTTGGACTTCAAATAAAGCAAACTGAAGAAGGAATATTCATCAATCAGGCTAAGTATATAAAAGAACTTCTCAAGAGATTTGGGATGGACTCATCGAAATCAAGAAGGAATCCTATGAGTACAACTACTTCTCTTGATAAAGATGAAAATGGTAAAAGTGTAGATACTAAGCTCTATAGAGGTATGATCGGATCTCTATTATACTTAACTGCTAGTTGACCTGATATTATGTTTAGTGTTTGTATGTGTGCAAGATTTCAAGCTAATCCAAAGGAATCTCATTTAACTGCAGTAAAACAAATTCTTTGTTATTTGAAAGATACTTCAGATTTCGGTTTGTTTTACCCAAAATCATCTTCCTTTGATTTAGTTTCATATAGTGATGCAGATTTTGCAGGAAGTAAATCTGATCACAAGAGTACTAGTGGAACTTGTCATTTCTTGGGAAATTCCTTAGTCTCTTGGTTTAGTAAAAAGCAAAATTCAGTATCACTCTCAACAACTGAAGCTGAATATATAGCAGCTAGTTTAGCATGTTCACAAGTACTTTGGATGAAATAGACCTTAAAAGATTTTGGTTTGAATTACTCCACAACAACTATTTATTGTGATAACACTAGTGCTATAAATCTTTCGAAAAATCCTATTCAGCACTCAAGAACTAAGCATATTGAAGTTAGACATCATTTTTTAAGAGATCATGTGTTAAAAGGAGATATTTCGTTAAATTTTATTTCCACTAAAGAAAAACATGCCGATATCTTCACTAAACCTCTTAAAAATGAAGATTTTATGAGAATTAGGAGAGAACTAGGTATTTGCTCATTTTTGGATTTATAAAAATGCTGATTTTTGAACAAAATCTCAAAATCGCACTATATTAGTCGACCGATAAAATTCTAGTCGACTGATGTTTTATATTTTGGAATGTATCGCACCATATTAGTCGACCGATATATTTCTAGTCGACTAATGATATTTTTAGAATAAGTCGCACTTTTTAGTCGACCGATAAAGTTTTAGTCGACTAAATTTTTTTTAAAAAAATTTAAGTGAAGGGACCCGACACCCCTTGGATTTGTTTTAAAACCCGTTTTTTTTTAAAAACAAAAGAGGCATTGTTTCACTTCGTACCTTTTCGTTTTTTTTTTTTTTTAAAAAATGAAACCCTTAAACCAAAAACCCCTCTTTCTCTTTTGCCTCTCTCTCTTCCGAAAAACCCTCGGAGTGCCGTTCGACTCCATCATCGCCGGGATTTCTTACCGTAACAGGGAGACGCCAGAATCTTCTGGCCGTGATCTTGAAACACCAGAACTCTCTTGCCGTGACAGTGCTTTGCCGGAATCCCCTTTTGGCCGACTTCTCCTCATCGTTAGCCACCACATTGTCCTTCGTTTTTTATCGCCGGAAAGCTTTTTCCCCTTGCCGGACGTTATTTGGAAGCCGACATTTTGGTAACCATGCCTCGCACGAAGTCTGCATCTGCAAAAGGTTTAGGTTCTCCTCCTCCTACACCTACTTCAAGACATGGTTTTTCACTAAGATTACTTCGCAACCCTCTTCTCTATGACACTTTTGGATGAATTTTTGCACTACTTATTTTACCAGGCCGAAATGTTCTATTTCACTTGTTTTCTCGTTACAAAATAAGAGAATTATTTCTTGGTATTTCACATCTTTTTGATGCTTGTGCAGATACCCTTCACTATCCTTTTCTTATTCACTTGTTTTACACAAATTTACAAATGAATCATGAAACTGGAGTTTTGTGTTCTCTTGTTCGTGATGTTGAAATCGAGTTTGATTCGAAATTGCTTGGAGAAATTCTTGAAATTCCACCTTCAGACACTCTTTTCAACACTATTGAATTGAATGATGAAAGAGTTTTTTAACAAATTCTTCTTCCAGAAGCACCTCACTGCCCTCCTTTCAAAAATACTAATCTTCAAACTCGTGCACGCATTGCTGGACGAATCCTTGCCCACAATGTTCTACTCAAAACTGGTTCTTTTGATTATTATTCCACAGATCTATCTACGACTCTTTATGTTTTATTTGGAAATATTTCTGTCAACTGGGCCAATGTGTATTTTACAAACTTGTGGAAACAAAAACCATTTCTTCCTTATGGTTGTCTTTTAACCCGTATTTTTAGACATTTTAAAGTTCCTTTAACAAATGAAAAGTACATTGAGCAAAAAGAGTTCTTTGATTAAACAATTTTTAAAAGAATGAAAATTAAATATCTGCCTCCCTTAAATGTTGATCAAACTGAACCATCTGATCCTAATGAACCATCTATTTCTGAACCTTCACCTTCTGCAACACCTTCATCTCATGCAAAAAGAAAGAAATTTTCGACAAATCAAGACCATGATGAAGTTATGCAGAGACTGGAAGCTTTGGAGCTGCATCAACACACCTTTCGTGAAGATGTGACTCAACAACTTGCTTCAATTCAGAAGGATGTAACTGCCATTAAAGATTTGCTAAACTCTTTTTTCTGATCTTTGATCTTTGAAAAACATACTTTATGGGTTGTAATATTTTAAACTTATCTCTATTTCTGCTTATGCTATTTTTGCCCTTACTCTTTTTTATTCTGACAAAGGGGAAGAAAAAAAAAGATAAAGATAGCATTACTTTGAAATTGCAAGGAGATCTTGAGAAAAAAATGATAGCAATTACATTACAGGAGATCTTGCATGAGAAATGCAAAATTAAGAGAAAAAGAAAGCTTTGAATGAATGTATTTCTAAATGCATGATGAATGGAAATGCAAACCAATCAATATGTATTATATGTGCTTTAAATGTGCTAACTTTTAATGTTTTGCAGCATATTGATAGGGGGAGTAAAATCTCCATCTATGCATCTAAATGCTTCATCTTTGATTAAGTTTGTCATCATCAAAAAGGGGGAGATTGTTACGACAATGAAGCCATACATGATACTTCAAGTACAAGGTTTTGATGATGAGCAAGTAGAATCAACTGCATTTCAGCTAAGGCTATGAAGAAATTGAAGAATTCGGTGAAGAATCCTTGAAGACTAGTGTACAAATGTTTAATTCATTAAAAGTCTTAGATTCTTGTAAGAGCCTTACTTAGAGTGCATATTTAGGTTGCATTTCACCTTAAAAGTCTTTAGAAAAACTTTTCAAAAAGAAACTCTTTTGAAAATCTTTTTAGAAAACTCTTTTCTTAAATTTTTCATGTTTATTAGTCGACCAATAGACTTATCAGTCGACTAATCCTTTCGCGCCATATTTTCTAAAAAGTCATTCTTGTCAAATTAGTGGACCGAAGGTTTTATCAGTCGACTGGATAGAATGTCTGTTTTCTGGAAAATTAGCAGCAGTCGACTAATGGTTTTATCTGTCGACTGAACAGAACATGTGTTTTCTGAAAAATTTAGCAGCAGTCGACTAATGCTTTTTATCAGTCGACCAAACAGAATGTTTGTTTTTCAGAAGTTTTTAGCAGCAGTCGACTAAAAGGTTTTTCAGTCTACTGATGATATTATCAGTCGACTAACTTTTCTTAAGTCGACTAAGTTTCAAAAGTTCAGATTTTCAAACGACTCGATTAACAGATCAGTCGACCGACGATAACTGTCAGTCTACTAATAACTAACTATTAGTCGACTAACTGATGTTTCAGTCGACTAATTTTGTCGTTTTCCTGAAACTTCAAAAAGGCGTGTCTTTTCATTTTCAAACGTTTTGATCGTTCGAAATGGACCGTTTTGACACCCTTTCATACTCTGAACGTATGGAATCTTTTAACTATAAATATGAGTGCATTTTACACTCAAAACAACAATTCAATCGATTTGAATCTTGCTTTTCACTCTTATTCAGTCAAGTATTGATTTTCTCACTCACATGATATTTTCACTTCAGTTTTTCACTCAAATCACTTTGAGAGATAGTGAATTCGTGAGTAGAGTGTTTCAACAACCTCAAAAGCCAATTGCATCTCATTTGCATTCAAAAGGAAGGCTCATAGGTTGTATTGTAAGTTGTTATTTCTTTTGTGTAAAAAGGACTCCTTGGTGTAAAGGAGTTGTTTGCTTTCAGTGGGATTGTTACTGAAAGTGGGACCGGTTATGGTCTGTGTGATCTTGTAGTTTACAAGGTTGATAGTGGAAAATCTCAAGCGGGTTTTGCTTGGGGACTGGATGTAGGTCGGGTTTGACCGAACCAGGATAAAATCTTGTGTTCTTTGTGTGTTTGCTTTGAGATTTGCAAAATCCTTCAATATTTCGCAGAAAGTTTTAAAAACACTATTCACCCCCCCTCTAGTGCTCGTTGCCTCGATCGTAGTGCACTTTCAGTTTCCACCTTAGATTAGATTTCGTGCATAGGCCAGCACGTTAGATTAGGTTTATTTGTTTGCTTGATTCATTGAAATCGATTTTTTTTATATTTTTCATCCTTTTCATTAAAATCGGCTAGATCTTCATCTAGTCGATTCTTCAAATTTTTCATAGGTGTTCTTGGGTCTGTTCTGCTGAAATTCCATTAAGAAAAAAATCCATTTTTATTCATCTTAGTCGTTGAGTGGTGAGTTGTGATTTTGATTTCACTTGAAAAGCAAAAATCTAAAAATCGGCTAGATTATTTCTAGCCGATTCTTGATTTTTACAAAAATATTTTTCTTTGTTTCGATTTTTTTTATGTCCAGCATGTGTATTGAGTTGTTTTGCTGAAAATTCAATTATAAAAGTTTATTTTAATTTATTTTATTCATGGGTTGTGCTTGTGTCTTGTTTGTTTTCATTTTTGAAAAAGAAAAAAAAAAATCGGCTAGAGATATTCTAGCCGATCTTTACATTTTCGTTAAAAGTGTGTTTAGGTTGGTAAGACGTGTGGTTTACTGTGTTTAGTATGTTAACAGTAAAATAAACTTGTGTTAGTCATTTCATTGTTTTACGATTGATTTAACTAATTGTTTTAATCATTTTGTGTTTTTGTGTTTTGAGTCTATTGAAGAAAATTACAAAAAAAAAATCAAGTTTTCTTTTCTTTATGTTTTTAATTCCAGCATAGTGCTGTTCTTGTTAGCATTTGTGTAATTAGGAGTCCTTTTTATTATTTTCTCATTTAGTTTTATCAAAATAGTGGTTATTGAGTTTTATTGCTTTTTGTTAATTTATATTTTTATTTTTAAATTTTTGTGTGGGTCTTCTTCTTCCCCAAGGTGGGGCGGCAGCCATTAGAGCTCAATTCGAGCTCTAGGCTGTTTTTGGTATTTCTTAATTGCAATTAGGTATCTTTAATTAGGTTGTCTAGGTTCAATGTATTAGGGTTGTATCTCATAGTCATTTTTAGGGGGTCATTTAAGTAGGTTTTGGTATTAGGGCAGCATTTACTTTTAGAAAGTCGTGTTTTTCAATTAGGTCTTTTCATTACCTAGGTGAGTCTTAAATTATTTGGTAGAATTGCCTTAAATTAGAGTTGGCGATTTTGAGAGAGGAGGCAATTAAGGTAATTGCATGTAAAAAGTTTTTGGAAAGAGTGGATTCTCCATAAATCGTGTGGGATATTTAAGGAGGAATTAAGTTTTGGATGTGCATTAAATTAGGAGTTATTCTTTGATCTTGGAAAGTGTTTTGAAATTAAACTAAAATTTCAATTTAAGTTCCACGATTTTCAGAGAGGAATAAATGTTCTTTACTCAAGTTGGGAAAGCAAAAATCGTGGGGTTTTCTTCTAAGTTGGACTTGTCATTTTCCAAAGTGAGAATTTAAATACAATCAAGAAGTGTAACTCCCGAATTAAGTGGGCGATTTTTGAGAATCCAACTCATTTCAACTTTTGAACTTTAGCATTTATTACCTTATTTTTCCAACCTTCTCCATTAAAATTGTTAGCTTTGAAGTAATTCTAGGGTAATTAATAGGTTAATACTTTAGTCAACCTAATTAACTTAGTCAAAACCCTAGGTCAAGCCTAGTTGCGTCAACCCTAAGCCCTACCTAACACAACTCGAGCCTAGTCCAACCTAACCCAAGCTTGGTCAACTAAGACCAAGACCTAACTCGAGTCAAATCCTAGTCTACATCCCTTTGAGTCTAGTCAAGTCAACCTAGCCTAGCCTAAGTCAAAGTCAAGACCACACCTAGGTCAAGTCTAAGACCAAGGCCCAACCTTAGCTAAGGCTAAACCGAGTCCACCTAAGTCAACGGAACCTATTTGACTAAGTCAACTCTAAACCAAACCCAAACCTAAGTCAACCGAACCCAACTAGTTAGGCCAAACCTAGCCGAGTCCACATTAGTCTGAGTCGAATCAAACATAGCTCGAGCCTACCTAATCCAAACCGAGTTCACCCTAACCAAACCGCACCTACCCAAGTCAAAACCAAGCTTCGTTGAGTCAACCGAGTGAACCCTAACCCTAGCCTTTGTTCTTTAGTGAATTAATTTCATTTAGTATTATTTATTTTGATTTTTATACTAATTAGTTTATTTATCTAATTTAGTTTTAGTGTAGAAGTGTGCGTAAGTATATCGTAATTGTTTCGTATGTGTGAAATGTGTTTTGTGATTGTTTGATTGGTAGTTAGATATTATTTAACTTAGTAGTCGGATTGCATTTTATTGTTTAGCATAGTTGCATTTACATCGTCAGTTAATGTAGTTCTAGTCATAATTTGCTTATCGTATTTTGTTCGTCGTGCATTTAGCGTATTTGTAATACCCATCTGCATATACACTGTGATACAGTGTCATTTAGACTGCATTAGGTTTGATTTACATTTTCTAGTGTTTAAATAGATTCATTAAGTGAATAGTGCACTCAAATAAAAATCCGATTTTTGCCCTGTCGCACCAGCAGTATTTTCTGTGCAAAAATTCTGTGTTTTCCAAAAAAAATTATTCTATTCACTTTATTGACGTGTTATTTGACTGCAGACCAAATTTCAGCTCATTCGGAGTTGATTTGGTCTGATTTTTAAGTGTTTTGCGAAAACCGCTTTTTCTGGATTTCAAATTACAGGACTTTCGATATCCTAATTTTTCTCAGATTTGAAACACTTATATCTAGAGTTCCAGATACTGTTTTTCCATTCTGTAAAAACTGTCGGTTTGTTTAATCTGTCAGTTGCAGAACAGAATAAATTTCGTGAAAATCGGACCTCGTTTGCCCTATCAAACAGTGTTTTTCCGATAACCTATCAGAATTCTATTTTACACTAGTTAGGGGCAGTTTCGTAATTTTCTTAATTTCGGCATTTTAGACCTGTTTTCAGTTGTTTCTGCATTTCAGTAGTTGTATAAGCATCTTACAGCATTAGTAGAATTAACTTAGTTAATTTTAGACTTAGTTTAGTATTTTATTTAATTATTGATTGATAATTAGCATTTGTTTTATTATTTTCGGAACATTAGAATTAGTTTTAGTTATGGTTTGCATTGTTAGAATAGAATACTAACTCTATATTTTTCTGCATTTTTAGGTTGAAAAGCATATTTAATTTCCAGGGTTATTGTCCAAGTGCGAAGATTCTCTAATTGGCGAAAAGACGGAAATACCCTTGGTGTGGAGCAGAAGATTTAGTTGCTTTTTCATTTTCCTTTTAGTGCTTAATTGTAATTGTAGTAACTTTATAATTGTAGATTGATATTTGTAATTAATAAATCAAATTTTTTAGAAATATCTTGATTAATTCCTGTTCCCTGAGGATTCGACCCGTACTTACCACTTTGTGGAAAGTCGGTTTTTATATTTTTGGTTGACGATTTTCCAAAGTTTTATGGAAAATAATTGTTTTAAAAAGATCATTTCAAAATATCAACCAAATTTTGGCGCCGTTGCCGGGGAATGGCGAATTAATTACTTTATTTCTTAGAGTTTGATTTATTAATTTGTTTTAGTTAGTTAGTTAGTTGTTTTATTTTTAGTTAGTAGGATTAGTAAGTGAATATAGGATTAACATAGTTAGTAAATATAGGATTCACGTTTTGTTCTTTCTAGGATTCACTTGAAATTCATTCTGCAAGGAGCGATTAGACAGGTGGGTTTTAGAAAAACTTAGTTTGTGATTTCCTGTATTTATCTTTTCAGTACTTTAGAGTAGTTTAATTTGTTATTTCATTTACTTAGTTAGATCATTCTGACATAATTAGTTAGCATATTTGTTTAGTAGTTGTTTATTTTATGTTATTTACATTTTAGTACCTGTGTTAGTTTATTTTTATTTTTAGATTTAGGTCGTTTGCTTACATCTGGTCTTAGTACCAGTGTATGCAGGGGCGACGAGGTCTAGGAACCCCATTACACCCATTTGTTGACAATCTAGAGAGAATTTTACATTCTCATTGAAGTTCGGCAACAATGGCTGACATGGATCCTCCACCTCCACCCCCAGTTCATTCACGTCCTTTGCGGGAATACTTCATTCCCACATACTATGTTCAGGCATCCTGCATTCGGAGACCCAATGTAGGAGCGCCTCATTACGAGATTAAGGCCAGTATTATTCAGATGCTTCCATCCTTTTATGGCCTTAGTCACGAGGATCCCTACCGACATTTAGATGAATTTCTCGAAATCTGTTCTACAGTCAAGATACAGAATTTCAATGATGATGCTTTGAGGTTGACTCTATTCCCCTTTTCATTGAAGGACAAAGCTAAGTATTGGCTAAAGTCCTTAGATTATGTAGAAATAGAGTCCTAGGATCAATTGCAACAGGAGTTTCTTCGGAAATATTTTCCCATTGGTCGTACGAACCAATATCGTAGAGCCATCACTAGCTTTTCAGAGCTAGATGGTGAGCGCTTTCATGAGACCTGGGAGAGAATAAAGGATCTCCTCAGGAAATGTCCCCATCATCAGGTACCGAAATGACAACTGGTGCAGAGCTTCTATGATGGATTGTCTGACAAGAATCGTCAGATGATTGACTCTTCGTGTGGAGGGACATTCATGTTGAAGAGCGAGGACGAAGCATGGAGGCTATTTGATACATTGGCCGAGAATTCACTCCACCATGCTTCGAGCTCTCGTTCGGATAGAGCCACACCCAGCATTCAGAAGAAAGCTGGTGTTCTTGAGATTGGTCCATCTACTGCACTACAGTGCAAGGTAGACATGATTGCTCAGAAGCTGGACCATCTTCTCTCAGGACCATCCACTACACAGCAGGTGTGTACTCTTTGTGCCAGTCCGGCACACGAGATCACTGAGTGCCCTTCGGCTGCTCAGTACCCTGAATTTGTTCAAGAACAAGTTCAGGCAGCTCAAAGTTACGTCAGACCGCCGAATAACCCATTTTCATCGACATATAATCCGGGTTGGCGTAACCATCCCAATTTTTCATGGAAGAATCCACAGTCTTCCACACAGATGCCTACACCCTCTCAGCCAGTTCGGCAGCCATCTTTTACTCAGGCATTTCAAAGACCGAACTATTCTCAGTCTTCTTCTTCTTCTGTCACTCCCCCGATTCAGAAGGAGTCTGCCCCGCAGACATCTTTTGAGGAGAGACTTCTCCAGGCATTCCAAGAGGTGAAAACCTCTAATCAGAACGCTTTCGAGAAGTGTAGCCAGATTTTGAGCTCACATACGCAGTCCATTGCGAAGTTAGAGTCGCAAATGGGACAGTTATCTGAGGCTATTAGTAGGAGACCCGAGGGTACATTGCCGAGTCAGGCTGTCATGAACCCGAAGGGCAAGGACCAGATTACTGGAGGCCTGTTTCATACTGAGACACAGCAGCAGGCCAAATCTGTTATGGCCTTGAGGAGTGGACGTGAGTATCACGTCGAGAGCAGAGACCGAGAGAGTAGAGAGAGGATAGAGGAGCCAGGGACCATTGTTTCACCTACGTCGGCTCGGCCATCATTATCATCACCATCTCCATCATCATCTTTATAATCTTCTTTATCATCGTCATCATCATCTTCATCCTCAGAGAAGAAGAAGGATAGGAGTGAGCCTTCTCACAAAGAGGAGGAGCCAACAGAGTATATTCCTCCACCACCCTATCCCAAAGCATTAGAGTCTCCTGGATATAGAGGGAAGCAAGGTGCGAAGATCCAGGACATGCTTGACATCTTCAAGCATGTGCAGATCAACCTACCTTTGCTCGATGCAATTCAGTAGGTGCCAGCATATGCCAAATTCCTAAAGGAACTATGTACGCAGAAGCGTAAATCTAGAGAGAGAGTTCCTAACAGGGTCCATTTGACTGAGCAGGTGAGTTCAGTACTTCAGCATCAGACACCACCAAAGCTCAAGGACCCTGGAGCCCCTATCATTGCGTGTATCATAGGGAATATCCGGATCAAACGTGCATTGCTTGATCTTGGAGCAAGCGTGAACATTCTGCCCGGGTATTTCTTTGATTCTTTCAGGCTAGGAGAGATGAGATCGACTCCGATTACACTTCAACTGGCAGATCGTTCTGTCAAGGTACCGAGAGGTGTCTTGGAGGACGTGCTAGTTAAGGTGGATGACTTTTATTTTCCAGTCGATTTCATTATTCTTGATATGGAAGGAGTAGGCAGCCAGCACCAGACTCCGATTATTTTAGGCAGACCATTCTTGGCGACTGCCAATGCGTGCATCAATTGTAGAACCGGAGCCATGGATCTCTCATTCGGCAATCGGAAAGTCAAGCTAAATATTTTCAATGCCGCGATGGGACCAGCAGGAGACATGGACTACTTTCATGTAGATATTGCACATGAGTTAGTGGAGGAGCAGCCCGAGTTGTACATTATTGAGGATTCTTTAGATTTGTACCATATAGAGAAGAATAGCGGTGTAGATGTGTCTAGAGTGTCGTCGGAGAGACCACCTTGGAGAGCCGTCATTGAGACTCTTCCACCACTTGCTGAGACCCCCGCCAAATCGTCGATCGAGTCACCTCCGAAACTTGAGCTGAAGCCCTTACCGGATTCACTCAAGTATGCATACCTCGAAGATGATGAGACTCTGCCTGTGATCATCTCGTCCCGGCTCACTAAGGAGCAGGAGCAGAGATTGCTGACTATTCTTCGAGAGCACAAGGCAATGATTGGTTGGGGAGTTGCTGATCTGAAGGGGATTGATCCTTCATTCTGCATGCATAGAATCCATTGTGATGAGGAAGTCAAGCCATTTAGGGATATGCAGAGAAGGCTAAATCCCAACATGAAGAAAGTGGTGAAGAAAGAGGTGGTGAAGTGGTTGGATGCTGGAATCATTTACCCTATTTCTGATAGCCAGTGGGTCAGTCCAATTCAGGTTGTGCCGAAGAAGTCAGGACTCACTGTGGTTGAGAACGAGAAGGGTGAGAGAATTCCGATGAGGACCACTACAGGATGGCGAGTCTGCATCCATTATAGGAAGCTGAATGTGGCAACTAAGAAAGATCATTTCCCATTGCCATTCATTGATCAGATCTTAGAGAGACTCGCAGGGCAGAGCTACTACTGCTTTCTAGATGGATATTCAGGATACAATCAGGTAGTTGACCATCCTGACGACCAGGAGAAGACCACATTTACATGTCCTTATGGCACCATCGCGTTTAGACGTATGCCGTTTAGGCTCTGTAATGCCCCAGCTACTTTTCAGAGGTGCATGCTTGCTATCTTCTCGGACATGATTGATGATGTGATGGAAGTTTTTATGGACGACTTTTCAGTGTATGGCTCTTCTTTTGAAGATTGCCTCCAAAAACTTACTCGAGTACTGAGTAGGTGTGCGGAGACAAATCTCGTCCTGAGTTGGGAAAAGAGCCATTTTATGGTCCAGGAGGGGATTGTGCTAGGACACATTGTGTCCAAGCGTGGTATTGAGGTTGACAGAGCGAAGGTGGAATCCATTTCCCGTTTGACTCCACCCACCTCTGTGAGGCAGATTCGATCATTTTTAGGGCATGCAGGTTTTTATAGGCGGTTCATAAAAGATTTCAGTAAAATCTCTCGACCGCTTTGCACTTTATTAGAGAAAGACCAGCCCTTTGTTTTCGGTGAGGATTGTATGAAGGCCTTTGAGATTCTCAAAGAAGCCTTGATTACTGCACCTATTTTGAGACCTCCGGATTGGACTCTCCCATTTGAGATTATGTGCGATGCGTTTGATTACGCTATGGGGGCCATTTTAGGACAACGCATTGATAGGAAGCCCTATGTGATCTACTATGCGAGTAGAACTCTGTCTGATGCTCAGATGAATTATACTACGACAGAGAATGAGCTACTTGCGGTAGTTTTCGCATTGGATAAATTCAGGTCCTATTTACTCGGTTCGAAGGTGGTTGTCTATTCTGACCATTCTGCATTGAAATATTTGTTGAATAAGAAAGAGACCAAATCGAGATTGATTCGTTGGGTCCTACTACTACAGGAGTTTGATCTCGAGATTCGAGATAAGAAGGGAAGCGAGAATGTAGTAGCAGACCATCTTTCCAGACTGATCGTGGAGACCACGCAGGATCAGAGGCCGATCAGTGATTCTTTTTCCGATGAGCAGATCATGTCAGTCAGTACACCGCAGTTACCCTGGTTTGCAGATATTGTGAACTATCTGGTTTCGAGGCAGATACCTGAGCATTGGAACAAGAATGAGCGTGAGAGATTCCTATCTCAGGTGAGGCACTATTATTGGGATGAACCAGAGTTGTTCAAATACTGTGCAGACCAGATCATTAGGAGATGTGTTCCGGAGGAGGAGTACCAGTCCATTCTGAATTTTTCCCATTCATTAGCCTGTGGAGGGCATTTTAGTAGTAGGAAGACGGCTGCAAAGGTTTTGCAGTCAGGATTTTATTGGCCTACACTCCACAGGGATGCTCATGAGTTCTGTAGGCGATGCCAGCAGATTGGAAACATGTCCAAGAGGGACATGATGCCCTTGCTTCCAATTTTGATAGTCGAGATTTTTTATGTTTGGGGCATTGATTTCATGGGACCATTTCCGCCTTCATTCGGAAATTTATACATCCTGGTGGCGGTTGATTATGTGTCCAAATGGGTCGAGGTTGTGGCAACCAAGACCAATGATCACAGAGTAGTGCTTAAGTTCATTAAGCACAACATTTTCAGTCGTTTTGGTGTGCCACGTGCGATGATTAGCGATGGTGGCAAGCATTTTAGGAATGTACAGATAGCTTCTCTGCTGAGAAGATATACTGTCAATCATAGATTCACCACTCCATATCATCCGCAGACTAGTGGACAGGTTGAAGTGTCCAATAGGGAGATTAAGCGAATTTTAGAAAAGACAGTTCGTCCGGACCACAAGGATTGGTCCCAGCGCTTAGATGATGCACTTTGGGCATATAGAACTGCATTTAAGACTCCCATTGGCATGTCCCCGTATCGCCTTGTATTCGGGAAAGCATGCCATCTTCCTGTCGAGCTAGAGCATAGAGCATATTGGGCTATCAAGAAATTGAATTTTGATCTCACCCAGGCTGGCAAACTGCAACTCTCAGAATTAGAGGAACTCAGGAATGATGCGTATGAGAATGCCAAATTATACAAAGCTCGCACGAAAGCATTTCATGATAAGCATATTGTCAGGAAAGTGTTTGAACCAGATCAGAAAGTGTGGCTATACAATTCTCATTTGCATTTATTCCCAGGAAAGTTGAGATCGAGATGGACAGGTCCTTACATCGTGAAAGAAGTATTTCCCCATGGAGCAGTGACATTATTCGATCCTATGACCCAAGGTATATTCAAGGTGAATGGGCAAAGATTGAAGCCCTTCATTTCAGATGCCTTGCAGGATGGTGAGTGTGAGATAGTGCATCTCACGAAGGCATGAGGATTCGAACAGGGGGATGTATCATATGTACATTAATTTATTTTTCATTTCAGAGTTTTTCTTTATTCAGTATTTCATTTCACATGTGCTAACTTGTGTTTTGATGTATGCAGGATGAATTTAACATTTAGTGTATCAGTTACCAGGTACAAAGAAGAGCTTTCGAAGAATTCAAAAATCAGATGAAATTCAACTTCAGAAGCTCAGAGCAAATCAGGTTGTATCTATCCTTTCTCCCATATTTTTGTTAGTGTCTTTTAGTGTGCATGTGCATTACATTTTTACTTATTTTGTATGCCACTAGGGATAGTGTCATTCAAGCATGGGGGGGTGGTTTAGATGCATGCACACAAAAATTTCAAATTTTTTTGTATGACTGGTAATCAAAGTAGGCATTTGAGAACAAAGTGTAGCATATATGATTGTTTTTGGCATAATCTAACAGTTTATAAATTTTTAAGCCCCATAAAAATTTTATTTTCTGAATTGAGTCGAATAGAGTAGTTATTTATGAGATAATTCAAATAAAAGATAGTATTTGATTGTTAGAAAATTTTGAATCACTTTAGTATAAGTATGCACAGTATGTTTTGTGAAAGAAATAAGCAATGGAAAGATGTGTTTGAAAAATGAGTTTAAAAGAATAGAGCTACGTTTAGTTGTTGATGTCTTCGTGAAGCCTAGTAGTGGAACTCAGACACGAGATGAAGTGTTTGAGCATCTTAACGAAAAGGATAACGAAGGAGATCATCTTCTTGTCTAAGTCGATATCTGTGGCCTTTGTACTTCGAGTAAGTAGAATCTGAAGGGTGTTTTACACCTGGTGCCCCAAAGCCAGCTGGTTTGGGAGCCACCGGTTCGAAAGCTTGTTACATGGACTGCATAGAAAGCCTAAGAGATAGAGACATTGCACATGCCGAGAGGCAGACTATACGTAAACTATTAGAATAGAAGGTCTAGTGACTCGAGCAATTAAGTCTGAGGGATACTTTGTATCTAGTGCCCTAAGGTTGGCCAGCCTGGGAGTCACTGACCCAAAGCTCGCTACACGGGTCACAAAAACTAACTATTCGAAATAGTGCTCATATGAGAAGAATGCTCAAGAAGCAAAAGTTGAAAAAAAAAAGAGTGAAAATGAAAGAAAAAGAATGTGCTGAATGAGAAAATTTTCATTGCTTAGGCATATAAGTGTATTACTGTGCAGAAAATATACAAGTGAGAATAAATGAGTAAAACATGAGAATACTTGACTTTCGGAGAAAAATCATGAATTAGCTACAATATTAGAAAAGTGAAGGAAAAGAATTTTTACTGTGGTGGCATGAGATTTTTAAACTCGTTTTGAGAATGTCAATTACATGAAATATTTGTTACAACTGCATTCTTAAAAGCTTAATATTTTTGAAAAAATCATCCTCGCATTTCATTGATGTTTGTGGGTAGCATCTCTGCAAACCCTCACGAGACCTTACTCGTCCACTAGTGTAAGCTAGGGGTTTAAAGGGCTTGTTGCATACGCTAAATGCAACCGTGATTCCTACGAAAGTGAGTTAGTATTATGCATTCATGCTTAGCATTTCTTGTTTTCGTTGCATATCATAATTAGGGTTTGTTAAGGGACTAACAAACATTCAAGCATGGGGGTATTTGATGATGCATGAAATGCACATCATGTAAACAAGTTTTTCATGCATTTTGTATCAAGTTTAAGGTTTTAAACCCATGTTTAGATGTGTTTTGATAGTAAGGGTTTACGGTTCGAATTTTAGAAAAATCGAAGTTAAAATGAGAGAGTTATGGCTATTTCAGTGTTTGGGCATGGATTTCGAGGTGGATCGGATCCATATCCGACCCATTCAGGTCAATTGGACCTTGGATCAATTCTTAAAAAGCCCAAAACCCAACCCACACACCTATCCATATCCAAATTAAAAAAGTTTTGCAGAAAACCCCCCAGAAAGTGGCGCCTAGCAATATTTTATTTTTTAACACTCTTTCTGAAAAATGTCAAAACTATAAATAGATTTTTTTCAAGAACCCTAGGCGTCTTTGGCTGTGTTTGGACGCCCCTTGCAGTGAATCTACTCCAGCAACTCCTTCCCCTCCATCCCCTACACGTTTTGGCCATTGAAGACCGGCCTATGCTTGGTTTCCAAGCATATTTCGATCCCCTTTGTGTTTTCTTTTCATTTCTTTCTTGTTCCTTGCTGTCTTTTCACCATTTTTCTGTATTTTTGCAGGTGTAGCAGAGGTGGAGACCATAAACCTTGTGCGGGAGTGCGAAACACACCAACAAGGTGAGCCGGCCCTACCTCCATCCGACTTTCTACCCCCTCCGATCGAGAATCGGCGCATAATCCATCTTCGGTGGATCTCCAATGTGTAGCAGCTGCAAAGGTGTCATTTTTTGGTGAAGTCCAGCATTCTCGAACTGTGTAGGACATCCATCTCCATCCACGGTCCGCTCTTCTTCATCCCCCCAGTCGTCGGATCTTCCAAAAGGTAGGTCTTCTTCTTCCTTCTCTTCTAGCTAAAACCGAATGGGGTGTTGGTTTTCTTTTTATTTTATTTTTTTGTGTGTTTCTTATTTTTCTTTTTGTTTCAACCTTAGATTAGATTTCGTGCATAGGCCAGCACGTTAGATTAGGTTTATTTGTTTGCTTGATTCATTGAAATCGTTTTTTTTTAGATTTTTCATCCTTTTCATTAAAATCGGCTAGATCTTTATCTAGCCGATTCTTCAAATTTTTCATAGGTGTTCTTGGGTCTGTTCTGCTGAAATTCCATTTAGAAAAAAATCCATTTTTATTCATCTTAGTCGTTGAGTGGTGAGTTGTGATTTTGATTTCACTTGAAAAGCAAAAATCTAAAAATCGGCTAGATTATTTCTAGCCGATTCTTGATTTTTACAAAAATATTTTTCTTTGTTTCGATTTTTTTTATGTCCAGCATGTGTATTGAGTTGTTTTGCTGAAAATTCAATTATAAAAGTTCATTTTAATTCATTTTATTCGTGGGTTGTGCTTGTGTCTTGTTTGTTTTCATTTTTGAAAAAGAAAAAAAAAAATCGGCTAGAGATATTCTAGCCGATCTTTACATTTTCGTTAAAAGTGTGTTTAGGTTGGTAAGACGTGTGGTTTACTGTGTTTAGTATGTTAACAGTAGCATAAACTTGTGTTAGTCATTTCATTGTTTTACGATTGATTTAACTAATTGTTTTAATCATTTTGTGTTTTTGTGTTTTGAGTCTATTGAAGAAAATTACAAAAAAAAAAAATCAAGTTTTCTTTTCTTTATGTTTTTAATTCCAGCATAGTGTTGTTCTTGTTAGCATTTGTGTAATTAGGAGTCCTTTTTATTATTTTCTCATTTAGTTTTATCAAAATAGTGGTTATTGAGTTTTATTGCTTTTTGTTAATTTATATTTTTATTTTTTAATTTTTGTGTGGGTCTTCTTCTTCCCCAAGGTGGGGCGGCAGCCATTAGAGCTCAATTCGAGCTCTAGGCTGTTTTTGGTATTTCTTAATTGCAATTAGGTATCTTTAATTAGGTTGTCTAGGTTCAATGTATTAGGGTTGTATCTCATAGTTGTTTTTAGGGGGTCATTTAAGTAGGTTTTGGTATTAGGGCAGCATTTACTTTTAGAAAGTCGTGTTTTTCAATTAGGTCTTTTCATTACCTAGGCGAGTCTTAAATTATTTGGTAGAATTGCCTTAAATTAGAGTTGGCAATTTTGAGAGAGGAGGCAATTAAGGTAATTGCATGTAAAAAGTTTTTGGAAAGAGTGGATTCTCCATAAATCGTGTGGGATATTTAAGGAGGAATTAAGTTTTGGATGTGCATTAAATTAGGAGTTATTCTTTGATCTTGGAAAGTGTTTTGAAATTAAACTAAAATTTCAATTTAAGTTCCACGATTTTCAGAGAGGAATAAATGTTCTTTACTCAAGTTGGGAAAGCAAAAATCATGGGGTTTTCTAATAAGTTGGACTTGTCATTTTCCAAAGTGAGAATTTAAATACAATCAAGAAGTGTAACTCCCGAATTAAGTGGGCGATTTTTGAGAATCCAACTCATTTCAACTTTTGAACTTTAGCATTTATTACCTTATTTTTCCAACCTTCTCCATTAAAATTGTTAGCTTTGAAGTAATTCTAGGGTAATTAATAGGTTAATACTTTAGTCAACCTAATTAACTTAGTCAAAACCCTAGGTCAAGCCTAGTTGCGTCAACCCTAAGCCCTACCTAACACAACTCGAGCCTAGTCCAACCTAACCCAAGCTTGGTCAACTAAGACCAAGACCTAACTCGAGTCAAACCCTAGTCTACATCCCTTTGAGTCTAGTCAAGTCAACCTAGCCTAGCCTAAGTCAAAGTCAAGACCACACCTAGGTCAAGTCTAAGACCAAGGCCCAACCTTAGCTAAGGCTAAACCGAGTCCACCTAAGTCAACCGAACCTATTTGACTAAGTCAACTCTAAACCAAACCCAAACCTAAGTCAACCGAACCCAACTAGTTAGGCCAAACCTAGCTGAGTCCACATTAGTCCGAGTTGAATCAAACATAGCTCGAGCCTACCTAATCCAAACCGAGTTCACCCTAACCAAACCGCACCTACCCAAGTCAAAACCAAGCTTCGTTGAGTCAACCGAGTGAACCCTAACCCTAGCCTTTGTTCTTTAGTGAATTAATTTCATTTAGTATTATTTATTTTGATTTTTATACTAATTAGTTTATTTATCTAATTTAGTTTTAGTGTAGAAGTGTGCGTAAGTATATCGTAATTGTTTCGTATGTGTGAAATGTGTTTTGTGATTGTTTGATTGGTAGTTAGATATTATTTAACTTAGTAGTCGGATTGCATTTTATTGTTTAGCATAGTTGCATTTACATCGTCAGTTAATGTAGTTCTAGTCATAATTTGCTTATCGTATTTTGTTCGTCGTGCATTTAGCATATTTGTAATACCCATCTGCATATACACTGTGATACAGTGTCATTTAGACTGCATTAGGTTTGATTTACATTTTCTAGTGTTTAAATAGATTCATTAAGTGAATAGTGCACTCAAATAAAAACCCGATTTTTGCCCTGTTGCACCAGCAGTATTTTCTGTGCAAAAATTCTGTGTTTTCCAAACATTTTTGTTCTATTCACTTTACTGACGTGTTATTTGACTGCAGACCAAATTTCAACTCATTCGGAGTTGATTTGGTCTGATTTTTAAGTGTTTTGCGAAAACCGCTTTTTCTGGATTTCAAATTACAGAACTTTCGATATCCTAATTTTTCTCAGATTTGAAACGCTTATATCTAGAGTTCCAGATACTGTTTTTCCATTCTGTAAAAACTGTCGGTTTGTTTAATCTGTCAGTTGCAGAACAGAATAAATTTCGTGAAAATCGGACCTCGTTTTCCTTATCAAACAGTGTTTTTCCGATAACCTGTCAGAATTCTATTTTACACTAGTTAGGAGCAATTTCGTAATTTTCTTAATTTCGGCATTTTAGACCTGTTTTCAGTTGTTTCTGCATTTCAGTAGTTGTATAAGCATCTTACAGCATTAGTAGAATTAACTTAGTTAATTTTAGACTTAGTTTAGTATTTTATTTAATTATTGATTGATAATTAGCATTTGTTTTATTATTTTCGGAACATTAGAATTAGTTTTAGTTATGGTTTGCATTGTTAGAATAGAATACTAACTCTATATTTTTCTGCATTTTTAGGTTGAAAAGCATATTTAATTTCCAGGGTTATTGTCCAAGTGCGAAGATTCTCTAATTGGCGAAAAGACGGAAATACCCTTGGTGTGGAGCAGAAGATTTAGTTGCTTTTTCATTTTCCTTTTAGTGCTTAATTGTAATTGTAGTAACTTTATAATTGTAGATTGATATTTGTAATTAATAAATCAAATTTTTTAGAAATATCTTGATTAATTCCTCTTCCCTGAGGATTCGACCCGTACTTACCACTTTGTGGAAAGTCGCTTTTTATATTTTTGGTTGACGATTTTCCAAAGTTTTATGGAAAATAATTGTTTTAAAAAGATCATTTCAAAATATCAACCACTTATGCAGCATGGCCGAGTAATTTCCTATGCCTCCAGACAGTTGAAGACTCACGAGCGAAACTATCCGACACACGATTTAGAGTTGGTAGCAATCGTGTTTGCTTTGAAATCATGGCGACATTACCTATATGGGGAATCGTTTGAGGTCTTTTCAGACCACAAGAGCCTCAAGTATCTATTCTCTCAGAAGGAGTTGAATATGAGGCAGCGACGATGGCTTGAGTTCATCAAGGACTATGATTTCACGTTGTCTTATCATCCTGGTAAGGCGAACATTGTGGCAGATGCGCTTAGCCGCTAAGCGAGTGGCATTCTAGCTAGTCTTGTGTGGAGCTAGAAGCTTATCGAAGATTTCGTTGCTTGGAAACCTTTTTCTATTGGTGGTGGTTCGATCAGGTTGTCTGGTCTAACCATTCGATCTGAGTTTTTGCCAAAGATCGTAGAGGCTCAGAAGCTTGATGACCAGTATGGCAAGTTTCTAGTCTTGGCTGAGCAAGCAGATTCTTCTTTCAGAGTGTCTAGAGATGGCAGCGTTCGTATGAGAGATCGCCTTTGGGTTCCGAGCAACCCTGAGCTGAAGAGAGAAATTCTTGACGAAGCTTATATGTCAAGATGTACGATTCATCCAGGAGGAACAAAGATGTTCAAGGACTTACAGCGGAAGTATTGGTGGAGTGGTATGAAGCGCGAGATAGCGGCTTACGTTGCGAGATGCTTGACGTGTCAGCAAGTTAAAGCGGAACATAAGTGATTATGCATATAATTCAGGGTTTATTAACATTTAAATATGCATGATTTTATGAAATAATGTTTCAAAAACCCAATTTTATGTTAGTTTTTTAGTAAA
Source organism: Nuphar pumila (assembly GCF_984573655.1). Taxonomy (NCBI): domain Eukaryota; kingdom Viridiplantae; phylum Streptophyta; class Magnoliopsida; order Nymphaeales; family Nymphaeaceae; genus Nuphar; species Nuphar pumila. The sequence goes on along the minus strand of NC_143259.1, from coordinate 71,115,137 downwards.
AGTGCTAAAATGATTTAAAATTAGAAAATGAATAAAAAATAGTTTTAGTTTACATTTTTATGCCTATTTTAGTTTTTTTTAGTTTTTTTAGTTGGTTTTAGTTTTTATTAAAAAGAAAAAAAAATTAGAGAAAAATAGTTTTACTCATTTTAAGTGTTGTGTTTTTTAGAAAAGAAGAAAAAAAATATATAGTAGATTAGTTTTTGAATTTTATAAATAGTTGTGTTTTTGAAAATTTTCACAGTTTTCTTTACTATTGAAAAGAATAAAAATAAAAATAATAAATAAAGAAAAAAAAATATATCTAAATAATAATACAAACCGGGTGGAACCGGTTTGTATTTCTAAAAAAAAGAAATTGAAAACCAAACCGGTTGGAACCAGTTTGGAAGTTCTGAAAATAAACAATGGTTGTTACAAACCGGTTCCAACCGGTTTGAACCCTTTTAAAAAGGGGTGTAAAGCAAATTGGAAGGGGCTTTTTCATTTTGCTGTGCGCCAAAAATTTCTTTCCCTCCCTCTCTGATTTTCGCCCTTTGCTATCCTTTCCAGTCACCGGATTTCTTACTTCTACTTCTTCTTCTTCTTCTTCTTCTTCTTCTTCTTCTTCTTCTTCTTCTTCCAGCAGCCGATCCTCATCCGGTGGCAAGAAAATTCCCGTCGATTGCGGCACCTGAAGTGGAAGCCACCTCCTCCTTAAATTCCCGGTAAGTCATCTATTTCTTACTTCTACTTCTTCTTCTTCTTCTTCTTCTTCTTCTTCGTTTTTAATTTTGTCTGAATGATAATCTGAAAAAAAAAAAAAAAGAAACATAAAAAGAAAAAAAAGGTTTCTGTAAAAACTCCGATGATGAACGAGGATGTTGCTGGAATGCTGTGATGATCTGAAATTGTTGATGACTGATCTGGCTGAGTTTCAGAAAGTGTCGATTAATTGAATTTTCATTGATTAATTGTGAAAAATCAATCGGATATCTGAATCTGATAGAAATATTGTAATCAGAATTTCTGAATTCTAATCACCGTTCGGCTATTGTTTTCCGGTGAGTAATTCTTTCATAATAAAAATCTGGAGTGATTAACTGAATAATGTTTAAGAAATTCCAGCATGAGTGAGCATTGTTTAATCAATTGAAGAAGCCGGATTGAGATATTTCCAATCGATTAACAAAACAAATTAATACATTTGTTTTTCCGGCATCTCTGTTTTTTTTTTCGGCAATAGATTATCTGATCTCTGGTGAAGCAAGACGGATCAAAATCCATTTGTAATGCTGTGGAAATCCATTTTTGCTGTAATGAAAATCCAATTTGCGTTACTGGATTTCCTAGTGTTCTTTGTTTGATTGATCAGAATCTATTTGTTTTTTTTGCTGTAATGAAAATCCGTTGTTTGATTGCTGATCTCTAGAGTGTGTTGATGGAAATGGATTGTAATGTCATGGAAATCCATTTTGGTGTTCTGATATCATATACTGATTTTTCTGTTTAGCTATTAGTTACTTTCTAGTAATTACTTTGTTAATTGAATTGATGAATTGTTAAAATAATTTGTTAGTGTTTAGTTTTCAACCAATTACATTAGTACATTAGTGTTTAGCATTTAGGTTAAGAGCATTTGATTTCATTAGTATATGTTCAATTTAGCATAAAAATTTCATTTAGTAAACAATGCATGCCTAGTCATACTTACATTCGTGTAGTATTATCATTGCTTATATCAATATAATTTTCAACATACATTTCGTGCATTTTAGATAGCATCATTCTAGTTTTATTCTTGTATTGTGTACTGCTTGTGTTTCGTTGGATTTGTGCAGGATCACACAGGAGTAGAGCAGAAGCAATTGCATGACATGGGAAGTGCAAGAATAGAAGATGTTTTTCTCTTATTTTAGAATTTAGGAATTTAATTGGGTTTGTAAATATTGCACTTTATGCCCTCTGCGAAGGGTATTCATTTGTTGTAATAGCTAGTTGTGTTTACTTTTCTGAACATTTTACATTTCCATAATTCGGCAATAAAGATTAGTTTAGACTTGTGTACTTGAATACGATATATTCCCGTTCCCTGAGTTTGACCCGGTCTCATCCACTAGTGAGAACCGGTTTTTATTATTTGATGTCTGATTTTCACATGTTTTTCATATAAAAATCTTTTCAAAATTACAACGATTGCAAAAAAGACATCAAATTTATGGCGCCGTTGCCGGGGAACGGCGTAATATTAGTATTCACTTTATTGCCTAGTGTTTGTGTGCATTTAGGTTTAGAACCACGTATGTGCATATCTTAGAGAAGAGCTTATTTTTCTGCACAGCCCACCTATTAGGATTCCCTTAGAGGTGACTGTGTACGATTGGTACCGTACACATAGATTTTATATTTCTTTGCATAATCTCTGTTATGTGTAACTGCGTGGTGTTTGTTTAGTTTTTGTTGTTTTTAATTTACTCGCTTTGTGGTTTGCGTGGTTTGGCCGCTTAGTGCGTTAGTTAGGTAGAAAACCCAAAGTTAGGACGTGAGCTACACCGGTCTACTCTAAGGTGTATGCAAGGGCGACACTCACTTGACCCTGAGCTGGTAGAGCCGATTGAGGACCCCGAGTCCCTTATTAGGAGAGCCCAGAGATCTGCAACCATGGCTGAGAATCAGCAGATTACTCGTCCCCTTAGGGAGTACTTCATGCCTAACACCTATACTCCCGCCTCCTGCATCACAAGACCTGATGTAGGAGCAAATCAATTTGAGATTAAGGCCAGTGTCATCCAAATGCTACCCTCATTTTATGGCCTTAGCAATGAAGACCCATATCGTCATCTCGACGAATTCTTAGAAATTTGTTCGACAGTGAGAATCAACAACTTTGGAGATGATGCTATGAGGTTGACCTTGTTTCCCTTCTCTCTGAAGGATAAAGCCAAACACTGGCTGAAGGCGTTAGATACAGTTCGAATTACCACGTGGGAACATATGCAAAGAGAATTTTTAAAAAAATATTTCCCAATCGGTAAGACGAATCAGTATCGAAAGGCCATCACCAGTTTTTCGCAAATAGAGGGGGAACTGTTCCATGAGACTTGGGAGAGGATGAAGGATCTTCTCCGCAAGTGTCCCCACCACCAGGTGCCTAGATGGCAACTGGTGCAATATTTCTATGACGGTCTTACTGAGAAGAATCGTCAAATGGTTGATGCCGCATGTGGGGGCACTTTCATGCTCAAGAGTGAGGATGAAGCGTGGTTGCTCTTTGAGACATTAAGCGAGAATTCGATGCACCACGCGACAGCTTCACGGTCTGATAGAGTGACACCTGTACAGGATAGCGCTAAGAAAGCAGGTATTTTCGAGATAGGGATGAACCTTGAGTTGAGCAACAAGGTAGACCAACTATCCCAGAAATTAGATCAATTGTTGTTGGGTCCCTCTCCTGCCATGCAGGTGTGTGCATTATGTGCGAGTCCTGCACACCATGTTCTCCAATGTCCAGCTGCGCCACAGTATCCTGAGTTTGTCCAAGAGCAAGCTCAGATAGCTCAAAACTTCGCTAGGCCCGCACCCAATCCATTTGCCAATACTTACAACCCGGGCTGGCAAAACCATCCAAATTTCTCATGGCGTAACTCACAGGCTCATGCCCCTAACCCTTCCCATAGTCAATCCAGACAAGGTGGTTATACACCTGGATTTCAAAGATCCAATGACCCTCCAGCCCAACCTGCTTATACTCAACCCCATTTTCAGGAGCATTCATCTAGTCAATCTTTTGAGGATAAGATTTTGCAAGCTTTGAGCTCACATACCCAGTCGATTGCAAAGTTAGAAACTCAAATGGGGCAGCTCGCTGAAGCACTTAGCAGGAGAACTGAGGGAGCATTGCCTAGTCAGCCTATAGTTAACCCTAGGGGTAAAGAACCTCTGCAGAGTTTGCATATGATAGATACACATCAAGAGCAAGCTCAGGCAGTAGTAACCCTTAGAAGTGGGAAGCAGTACCATTCGAGGGAGGCTGCAGAAGAAAGAGAGAAGATAAGTAAGAAGCAGTCTGTCCCTAAGGTTGTACCTCAGGAAAGCGAGAAGGTTCTTCTATTTGGGCCTTCCACAACCCATATTCCTAAAGCCCCCTTTCCTGAGGCGTTAGAGAAACCGAGAGCATTAGGTAAGTCGGGAGTAAACATGCAAGAGATGCTTGAGATATTCAAGCACGTCCATATAAACCTTCCCTTACTAGATGCCATCCAGCAAGTCCCTGCATATGCAAAGTTCCTCAAAGAGCTTTGTACGCAGAAAAGGAAGTTGAGGTCCCATGCGCAGAAGAAAATATATTTGACGGAGCAGATCAGTGCAGTATTGCAACACCAGACTCCACCCAAACTTAAGGACCCAGGGACCCCTATCATCTCATGTGTCATAGGAAACATTACTGTTGAGCGTGCTTTGCTTGACCTTGGGGCAAGTGTTAACATTTTGCCGGGTTTCTTCTATGACAAATTTGGATTGAAAGAGATGAAATCCACACCTATGACGCTTCAATTAGCGGATAGATCGATTAAGGTCCCGAGAGGGATACTTGAAGATGTGTTAGTCAAGGTGGAGGATTGTTATTTCCCTGTTGACTTCGTGATATTAGATATGGAGGGAGTTGATAGCATCAGACAGACTCCTATTATTCTTGGTCGCCCTTTCCTAGCTACCGCCAATGCGTGCATTAATTGCCGCACTGGTGAAATGGATGTTTCATTTGGAAATAGGAAAATGAGGATGAACATTTTTTGTGCATCGATGGAGTCTGATACTGAAGAAGCTTCTTTTGAGGTTGATATCATTCAAGATATTATAGAAGCTGAACATGATTGGTTGTTGAGTGATCCACCTCAAGAGGAGATTAATGAATCATTCAAAGAGGATCGCCTTGATATGATAGATAGTAAGGCAGATAATGTTAGTGGGATTTGGCATCCTGAACCACTGCCAGAGTTAGCTGAGAAGCCCGCAAAGCCATCGATAGAGAGTCCCCCAGAGTTGGAGTTGAAGCCTTTACCAGCTTCACTCAATTATGTCTTTTTAGGAAAAGAGCAGACTCTCCCAGTTTTTATTTCTGCAAACCTAACAGATTCACAGGAGCATCAGTTGTTACAGGTTTTGCATGAGCACAAGGAAGCTATTGGATGGTCTGTGGCGGATTTAAAGGGGATTGACCCCTACTTTTGTATGCATCGGATCATTATGGATGAGGGAGCTAAACCTTCAAGAGAATCACAAAGGAGATTAAATCCTCACATGAAAGAAGTGGTGAAGAAGGAAGTAGTTAAATTGTTAGATGCTGGGATTATTTATCCTATCTCCGATAGTCAGTGGGTGAGTCCTACCCAGGTTGTTCCCAAAAAGTCTGGGCTCACTGTGGAAAAGAATAAGAAAGGAGAGAGCATTCCCATGAGGATTACTACGGGATGGCGAGTATGTATTGATTATAGGAAGTTGAACAGTGCAACTAGGAAAGATCATTTCCCGTTACCGTTCATCGACCAAATTTTAGAAAGACTTGCAGGCCAGCAATATTATTGCTTTTTAGATGGATATTTCGGATATAACCAGGTGGCCGTTCATCCCGAGGATCAGGATAAGACGACATTTACCTGTCCCTATGGTACATTTGCATATAGGAGGATGCCGTTTGGGCTTTGTAATGCCCCGGCTACATTTCAGAGATGTATGATGGCGATTTTCTCTGACATGATGGATGATGTCCTTGAGATTTTCATGGACGATTTCTCGGTTTATGGCTCTTCTTTTGATAATTGTCTCCAAAAATTATCTCGTGTACTTTAGCGCTGTAGGGAGACAAATCTAGTGTTGAGTTGGGAAAAGAGTCATTTCATGGTACAGCAGGGGATTGTTCTTGGACATATTGTGTCTGAGAAAGGTATTGAGGTCGATAAGGCCAAAGTGGAGACCATTGTCAAATTAGCTCCACCGACCTCTGTGAGGCAAGTGCGTTCATTTTTAGGGCATGCAGGTTTCTATAGACGGTTCATTAAGGATTTTAGTCAGATTTCTAGACCGTTGTGTAACCTGTTGTCGAAAGATCAGTCATTTGTGTTTGATGATGCCTGTCTGAAGGCATTTTTAGCCCTAAAGGAAGCATTGACCACTGCTCCTATTCTCAGATCTCCTGAGTGGTCAGTGCCTTTTGAGATTATGTGTGACGCTTCAGATTATGCGGTTGGAGCTATTTTAGGACAGAAAATTGAGAAACGATCTCATGTTATTCATTATGCTAGTAGGACTCTTTCTGACACACAAATGCATTATACTACCACTGAGAAGGAGTTACTAGCCGTTGTATTTGCACTTGAGAAGTTTTGATCATATTTGTTAGGCTCCAAAGTTATCATTTACTCAGATCATGCTGCATTAAGATATTTGATGAGTAAAAAGGATGCTAAACCGCGTCTCATTCGTTGGATTCTTCTGTTACAAGAATTTGATATTGAGATTCGAGATAAGAGTGGATGTAAGAATCTTGTAGCAGATCATCTGTCTAGACTGACTATAGATTCATCTATTGATCAAAGACAGATTGTTGATTCTTTTCCGGATGAGCAGTTATTTCATGTCAAGCGTTTACCTTGGTTCGCGGATATTGTAAATTTTCTGGTGACTAAAGAGTATCCTGCGCACTGGAACCAGAATGAAAAAGATAGATTTTTTGCGCAGGTGAAACATTATTTTTGGGAGCAACCAGAATTATTTAGATCTTGCCCGGACCAGATGATTCGGAGATGTGTGCCCGAAGAAGAGTATCATTCCATTTTATCCTTTTGTCATTCTTTAGCTTGTGGAGGTCATTTTTCTAGTCGGAAGACCGCTGCAAAGGTCCTTCAGTCTGGATTTTGGTGGCCCACACTTCATAGAGATGCTCACGAATTCTGTAGGAAGTGTTTGCGATGTCAGCAAACAGGTCGCATTACCAAGCGAGACATGATGCCTCTTTTACCTATTCTGATTGTGGAAATTTTTGATGTTTGGGGCATTGATTTCATGGGTCCTTTTCCGCCATCATTTGGATTTACATATATTTTAGTGGCGGTTGATTATGTTTCAAAATGGGTCGAGGCTGTGGCCACCCGGACCAATGATCATAAAGAGGTGCTTCGGTTTATCAAGCACAACATTTTTAGTCGGTTCAGAGTTCCTATAGCGATCATCAGTGATGGTGGTATGCATTTTCGTAATGTGCAGGTAGCTTCCTTACTTAGGAAATATTCTGTGCATCATCGGATTGCTACACCTTACCACCCACAAACCAGTGGCCAAGTTGAGGTATCTAACAGGGAGATAAAAAGGATTCTTGAAAAGACAGTCAGACCAGACCGCAAGGATTGGTCTCAGCGCCTTGATGATGCCTTGTGGGCTTATAGGACTGCTTTCAAGACCCCGATTGGTATGTCACCATTTCGATTAGTTTTCGGGAAACCTTGCCATCTTCCTGTTGAGTTAGAACATCGAGCATATTGGGCTATAAAAAAATTCAATTTCAACATGACCCAAGCTGGAGTCGAGAGAAAATTACAGTTGAGTGAGCTAGAGGAATTGCGTAATGAAGCCTATGAGAGTGCAAAGATTTACAAAGCTCGAACTAAGCATTTTCATGATCGATATATTGTTAGGAAACAGTTCGAGCCTGGGCAAAAGGTATGGCTTTATCATTCACGTCTTCATCTTTTTCCAGGTAAGTTGAAGTCAAGATGGAATGGTCCATTTGTTGTGCATAGGGTGTTTCCATATGGAGCGATAGATCTTTTTGACCCTCGTACGGGTGTTATTTTTAAAGTAAATGGGCAACGGCTGAAGCCTTATATCTCAGATATTGTGACAGGACAAGACATTGAGGATGTTGATCTTTTAGAAGTTTAGGACTCACACATGTTTGTATATATTTTAAAAAATTTGCAAATATTCATAGAAAAACAATTTTTTAAGAGTACTTTCATATAGTTCATGTGCATAATTCATAAACCATAATCATGGTAGGCATATTTTCAAATTTTAGATTTCATTGATTCTACTCTTTTCCCTCATTTATTTCTCTCATGTGCATTCACTTAGTTTCATATAAGCATGGGGGAGTGCCACTGGGACAGTGTCATTCAAGCATGGGGGAGGGTGTAGTTTGCACACCTTGATATTTCTGTTTACGTTCTTGCACATGTTTACACATTTCTCATGAAAAGTAGATTTTTAAAGAAAGAGTTTGAACTTATATGAATGTTATTTCAAATCTGATGTTTTTAGAGGATTTTTAAGCCCCACGGAAAATTTTTCTGACATAGATCTAAAAATTATGGTTGTTTATGCAGATTTCGAGGAAATGATGATAGATACATGTTAGAGTTTATTTTGAATCATAAATATGAATATGCACAGTTTTATTTTGAAAAACTAAGCAAATGAACAAAAGCATAAAAATGAGCTCAAAAAGTGAGAAAAAGCATGCGTTAGGTTGTTTGGATAATTTCACAATCCTTAGTAGATGGAACTTAGATGTAAGTTGAAACTTTTAATTCCATTTCGAAAAGGAGAGTGGAAAACTTCGTGATCCTAAGTAGCTGAGAACAGATACAAGTTGAAATGTTTGACTCTCATGTTATAAGGGTGAATGAAGGAAGTCACTTTTATGTCTTAGTTGATATCTTTTGGTATGAAAAAGTATAGAAGATATTGACATTGCACAAGGCATAAAAGCAGACCACACGCAAGCTATATGAGAAAAATAAGTGCGCAAAAAGAAAAAGCGTGAAAAGAAAAAAAAAAATAGAGAAAAGAGCTTAAAAAGAAAGAAAAGTTCAGTGCTTAGAAGTGTGATTGAGAAAACCTGTGCAGAAAACATATGAGTGAGGATAAGTAAATAATAATATGTTTTTATTGGATTTTCTAAGAATAAAACATAAATAATTGTGATATTTGGAAAAGTGAAAGAAATTCTTTTTCTATGGTGGTACTAAAAGACTCTAATTATATTTTGATTTTGAAATAACAGGAAATATTTGTAAATATAAAGTCTTTGATTACCTACTGATTATGAGGATGTGTAATATTATGCAAACATGACAGAGATGTTTGTGGGTAGCATCACTGCAAACCCTCACGAGACCTTACTCGTCCACTGGGGTAACCCAAGGGTTGAAAGGGCTTGTTGCATGAGCTAAATGCAACCGTGATTCCTACGAAAGTGAGTTAGGTGATAGTTTGATTTCTTGCATTTTTTTTTAGTTTGCTTGAGGACTAGCAAAACATAAGCATGGGGGTATTTGATTATGCATATAATTCAGGGTTTATTAACATTTAAATATGCATGATTTTATGAAATAATGTTTCAAAAACCCAAATTTATGTTAGTTTTTGAGTAAAAGTGCTAAAATGATTTAAAATTAGAAAATGAATAAAAAATAGTTTTAGTTTACATTCTTATGCCTATTTAAGTTTTTTTTAGTTTTTTTAGTTGGTTTTAGTTTTTATTAAAAAGAAAAAAAAATAGAGAAAAATAGTTTTACTCATTTTAAGTGTTGTGTTTTTTAGAAAAGAAGAAAAAAAATATATAGTAGATTAGTTTTTGAATTTTATAAATAGTTGTGTTTTTGAAAATTTTCACAGTTTTCTTTACTATTGAAAAGAATAAAAATAAAAATAATAAATAAAGAAAAAAAAATATATCTAAATAATAATACAAACCGGGTGGAACCGGTTTGTATTTCTAAAAAGAAGAAATTGAAAACCAAACCGGTTGGAACCAGTTTGGAAGTTCTGAAAATAAACAATGGTTGTTACAAACCGGTTCCAACCGGTTTGAACCCTTTTAAAAAGGGGCGTAAAGCAAATCGGAAGGGGCTTTTTCATTTTGCTGTGCGCCAAAAATTTCTTTCCCTCCCTCTCTGATTTTCGCCCTTTGCTATCCTTTCCAGTCACCGGATTTCTTACTTCTACTTCTTCTTCTTCTTCTTCTTCTTCTTCTTCTTCTTCTTCCAGCAGCCGATCCTCATCCGGTGGCAAGAAAATTCCCGTCGATTGCGGCGCCTGAAGTGGAAGCCACCTCCTCCTTAAATTCCCGATAAGTCATCTATTTCTTACTTCTACTTCTTCTTCTTCTTCTTCTTTAATTTTGTCTGAATGATAATCTGAAAAAAAAAAAAGAAACATAAAAAGAAAAAAAAGGTTTCTGTAAAGAACTCCGATGATGAACGAGGATGTTGCTGGAATGCTGTGATGATCTGAAATTGTTGATGACTGATCTGGCTGAGTTTCAGAAAGTGTCGATTAATTGAATTTTCATTGATTAATTGTGAAAAATCAATCGGATATCTGAATCTGATAGAAATATTGTAATCATAATTTCTGAATTCTAATCACCGTTCGGCTATTGTTTTCCGGTGAGTAATTCTTTCATAATAAAAATCTGGAGTGATTAACTGAATAATGTTTAAGAAATTCCAGCATGAGTGAGCATTGTTTAATCAATTGAAGAAGCCGGATTGAGATATTTCCAATCGATTAACAAAACAAATTAATACATTTGTTTTTCTGGCATCTCTGGGTTTTTTTCCGGCAATAGATTATCTGATCTCTGGTGAAGCAAGACGGATCAGAATCCATTTGTAATGCTGTGGAAATCCATTTTTGCTGTAATGAAAATCCAATTTGCGTTACTGGATTTTCTAGTGTTCTTTGTTTGATTGATCAGAATCTATTTGTTTTTTTTGCTGTAATGAAAATCCGTTGTTTGATTGCTGATCTCTAGAGTGTGTTGATGGAAATGGATTGTAATGTCATGGAAATCCATTTTGGTGTTCTGATATCATATACTGATTTTTCTGTTTAGCTATTAGTTACTTTCTAGTAATTACTTTGTTAATTGAATTGATGAATTGTTAAAATAATTTGTTAGTGTTTAGTTTTCAACCAATTACATTAGTACATTAGTGTTTAGCATTTAGGTTAAGAGCATTTGATTTCATTAGTATATGTTCAATTTAGCATAAAATTTTCATTTAGTAAACAATGCATGCCTAGTCATACTTACATTCGTGTAGTATTATCATTGCTTATATCAATATAATTTTCAACATACATTTCGTGCATTTTAGATAGCATCATTCTAGTTTTATTCTTGTATTGTGTACTGCTTGTGTTTCGTTGGATTTGTGCAGGATCACACAGGAGTGGAGCAGAAGCAATTGCATGACATGGGAAGTGCAAGAATAGAAGATGTTTTTCTCTTATTTTAGAATTTAGGAATTTAATTGGGTTTGTAAATATTGCACTTTACGCCCTCTGCGAAGGGTATTCATTTGTTGTAATAGCTAGTTGTGTTTACTTTTCTGAACATTTTACATTTCCATAATTCGGCAATAAAGATTAGTTTAGACTTGTGTACTTGAATACGATATATTCCCATTCCCTGAGTTCGACCCGGTCTCATCCACTAGTGAGAACCGGTTTTTATTATTTGATGTCTGGTTTTCACATGTTTTTCATATAAAAATCTTTTCAAAATTACAACGATTGCAAAAAGACATCAATCAGCGTCCCGGTGGTACCTTGTAGAGGATTGAGATTCCTCAGTGGAAATGGGAGAATGTTACGATGGATTTTGTGGTAGGATTGCCACTGTCTAGGCATAAACGCGATGCAATATGGGTAGTCATGGACAGACTCACCAAGTCTGCCCATTTCTTGCCGATCAAGATCAGTCAGTCTCTTGAGAGCCTAGCTGACTTGTACATTAGAGAGATCATTCGACTTCACGGTGTACCGAGGTCTATTATTTCTGATCGTGATCCTCGATTCACTTCGCGACTGTGGGGTCAGTTGCAATCTGCTTTGGGGACGAAGTTGAAGTTTAGTACAACCTTTCATCCTCAGACGGACGGACAGTCCGAGCGAACGATTCAAACGTTGGAAGATATGTTGCGAGCTTGTATGCTTGATTGGAAGGGTGAATGGGATTCACACCTATGTTTGGTAGAGTTCGCGTATAACAATAGTTACCACGCTAGTATCGGGATGGGCCCGTATGAAGCGTTGTATGGTAGACCTTGTCGGTCGCCATCTTATTGGGATGACATCAGCGATAGATCGAGCGAATTGCCTATTGTTCTTCAGCACTACACGCAGCAGGTGCAGAAAATTCGTGAACGTTTGATGGCAGCGCAAAATAGATAGAAGAGTTATGCCGATAAGAGACGTCGCGAATTGTCTTTTGATGTTGGAGACATGGTTTTTGTTAGAGTTTCGCCAAGAGCGTATTTCGTTTTGGAAAAAAAGGGAAGTTGAGTCCGAGGTACGTTGGACCATTCGAGATCGTGGCACAGATTGGCGAGGTGGCATATCGTGTCGAGTTGCCTCCACAGTATGCCCACATCCATAATGTTTTTCACGTGTCGATGCTCAGGAAATACATTCCTGACCCATCGTATGTCATTCGTTATGAAGATGTGGATGTGCAGGAAGATCTGACTTTATCAGAAAGGCCTATCGAGATTGTTGATCGACGAGATCAAGTTTTGCATATCAAGATTTTTCCGTTAGTTAAGGTATGATGGCAGCACAATGGCTGTAAGACCCGCAATTTTTCAAATGATCTCTGAATAAAATTCATGAGAAATTTACCGATAAAAATAGCATTTTTTCTCAGAATGCGAAACAAATTAATTCCTGCGAGCCAGTTATACTTAAGATATTCGTCGCTTTGCGAATATATGCTCAAACACTCTGAAAGCCATAACTTCCTAACTAAACAAAATCAAAGGATTTCCTTGAGCCAACTTTCTTAGTTACGTCAATACGAAGAGAATGGCGTACTCAGAATTTTTTTGAAAAAAAATCGCCGAAAACCCAAAATTTTTGCGGGACCCACAGAAATGTTGGTGGGACCAACAAAAATATTCCTCAGAAAATATCTTGTGGGACCCACAAAAATATCCCATGGAATATCCAAGTGGGCCCCACCTTAAAAGGAACCTCCTGGAATTAAAATAAAGCTAAGGGGCAAAAAGGAGATAAAAATTCCCAAGAGGAGGTGGGCTTGGGCTATAAATAGCCCTCCCCACTCTCTCTCTTCTCATAATTTCGACCCCCCCTCTCTCTTTTGTCTTCTCTCTCTCTCCTAAACCTCCCCTACCTAGCCTGGCCCACTTGACCTTGTCTGAGCCTGCCTGACTTAGCCTGAGCCTACCTGACCTGGTCCTAGTCCACCTGACCTGGGTCTGAACCCACTTGACCTAGTACAAACCTAGTTGACTTGACTTGAACCTAGTTGGGTTTAAAGTCAAAGTCAAAGTCCTTTTTGGTCCAGATTCTGGTTTGGATTTCTGAACCCAGACTTAGCCTACTTGAGCTGAGTTTGAACCTGCTGAACCTAGTTGACTTGGAATGAACCCTGTGTGGTTCAAACGACCTAGGTTGAGTACCTTGACCTGCTCTACCTCTTTCTCAACTAAGTCAGCTTCATCTGACTTAGTCTGACCTCTCGAAGGAAGACTCGAAGCCAAAGAAGCAACCCGGAGCTGTTTCTTCCACGATTTGAAGTAAGTTCGCTTCATTAATCCATCTCTCTCAAGTATTTGATTGTTTGTATATAGCATATACTTTCTGAAGTAGTATCTTGCTTTAGTTCTTGATTGAGCCCTTTTTGGACACTTCGGTGTTCACCCCCTCGTCTCGTAAATATCGTCAGATATATCTATGTTGAAATACGTAGTATATGCGTTTCAAAAATGGTATCTCGCTTTAGTTCTTGGTTGAGCCCTTCAGAATACTTCGGTGTTCTCCCGCTCACCTCGTAACTATCGTTGGATGCAGATCTAGGTGTATATCTGTTGATTCTGTCGACGCGTCCTATATCGCACAGGCTATGTAATTTACCTTTGCCGTCGCGTCGTATGATGCCAAGGCTCATGCTTTCTGCAATTTACGATTACTGCACTTCCGATTATGCGTTTACTTACGCTGTCGCATCGTATGATGCCAAGGCTCCTTCTTTCTGCAATGTATTTACTTACGCCATCGCGTTGAATGACACCAAGGCTCCTGTTTTGTTATATATGTAGAATATTTCATTCAGTTACATGCCCTGAACAATAGTATATGCATTTCCTTTACGCCGCCACTGTATAAAGCACAGGCTTCTGCTTATACTATATATATGGCGAGTAAATGAGCGTTCAAATGGAGATCAACTTCAAATCGCCCATGCGATTCCCTGACCGCTCCTCGTTCAAGATTCTGCTTGACGAATGAAGCCCCTATTGGAAAGGCTTCGCTTTTTTGCAAAATGCTCTTTACGTAAAGAGTAAGTCAATTACGTATGGCCTGGCTATGGCCTATGGTTCATGCAACCATGATGGATGCAAAGTACGCACAACGGTGCGCGTCCATTCTCCGAGTTAAGCGTAGCGATTTCCCGCCAAAGAGGGGAGATGCCACTGAAATGGTTAAAAGAAACGCACGCTTTCTTCGTAAAAGAGAGGAAGTGCTGCTGAAATTTTTAAAGAAGCTAATGATAGCTCAGAAAGAATGTAGCAGGATACTCTGCCATACAGCAGAGTGCTACCCGGTTCATGGAATGCCCTCTACAACGTAGAAGGGTTCGTCGCACCACTGCCGATGGAGCAGGGAAGGTGCTGATGAAATGGTTGGCAGAAGAACTGCCGGAACCAGTTGAACGGCATAATGATGTCCGTTGATGGAACGATGCCAGAACGGCTCGTATCCTTGTGCCTACGAGGGCACCTTGCTCGTAAGGGCCGCTGAGCCGGAGTAGAGGTTGCACCTTGGCTAGGTTTGGACTCGTTGCGTAAAAATACGCTAAGTAGACGATCTATTTAGATCGAGTCATATGCATGCTCATTGAGAACGGTTACGCAACCAGACTCGTAAGGGCCGAAGAGCCAGAGTGTGTTGTTTCCACCCAAAGAGGTGTGATGCTCGTGGTGGCCGAAGTGCCAAGAGCGGTGTTCTGCATGCATATGAATAAGACTTAAGGTCGCACATGCCCCGCGATTGAAAATCATGTTGGGGGTACCCCCTCAGTAATGACTGTGTTGGGGCGGACTGAATGGGGTCTGGTACATACTCCCGTAGTGCTAAGGCACGGGCTGCCTAAATGGCATGCAGATTCTGTCCAAATAATTGTAAAACTGGCAGACCCCTTCAGGAATGATGCTCACTGTGGAATGACAGTGATGGTACAGTCTTGAGTGACATGTATTTTACTTTGGACCTGATAGAGTCCACGATGGCCTCAGTCACTCATGGGTTTTGGGGTCGTGGTTATGCTTAAGATCTAAGGATTGAACCCAACTACTGCAAGTAGAGGATGCATCCAAATATGAGCCTAGTAGGGTTCTCCCAGTTGATACACACTGCCCTACTATGGATAGGGTCAACAGGCCTCTGGGGTATCTAAAATACATAGAATAATCAACCCCTAGAACGTCGCGTTGATGCACGAACAATGTTTCGCCCGCGTACCAAGGGTGGAAGAGGTTAAATATCGAAATAATGCATTAGCTTAGGTTCAGCGATGCTTGAATGTATGCGTGGATGGCCGTTGTTGAGTCAGTCTTGCATAACCTTTGTGAAGGTGTCATGTTCGGTATACTACTGGACCGACTCGGCAAAGACCCGTGTTGTACCCACACGACTAAACGAAGCTCGAGGAGCTGTCCTTAGATGCGTGGGATACGGATGTGCCAAGTATGAAGACTTGAGCTAGACATCACTTTGAGACCCGGAAGAGGTCAAGGCTAAAGTCGTGAAGACTTGAGCAAATGTTCAACTCATAGCCTTGAGGAGGCTCTTGCGATATACGCTAAGTCTTGGAGGCTTGAGCGTCGTTATTACGAACTGCGACCCCGAGTGGTCATCGTATGTACTTGAGTTGAATGGATGCATGTTTGCTTGCTTACCAGACCATCAGTGGTTTTGACCCCGTTTAATGGGGATTTCAGGTGTTGCACCTGCGTGGCGATATGCGGAGCAAGGCGGCATCGAGTTCCAGGGTTTCTCTAGACAGAGTTGTACTGCATCCTTTTATTGAACCTACACTGCTTTTCTAAGCAGCAGTGTTGTAATAAACATGTGTTTTCGATAAAATGGAACACTTTGGTGGCCAATGAGTTGCTTGGCCACATACCTGCAACGTGCTCGGAGTTTTCTAAAACCGACGACTCATTATCGTCTGATTCCGCTGCTCAAAGCTTTTCTAAGTTCTGCTGCAAAGAAAAAAAAAAAAGAAATTCATGAAAATTTTAACTTAGCTTTGTTTTGAAAATCTGGGGCGTTATAGAATTGGTATCAGAGCATGTGTCTGAGAAACCTGGTTCAAGATCCGTCATGGTCACGATATCGCACTGTAAGTATATGTTTTTATACTTTTGTTTTGATCTGGGTGCATCTTTGTATAGATGCCAACTCATGACTCGCGCGGATACTGCTATCATTGCAAGGTCATGCACGATGAGTGGATATGCCCGTATGAAGTCCAAGACTGCCAATACTGTGGCGAAGATGGGCATTCCGCCAACGAATGCCAAAGAAAATATACCGCCGATATGGGTCAGTGATCATGCATATAATTCAGGGTTTATTAACATTTAAATATGCATGATTTTATGAAATAATGTTTCAAAAACCCAATTTTATGTTAGTTTTTGAGTAAAAGTGCTAAAATGATTTAAAAATAGAAAATGCATGAAAAATAGTTTTATTTTTACATTTTTATACATATTTTAGTTTTTGTTATAAGTAGTTTAGTTTTAGTTTGCAATTAAAATGAAATAAAAACATAATATAGAAAAATATTTTTTCATTTTAAGTTTTGTTTTGTTTAGAAAAGAAAAATTAGTAGAATAGTTTTTTTAGTTTCTTTATAAATAAGTTTTGATTTTTGAAAACTTTATAATAAACTAGTTTACATAGTTTTTGTTTTTTTTTTTAATTTAAAAAAAAAATATAAAATAACCAACCCGTTTACACGGTTTGGGTTTTTTTTGAAAAAAAAAATTGAGAAAATAATAAATAAACCGGCTGAACTGGTTTGAATTTTAAAAAAAATAAATAAACAAACCGGCTTGAACCGGTTTGCATCTGTTACAAACCGGTTCAAACCGGTATGTTGTTTTTAAATCCCCAAAAGAAGAAAAAAAATCGGGCGCCTCCTCTCATTCACGGCTGAAGCCGTCTTTCCCCTTTTCCCCATTATTCTCTCTCTTCTCTCTTCCCTCCACCATTGTCGGTGGCTACCTTTTTCCCTAATTTCTCCTTCTTCCTCTTCCTCTTCTTCTTTCCAGCAGACGGCAGTGGTGGAAGCTTCTTATTCCGGCGATGGCAGTGGTGGTGGAGGTCGCCACAACACCTCTTCCCTCATGTTCACTGTGAGTGCTGAGTATCCTTATTCTCCTACTTCTTCTTCTTCTTCTTTATTTCTTCTTCATCCGATTTCTTCTTTCTTCATCATCTCCGATTCATCTTCTTCTTCTTTTTCTTCTGATCTTCTTCATCCTCTGTATCTTCTTCTTTCTCATCTACCTCCAGTTCACGGTGAGTTTTTCTTCTTCCTCCGATTCTTCTTCTTTTCCTTCAGATCTTCTTTTTCCTCTGATTCTTCTTCTTCTCCTTCAGATCTTCTTTTTCCTACGATTCTTCTTCTTCTCCTTCAGATCTTCTTCAGTCCGATTTTTAGTTCTTCTTCTTCTTCTTCTTCCTCCGATCTTCATTTTCTTCTTCTTTTTATTCCATTTATTTTGTGTAAAACGAAATAAAAATTGTAAAACGAGAAAAAGGAAAAAAAATACAGTCAATAGAATCCGATATTTTCTGATTTTATTCTTCTTCTGATCTGTTTTTTTTTTCTTCATCTTCTTCTTTTTCTTCTTCTTCAGATTACTTCTTCTTATTCTTTTCAAATTCTTCATTCTTTTTCGTTATTCATTCAAGTTGTTGTGTCTTGTTTCAGAAATAAAAAAATAAAAAAATGTGTGTAATTGTTTCCCTGTTTGTTTTCTTGTTATCTTTTCAATCGATGCTTTGTCATTTTATATTTAGTTTCTTTTCAAGTTTTATGTACACGATTTCCTGTTTGTGAATTCCTTAATTTTCTGTTTTACATATCGTAGATTTCTTGGTTTAATTTCCTATTTGATTAATTCTATAATTTCCTGTTGCTTTTAATTTTTGAATTTCCTGCATTTTTCCTTTGTAATATCCTGTTTGTTTTATTGTATACATTAGGTAATTTTCTGTTTTTTAATTGTTTCCTTGTTTCTTTCTTTATTTCCAGCTTTGATTTTCTGAATTTTTTATTTCATTCATTTCCAGTTGTAGTTTTAGTTTTGTTTTTACATTTTTTCAGTTTTCTTTTTATACTTTTAACTACTGTTTCTGTTTTCTTTCAATTCAGTGTAAATTCATGTTTTGTTTAAGTCTCTTTTGATTTCATGTTGAGTGTAAATTCAGTTCATTTTCTTGTCTTTGTTAAGTAAGCATTAGTTAGTAGTCCACTAAATAGTTAGTTAATTGTTTTCTAATTAGTTAATTGTTTAGTAGATTTAATTAGAATTAGTTTTTCAATTGTAATTAGTCAATTAGGTGTCTTTTATCATTTCTTTCATGTTCTAGCTCTGGTACTGCTCGTGTTCCTTTGAATTGTGCAGGATAGCACAGGACTGGAGCGGAAGCGATTATGTGACACGAAGTACGAAGAATAAAGCGTCTTTTTGCTTTTATTTTTAGAAATAGGAATTTTAATTGGGTTTGTAAATATTGCACGTTACGCCCTCTGCGAAGGGTATTCATTTGTTGTAATAGTTAGTTGTTTTTACCTTTTCTGAACATTTTACATTTCAATAATTCGGCAATAAAGAATAGTTTAGACGTGCGTGTTTGAATACAAAATATTCCCGTTCCCTGAGTTCGACCCGGTCTCATCCACTAGTGAGAACCGGTTTTTATTATTTGATGTCTGGTTTTCACATGTTTTTCATATAAAAATCTTTTCAAAATTACAACGATTTAAAAGAAGACATCAAATTTTTGGCGCCGTTGCCGGGGAACGGCGTAATATTAGTATTCGCTTTATTGCCTAGTGTTTGTGTTGCATTTAGGTTTAGAACCACGTATGTGCATAGCTTAGAGAAGAGCTTACTTTTCTGCACAGCCCACCTACTAGGACCCTCTTAGAGGTGACTGTGTACGATTGGTACCGTACACATAGATTTCATATTTCTTTGCATAATCTATGTTATGTGTGACTGCGTGGTGTTTGTTTAGTTTTTGTTGTTTTTAGTCTACTCGCTTTGTGGTTTGCGTGGTTTGGCCGCTTAGTGCGTTAGTTAGGTAGAAAACCCAAAGTTAGGACATGTGCTACACCGGTCTACTCTAAGGTGTACGCAATGGCTGACGATCATCAATTGATCCGTCCTTTGAGGGAGTACTTCATGCCAAATACGTATACTCCCGCCTCCTGCATCACGAGACCTGATGTAGGAGCGAGCCATTTTGAGATTAAGGCCAGTGTGATTCAAATGTTACCCTCGTTTTATGGCCTTAGCAATGAAGACCCATATCGTCATCTCGACGAATTCCTTGAGGTTTGCTCAACTGTGCGAATCAATAACTTTGGAGATGATGCTATGCGGTTGACTTTGTTTCCGTTCTCTCTCAAAGATAAAGCCAAGCACTGGTTAAAATCTCTTGAGACGGTTCGTATTACTACTTGGGAAGGAATGCAGAGAGAATTTTTAAAAAAATATTTCCCAATTGGTAAGACGAACCAGTTTCGTAAAGCTATAACCAGTTTTTCTCAAATTGAGGGAGAACAATTTCACGAGTCTTGGGAGAGATTGAAAGATCTTCTCCGCAAGTGTCCCCATCACCAGGTGCCTCGTTGGCAGTTGGTGCAGTATTTTTATGACGGGCTTACTGAAAAGCATCGTCAAATGGTTGATTCGTCTTGTGGGGGCACTTTTATGCTCAAGAGTGAGGACGAGGCGTGGTCTTTGTTTGAGACCTTGAGTGAAAACACGATGCATCATACCTTGTCTTCACGGCTCGATAGGACTACATCTCTCTCTAGTGGTCCTAGGAAGGTTGGGATTTCCGAAGTTGGGTCCGAGTTAGAATTACGTACTAAGGTTGACCAGTTGGCTAGGAAGTTAGATCAATTTCTAGCCAATTCCTCGAGAAATCCAATAGAAAGAGTGTGCAAGCTATGTGCTAGCCCTGCACACTGTGTTTCAGATTGTCCGGCAGCGTCATTATATCCTAAATTCGTTCAGGAGCAGGTGAATGCTGCCCAAGGTTTCGCTAGACCCATGCTTGATTCAGTTACACCATCATATACCCCAGGTTGGCGAAATCAATCCATTCCCCTATCCCATCAGGCCTCCCAGACACAGTATAGACCCAGTAACCCTTCACAAGGTTACTCGCATCCTATATTTCCACAGGTTCATCCCCAGTATTGTCTACCTTCTCCTCAGGAGCCCATTCTAAATTCATCATTTCAAGAGAAGATGTTAGAAGCATTTGCTGATATCAAGGCCACTCTTTGTTCCCATACGCAGTCAATAGCCAAGCTAGAGACTCAAATGGGACAATTGGTTGAGACTTTTACTAGGCAAAGCCAGGGGAACCTTCATAGTCAGTCTGTTGTCACATCCAAGGGAGAGGATTCCATGTTATTTGACTTGCAACCTACTTCACCTCATGAGCCAGTCAAATCTGTTACATCCCTCCAGTATGGGAAGGCGTGTCACTCCACTCAGAAATCGACTCATGAACCTCATAGCATTTCTACTGACGAGTCGATCTCCATGATACCTCAACAGAAGGGGCCTTACTCACAGCATGCATTATCATCTTATAGAGCCCCATTTTCTCAGCCTTTAGGATCACCGATTGTTTTTAGTAAGCAAAAGGTACAGATGCAGAAGGTGCTTGACCAAGTCAAGCCTGATCATATTCACCACTTGTTTGAAGTTGCATTCATTGATAGTCGGTCGGTCCTGGACTCTCATTTCTTGACCAGTCTCTCAGATGAGACTAATATCTGTTCTTCACGTCGAGAGAGTTATGATACTACATTTGGAGGTAGAAGGGATGGAAACACAGTGCATAGTGTCACAGATGACACTCTTTTCTACATAGAGCCCGGTTGAGTCTGACTTCATGTCCATTGATCTCATGGATGATGAAGGTTTTTCTAGGGATCCGTCTGGCTGGGGACGTGAAACTTAGCGCTTTATGGGAGGCAACCCATATTCTGTACAGTTTTACATTTGTTAGGATTTGTAGATTTTATTTGGTTTTATTTTCAGTTTTCTATTTTTTCATGAGTTTCAGGTTTTGTCATGTATACATTGCATTCATTACATTCATAGAATGTGCATTTTTAATTCATGTCAGGTTATTCTACTGTTTCCCTCATTTATTTCTCTCATGTGCATTCACTTAGTTTCATTCAAGCATGGGGGAGTGCCACTGGGACAGTGTCATATAAGCATGGGGGAGGGTGTAGAATGCACACCTTGATATTTCTGTTTACGTTCTTGCACATGTTTACACATCTCTCATAAAAAGTAGATTTTTAAAGAAAGAGTTTGAACTTATATGAATGTTATTTCAAATCTAATGTTTTTAGAGGATTTTTTAAGCCCCACGAAATTTTTTTCTGACATAGATCTAAAAATTATGGTTGTTTATGTGGATTTCGAGGAAATGATGATAGATACATGTTAGAGTTTATTTTGAATCATAAATATGAATATGCACAGTTTTATTTTTGAAAAACTAAGCAAATGAACAAAAGCATAAAAATGAGCTCAAAAAGTGAGAAAAAGCATGCGTTAGGTTGTTTGGATAATTTCACAATCCTTAGTAGATGGAAATTAGATGTAAGTTGAAACTTTTAATTCCATTTTCGAAAAGGAGAGTGGAAAACTTTGTGATCCTACGTAACTGAGAACAGATACAAGTTGAAATATTTGACTCTCATGTTATAAAGGTGAATGAAGGAAGTCACTTTTATGTCTTAGTTGATATCTTTTGGTATGTATTGAAAAAGTATAGAAGATATTGACATTGCACAAGGCATAAAAGCAGACCACACGCAAGCTATAAGAGAAGAATAAGTGCGCAAAAAGAAAAAGCGTGAAAAGAAAAAAAAAAGAGAGAAAAGAGCTTAAAAAGAAAGAAAAGTTCAATGCTTAGAAGTGTGATTGAGAAAACCTGTGCAAAAAACATATGAGTGAGGATAAGTAAATAATAATATGTTTTTATTGGATTTTTTAAGAATAAAACATAAATAATTGTGATATTTAGAAAAGTGAAAGAAATTCTTTTTCTGTGGTAGTGCATAAAAGACTCTAATTATATTTCGATTTTGAAATAATAGGAAATATTTGTGAAAACAAAGTTTTTAATTACCTACTGCTTGTGAGGATGTGTAATATTATGCATACATGACAGAGATGTTTGTGAGTAGCATCACTGCAAACCCTCACGAGACCTTACTCGTCCACTGGGGTAACCCAGGGGTTGAAAGGGCTTGTTGCATGAGCTAAATGCAACCGTGATTCCTACGAAAGTGAGTTAGGTGATAGTTTGATTTCTTGCAATTTTTTTTTTTGCTCGAGGACTAGCAAAACATAAGCATGGGGGTATTTGATCATGCATATAATTCAGGGTTTATTAACATTTAAATATGCATGATTTTATGAAATAATGTTTCAAAAACCCAATTTTATGTTAGTTTTTAAGTAAATGTGCTAAAATTATTTAAAAATAGAAAATGCATGAAAAATAGTTTTATTTTTACATTTTTATACATATTTTAGTTTTTGTTATAAGTAGTTTAGTTTTAGTTTGCAATTAAAATGAAATAAAAAAATAATATAGAAAAATATTTTTTCATTTTAAGTTTTGTTTTGTTTAGAAAAGAAAAATTAGTAGAATAGTTTTTTTTTAGTTTCTTTATAAATAAGTTTTGATTTTTGAAAACTTTATAATAAACTAGTTTACATAGTTTTTGTTTTTTTTTTAATTGAAAAAAAAAATATAAAATAACCAACCCGTTTACACGGTTTGGGTTTTTTTTGAAAAAAAAAATTGAGAAAATAATAAATAAACTAGCTGAACCGGTTTGAATTTTAAAAAAAATAAATAAACAAACCGGCTTGAACCGGTTTGCATCTGTTACAAACCGGTTCAAACCGGTATGTTGTTTTTAAAACCCCAAAAGAAGAAAAAAAATCGGGCGCCTCCTCATTCACGGCTGAAGCCGTCTTTCCCCTTTTCCCCATTATTCCCTCTCTTCTCTCTTCCCTCCACCATTGCCGGTGGCTACCTTTTTCCCTAATTTCTCCTTCTTCCTCTTCCTCTTCTTCTTTCCAGCCGGCGGCAGTGGTGGAAGCTTCTTATTCCGGCGATGGCAGTGGTGGTGGAGGTCGCCACAACACCTCTTCCCTCAGGTTCACGGTGAGTGCTGAGTATCCTTATTATCCTACTTCTTCTTCTTCTTCTTCTTCTTTATTTCTTCTTCATCCGATTTCTTCTTTCTTCATCATCTCCGATTCATCTTCTTCTCCTTTTTCTTCCGATCTTCTTCATCCTCTGTATCTTCTTCTTTCTCATCTACCTCCAGTTCACGGTGAGTTTTTCTTCTTCCTCCGATTCTTCTTCTTCTCCTTCAAATCTTCTTTTTTCTCCGATTCTTCTTCTTCTCCTTCAGATCTTCTTTTTCCTACGATTCTTCTTCTTCTCCTTCAGATCTTCTTCAGTCCGATTTTTAGTTCTTTTTCTTCTTCTTCTTCTTCCTCCGATCTTCATTTTCTTATTCTTTTTATTCCATTTATTTTGTGTAAAACGAAATTAAAATTATAAAACGAGAAAAAGGAAAAAAAATACAGTCAATAGAATCCGATATTTTCTGATTTTATTCTTCTTCTGATCTGTTTTTTTTTCTTCATCTTCTTATTTTTCTTCTTCTTCAGATTACTTCTTCTTATTCTTTTTCAAATTCTTCATTCTTTTTCGTTATTCATTCAAGTTGTTGTGTCTTGTTTCAGAAATAAAAAAATAAAAAAATGTGTGTAATTGTTTCCCTGTTTGTTTTCTTGTTATCTTTTCAATCGATGCTTTGTCATTTTATATTTAGTTTCTTTTCAAGTTTTATGTACACGATTTCCTGTTTGTGAATTCCTTAATTTTTTGTTTTACATATCGTAGATTTCTTTGTTTAATTTCCTATTTGATTAATTCTGTAATTTCCTGTTGCTTTTAATTTTTGAATTTCCTGCGTTTTTCCTTTGTAATATCCTGTTTGTTTTATTGTATACATTAGGTAATTTTCTGTTTTTTAATTGTTTCCTTGTTTCTTTCTTTATTTCCAGCTTTGATTTTCTGAATTTTTTATTTCATTCATTTCCAGTTGTAGTTTTAGTTTTGTTTTTACATTTTTTCAGTTTTCTTTTTATACTTTTAACTACTGTTTCTGTTTTCTTTCAATTCAGTGTAAATTCATGTTTTGTTTAAGTCTCTTTTGATTTCATGTTGAGTGTAAATTCAGTTCATTTTCTTGTCTTTGTTAAGTAAGCATTAGTTAGTAGTCCACTAAATAGTTAGTTAATTGTTTTCTAATTAGTTAATTGTTTAGTAGATTTAATTAGAATTAGTTTTTCAATTGTAATTAGTCAATTAGATGCCTTTTATCATTTCTTTCATGTTCTAGCTCTGGTACTGCTCGTGTTCCTTTGAATTGTGCAGGATAGCACAGGACTGGAGCGGAAGCGATTATGTGACACGAAGTACGAAGAATAAAGCGTCTTTTTGCTTTTATTTTTAGAAATAGGAATTTTAATTGGGTTTGTAAATATTGCACTTTACGCCCTCTGCGAAGGGTATTCATTTGTTGTAATAGTTAGTTGTTTTTACCTTTTCTGAACATTTTACATTTCAATAATTCGGCAATAAAGAATAGTTTAGACGTGCGTGTTTGAATACAAAATATTCCCGTTCTCTGAGTTCGACCCGGTCTCATCCACTAGTGAGAACCGGTTTTTATTATTTGATGTCTGGTTTTCACATGTTTTTCATATAAAAATCTTTTCAAAATTACAACGATTTAAAAGAAGACATCAGTCAGCGGGCATCAAAGGGTCTCAAGGATGAGACTTCGCGTGTCAGTGGACCGCATCACTCTAGTGTTGGGAGCAACCATACCCCAACATCTTCTGATGAATCACCACGGCTGAGGGACTTTGATTTGAACTTCCCTGCAGAAGTCTATCACTCGCCAAGCTACCATCCGGCATCACATACGCCGAGCTTAAATGGTAGGAACGAAAGAGGGGATTCCTTTCGTTCGCCAATCATTATTTCAGACTCCCAAAGTCTTGATCTTGCCGACTGGGAGAGTGGACTGGCTTCCCTCATGTGTCCCCAATATTCGCTTGAGAGTGCGGAAGTGTCGCCCAAGCCAAAGCTAGTAGTGCCTGCACCAAGGCCATGTGGCAATAGATGGACCTTTTTGAGTTCGTCTTCATCAAAGAAATCCAGGTCTTAAAGACACTAGTAATGCTTTGGAGTCAGTAGACTCATGTATATAGTTTCTCAACGCCTAAGTCTGCCAATGCAGCATGACGTTTTGTTTAAGGTGATGCTTATATAAATATGATGTATATTAAATAAAGCTTTTACTTCCTCATATACATCAAGAAACTAAAAACAAGTGCTTGTGTGTGATTAGATAAATGGCTCCTACGACGAGGAGAACCATGCCAAGCGAGGAGTCTCATACGCAAGGATTCCTGCTGGAGACACTCAACAACCTGGTTACAGTCATCCGTGAAACGAGGCCAGAACTAGTCGCACCACGAAACGAGAACCTAGGAGGAGTGACTTATGAGAAGTTCCTCAAGCTTGACCTGCCAGTTTTCATTAGCAGAGCCGATCCGGAGCTTGCAGAGAGTTGAATCGAAGAGACAGAACGTGCCTTCTCAGTACTGGGAGTACCAGAAGAGAAGAAGACCAACTTTGGCACGTATCGATTGAAGGATAATGCACAGAAGTGGTGGGATACCACTAAACTTATCCAGTTCTCACAAGTCGAAGTCATTCCTTGGACTGACTTTCGGAGGACTTTTATGGATAACTACTTCCCATTGCATTCTAGAAACAAGAAAAAGATGGAGTTTCTGGAGTTGGAACAGGGCGGTATGAGTCTGATGGACTATACCAAAAAAATTCAGAATCTAGAGCGCTACTGTTCTCGATTGTTCGAAACAGATCAAGAAAAGGCTGACAAATATGTGAATGGTCTGCGCGAAGGGCTGCGATCGAGGGTGGTAACAAGCATGCCTTCGACTTTTCAGGCTGCGGTAGAAGCGGCTTAAAAAATCCAAGAGGATTGGGCGCGATCTAAAGTGATCGTAGCAAAGAAGCCCATAGTGAATGGTGGGAATCGTAAAAGGACGTTCCCAAGTGGCTAGGTTTCACGACAACCCTTTCAAAAGAAGAAGTTCCAAG
Organism: Nuphar pumila; assembly: GCF_984573655.1. Classification (NCBI taxonomy): domain Eukaryota; kingdom Viridiplantae; phylum Streptophyta; class Magnoliopsida; order Nymphaeales; family Nymphaeaceae; genus Nuphar; species Nuphar pumila. The sequence continues at coordinate 71,088,557 of NC_143259.1, read as the reverse complement.
GAGGGAACAACACTCAACAAGTCGTGAGGCCAAGATAAAACACAATTCCGAATGGTCAGCAGTCCAACTTCAGCTTCCCAAGGTGTCGTGTGAACCACCCCAGAAAGCCATGTCCTCGTGACATTGGTGGTTGCTTGTATTGTGGCAAGATGGGCCACTTTATAAGGGATTGCGCCAAGAAGGCTGCAAATGAGCAGATGAGTAATGTCGGATCTGTCGGACCCTCTCGACCAACACCACAACGTTCTCAGTTTCAACGACCTCCACCTAGAGTAGAACAAAGGTCTACTGGAAGTCGTGTATATGCTGTAACGACTAAACAAGTCGAAAATGGTGACCTGATTGAAGGCACCGTACCTGTTAATGGACATGCAGATTACGTCTTGTTTGATTGTGGTGCTACTCATACCTTTATCTTTGACAATTTCACCGAACAACTCCACGGCTCGGTGCAACCGGTTGATAAAATGATCGAAGTATATAACTCGTTGGGTTCACGCACCAAATGTATCCGGTGTGTGAAGAACTTGGATATTGAGATAGCAGGGCAACACTTGCCTACTGACGCCATCCTGATCAATATGATACAGTACGATGTAATTCTGAGAATGAATTGGTTGGCTCAGAATAATGCCAAGATTCTGTGCCGCGAGGGCAGAGTAATTCTATCTCGACCCAGATTGCCTAAAATGGAATACCGGTTATCCAAACCAGTTCCACAAAAAAGGCTCATATCAGCACTTAAGGTACAAAAATACCTTAGGAAGGGATGTGTGGCCTTCTTGTTGAGTCTCTCAGTGGAAAGATCCAACGAACAACCCCTTGAGAGTTTGGAAGTGGTGCGGGAGTTTCCCGATGTATTTCCTGAGGAATTGCCAAGACTTTCGCCACTTCGTGAGGTTGAATTTGGAATTCAATCCTTACCTAGAACAACGCCGATATCTAAAGCCCCGTATGGAATGACGCTTGCTGAACTTAGTGAGTTGAAGTGTCAGTTGGAAGAACTGATGGAACAAGGGTTCATTCGTCCGACTGTATCACCGTGGGGAGCCCCGGTGCTGTTTGTAAAGAAGAAGGATGGATCCCCTCGGTTATGCATCGATTATCGAATGCTTAACCAGGCAACTGTTAAAAATAAGTACCCGTTGTCTCGAATTAAGGACTTGTTCGATCAACTCAGAACTGCCAGAGTATTCTCTAAGATCGACCTCAGGTCCGGATACCATCAACTTAGAGTAAAGGAAGATGATATACCCAAGACTGCCTTCAGAACGAGATATGGCCATTATGAGTTCGTAGTAATGCCCTTCGGACTCACTAATGCGCCTGCTGCCTTCATGGACCTGATGAATCGGATATTCAGACCATATTTGGACAACTTTGTGATCGTCTTTATTGATGACATTCTCGTTTATTCTGAGAACAAGGAACAGCACATGGAGCACTTGAGGATCATCTTGAAAACCCTTCAAGATAACCAGCTCTATGCCAAGTTTTCAAAATGTGAATTCTGGCTAGATAAAGTGATGTTCCTTGGCCATGTGATCTCGAAAGATAGAATCGAAGTGGATCTTGCGAAGTTGGAAGCTGTGATGGACTGGAAGCTGTGAGGTCCGTAACTTCCTTGGACTTGCCGGATATTATCGGAAGTTCATACAAGACTTCTCCCGAATCGTCGTACCGATGACGAAATTGTTGAAAAAGGGAGTGAAGTTCGAATGGACTGACCAGTGTAAGGAGTGCTTTGAGGTTCTCAAACAGAGGCTTACCACTGCCCCTGTCCTTACCTTACCTTCTGGTCAGGGAGGCTTCGTGGCTTATACCGATGCCTCGGGAACAGGTCTAGGTTGTGTGTTGATGCAGCATTGTTATCGTCGCAAAATTTTCCCGTCTTCCCTTCCTTGCGGAAGAGAGAGGGAAATGCTTTCGCGATTCAAACTTGACCGGTTTTTGGAAATTGTTTTAAAATACTCGCCTCCGTTTTGAAAATTGCGGGAAAATCCATGAGATGGGGCTCGACCTGTCGGTACGAGGTTCGACCGTTCCTGCCGCCTTTAACAGGGGTAATCGAACCAAGGACCAAAATTATGTTTGACTTAGTAAAATCATTGAAATTATGTCCTATCCTAAATGCACAGAGAATTCAGGCATGTGCTATGAGATTTGGTAAAATATAAGTTGGAAAATATGATGTATGCTTAGAAAATATTTGAAGTTGAAAAGCATTTCCCAGGAAAAGATGGAAATCAATTTCTCATGAAAACTCAGACGAAGAAGGTTTGAAATCTCGAGGAAGTTTATAAAGATTTGGAAAATCTTGAAGAAGGGAGAATCTCGAGAAAATCTTGAGAAAGTTTATAAAGTATTGGGAAAACCATGAAGAAATGAGAATCTCAAGAAAATCTTAAGAAGAGTAGAAAGACTTGGAAAACCATGAGGAAATAAGAATCTCAGGAAAATCTTAAGAAAGCTTAGAAAGACTTGAAAAACCATGAGGAAATAAGAATCTCAGGAAAATTTTGAGAAAGTTTATAAAGACTTAGAAAAATGAGAATCTCAGGAAAATTTTAAGAATTCTTGAGAAAATATGAACTTTTGAAAAGGAAAACACTTGTTGAGAAAATGCAGACTTTGAGAACTTTTTTAAGAAAATGATAGAAAATTTATAGGAAAGATTCATTGGAGAAGGAAATTCAAAACTTAGGAAATTGAAATCCTGAGAATCTGGTTTTTTGAAATATCTGAAAATCGACTTGGATTCTTGAGAAAATGAGAAATTCCTTTGAAAAGAATCTTAAGGAAATAACTTTTTAAGGAAAATCACAGGAAAACATTTGATTTGGGAAATCCAACTCCGAATATCATCATAGTTTCTTGAGAAAATCGATTCCATGAAGTGAAAATCTTTTGAGAAAATCATGAGAAAAACGAATGATGCAAATGATTTGAAGGAATGAATGCACTTTTGAAAAGATTTCTGAAAATTTTATTGGAAAAATGTGGATTAAACCAAAGTAAATCCTTCATATATTCTGACTGTGGCCATGAATATATTCATGGTTTATTTGAGTTAATTCACGATATTTTGAAAATATTGGAAATATGAGGTGCATTTTCAAGATAGCCTAAGAGTGTAGGCTCAATGTGACTGGTAGAAAGATGATGGATCTGGGTCTCGTCCATATTCCGACTAGGGCCGTAAATATGGACTCCACCGAGTTCATCAACTCTCTAAGAATTGGTGCACGTGCCATTCGTGTTCATCCACGGTGAATTTGGAAAATTGAGATGTATGCATCATAGAATCAAGATATTACTGAAATCAAACTATATGAGATGTGGCCTAATCTAAGCAGTAAAAGTAAATCTTATTCCAAGGTTTACATTGGATTATTACATTTCATAACATAAAAAAAAAAATGAAATAGAGCCAAGGAATCAGCATCTTCTAGATTTTCCTGCAAAATGAGAGTTAGTACAAAATAAACAAGGAAATGGACATATATATATAATATATACAACGAAGAGATATATACATATATCAAAATGCCAAAATGGGTGTTAAATGTCACGTAACGATAGATGTGTAACTATATGAGAAAATATATGAATATTCAATACATGGAAATAAGAGCACATGAAGATATATATATATATATATATATATATATATATATATATATATATAAGTATATATCTATGTATATATATATATATATATATACATATATATATACATATATACGTGTACATATAAGTATATATACCTAGATATACATATATATATATATATATATAGAAATAAAATGAGAAAATATATGCATTAATGGGAATTCTACAAAATGGGTAAAATCAGAAAATATGGATATACACAGTTTCTGTAGGTAACTTTACATAGCTGTATCTCCCAAATTACAACATATTTCTCAGTAAAATCGGGTATGGAGCTTCCCTATATATCAATAACAAAACCTGTAAAAGATGGTCAAAAGATCATGAACGGATATGGATAATTCCGTTCATGAACGTGGCTGAATATTAAGACTGCACTCCTGCAGAAGAATGAATGGGTTTTCTTTTTATACAAAATAAAAAGGCTGATAGGTGGCAATAAAGGATGGTTACAACGATGAGATGCTGAGTTAATGAAAGAGAAGACAGCTATATTGTTATATGCAAAAAAAAAAAAAATGACTATATAGATACATAAAGAGGCCTGCCATAATGTGATGTAAACGTCTACACAACCTGAGCCTATAAGTCATTCATATCTAACTTTGCTCACATCATGTATGATGGAAATCAGCTGACTAACTAAATAGGTTTTCATAAATAATTTAGCAAAAAATATCATTTAGCTGAAAATATCCATGAGCTCACAAGAGAAAAGACAAGTATATTATGATAAAAGGGGTTCTAACTGGATATGCAGATTTACTTGCAGACATTGATCACTTAAACCCTGTGTAACAAATGGATCAATCAACAAATCAGTTCAAGTACTCCTACTGATGGCCAGGGTAAAGCCGTGATCTTGCAGCAAATTCAATCTAGCGCATCAACTTCCCTCATATACATGTGCAAAGTAGATCGAAAATTCTGAAGGGGCATTCCAGCTACAACTAGCTGGAAACATTTGCAGACTATGTGCAGAAAATTTGCAAGACAATGAATCAATACCAATCTGGAAAATGAATACAGAGTATAAAAAAAAAAAAAAACAACAAGCTTAGGTAAAACGACTTCTCAATGTAACCTAGCAAAAGAGGAGTTTGGAAAACAGAGGAAATGGGTAATGAAATCTGATAGAAACACTATCCGCTGCAGGGTTTTACATCACTGGCTGCAAGAACAGTAGCTTCAGCAGCATATCCAACACGGCAGGTCTCCCAACCTGGTGCCAGTTTCCCAATCTGATGAAAAGCTACCTTTATCATGAATCATATTCAAAAGCCACTTAATTTCACATAAAATGATTCTGCCAATGAGCACTCCAAGCTCAAAGGACAGACTCAGCAATGCATCCAATGGATAAAAACAGGAATTACGTAGAAATACATTTCAAGTATAACTTACAATCGTCTAAATTCTGGAACAATTTCTCATATAAACATGAACATCCGTCTTATAACAAGTATATTAAACCCAGATTCTACCTGAAATCATACATCAACCGAGATTATCAATTCAAACTCCTGTAGATTACCTGCACTGAGTGACTTGGGTAAACAGCAAATGAAAGGCTGTTCTTTGCTGCTGTGCTGAATGAAAGGGGTTGAGCAGCAGCCGTTGGGCTGAAGGAGATGATGGGAAGCAACCGTTGGGTTGGAAGAGAGCTCCACGCTGGATGGAGTTTCTTTTATTGATGGGCTGAAGGTGGGATAGGCAGCCTCACGCTTGTTTGGAAGACCCCTTTCTGCTGGTGGGCTGAAGACACGGTGGATGATGGGCTTCCTACTGTGGTTGGGCTGAAGGAGATGAAGTGCTCCTTCACGCTGGATGAAGGAAAAGTGCAGGAATGTTGGTTGGGCAAAACGTTGGCTGGAGGACAAGCTTGGGAAGTGGAAGGTTGAAGAACAGGAGCAAACGTTGGCTGGGCTGTGGCTGAAATGGTGGATGATGGGCAGCTTGCTGCTGGGGCTTTTGCTGGACTGAAATGGATGAAAACGCTAGGCTGAAGATGGATGTCCGGCAGTTGGCTGAAGAAGATGAAGACTGAGTGGTGTTTCCTTCTGCAGGTGGGCTGAAGGCAGGATGAAGACGTGGCTGGGGCTGGAGGACTGAAGATGGCTCTCGATCCTCCAATGGCTGGGGCTGGAGGAGATGCAGATGGCTGGAGGTGGTTCTCCTGCAGCTGGAGCTGAAGAAGAACCGGATGTTGATGGTGCTGAAGGCTGATTGTAAACACACCAAATTTTTACCTTCATCCAGTGTTTGTCCATTTCATAAGTCATCACAGATCATTGCATGTCATTGCACGCATTCTGCATAGCATTGTATGACATTGCATCTCATTTTCGAGATCCAGCACTCCTATTTCAAAACATTCAATCCAGATTTGAATTTTAAAGCTTTATTTCAAAATCAATTTCAAAACCTGGGTTTTTATTCAATACTCTGTCATTTTCCAACCCCAGGACTTTGTATTTCGAAATATTTTCTCAGAAAACAATCTGGATTCCTTTCAAATTCAAACTTTCATCGATTTCAATTCACAGATGAGACCCATTTAGATGGTGTCGCTTCTAAATGCCTCTATTCATCAAATTTCTCAAATTTTTGAAAGTTTCAGTCCGATCAGGACTCTGTCTCAGAGTCCTAATCCGGTCAAAAGTCTGGTTTTTAAGTCTGTTTTACTTCCATTCTCAATCTTTTTCGTTTGTTTTCGAAATTTAGGTCATTTTACATAGTCCAGTTAGTTCAGGACTCTATTTTAGAGTTCGGTCGAGTTAGGAGTCTAACCCTGACTGTGTTTTCTGACTTATTTCATCATTTCTTGATAAAATCTTTTGAAAATTCTTTCATTTGGCTTTTAAAATCTAAAATCTCAGAGTCCTAAGAGTTCAGGACTCTAACCCGGAGTTCCAGTTCGCTTAAGACCCTATTTTCGAAGATCTTGAATTTTAATTATTAATTTTAACCCCTTTTCAAAGGTATTTTCAGTGCTTATTTCAAAATTTGCAACACTCGATGTGGGCCCACTCAGTTGGTACCATATCCAGAGGAGTCCTGACCCAGTTAGGACCCTATGCCATTTTAAAAAATTTAATTTCAAAGTTTACTTTTGAAAATCTTTTGAAAACTCCTTCAATTTCAAGTTTTAAAATCGCTTTTTGAAAAACTCAAGTAGGGCCCACTCGGTGTGGCGCCATATTCGAGTAAGTCAGGGATAGACTAGGGTTAGTTGATGTCTTGGTTAGTGTTAGAGGTTTAGAAGAGTCAAAACCATTTTGAAAAACTCATTTTTGAAAGTTAGTTTTTAAAACTAGTGTTTTTAAAGGTTTTTAAAAGTGTTTTAAAAACCCAATGTGAGAGAATGCCAAGTGGCACCACATTTGGGGGATTCTTAGGTTTAGCTAGGGGTTAATTAGGAACTATTTAGGATAATTTAGACTAGGGGTAGTTAGGTAACTCCACCCCAAAATCGCCCCCCCTTTAGAGTCCAAAATTTTCAAAATTGTCAATTTTTAAACCTAATTTTTTTATTATAAATAGAGGCATAAGGGGGGTCAATTTTCCCATCTCTCTCTTATTGGATTCTTGGAGCTTCTCTTTCCTCTCCAGCCCTTCCTCCATTGCTGCAACTCCAAGGTATGAACTTCTTCATATTTCTTATTTTATTTAATGCTTTTTAATGCTTTAAACCTAGATTTAGGCTTGGACACCCCTGCTTATGGAAGATCAACCATGGTTTCACCTCAAGAACCAGCAAGAACAATCCAAGAAGGAGATCTAACCCTGTTTTGGATAATTTACAGAGATTTTAATCCATTAGAATTGATTTTAACATGATTCTTTGCATTATTAACCAATAAAATATATGATTTACCCTTTTTAATGGGTTAAATCTATGTTTTAAAGGTGATATCAAACTCCAGCCATTGATTTCCTGTTTTTTAATTTATTTTCATGGTTTATTCATGTTTGTTTTACGTTCTATAGCATAGAAATAAGTTTTATTTACTGTTTTATGGTTTATTTTATTTATTTACATTAGTTAATGCATGGTTTTTCAAGTTTCTTAAATTTCTGTGTGTTCTAGGTTTAGAACAGTAAAGATGATGTTATTTCAGATTGAAGCACTCATTTTTATTTCTGATTTTTTTATATGTGATGCATGCATGAGTTATTGAGTTACTGTAGAAAAATCAGAGGTTTTGGATCTCGGGAACCCTATCAAAAAAATCAGACATCAAATCGGGTTTTTAAAGCTTTAAAATCGTGGTTAAAATCAAGAAGGTAACTTGCTGTGATGATATTTCTCTCATCTTATATCTGATTTTAAATCTGTAAAGTGCTATGGATTCACATTGAGTAGATCTGTCTTCTGTGAAATTTTCAGATTTTTTGATCACAGTTTAATATTTTTACCTATTTAGAGAATCTGTTTTTAAATTTAAAACTCGTTAGGGTTTACCAAAACCCTAATCAGACTTGTGTTAGTCATAAATCCCAAGCCACAGATCCGATTATAGATCTGTAAAAAGTGAGTATTGTTATTTTTTTGTCTACTGTTCACCACGAAAATTTCAGAGATTTTTGTTTAGAATTTCTATTTATGTCTGTATTTTCAATCTGGAATAGCTGTTTTAATCCCTGTTAAGAGTGATATATTTTAGCTCAGATTGCCGGAAGGGTTTCTCCCTAACCGGAGATGATTTTTCCAATCTGTAAATTGGGAAATCTTCGTTTTTCTTTATGGTTAGTCTCTGTAAAATTTCATAAATTTCCATGGAGATTTGACCCCTGGTTCAGGTCTTGGACTGAGACTGGTTGGTGAATTAGGTCAAAAATAGCATATTTTTAGGTTTTAATGCAATTTTCGGATTAATTTAATGTCAAAAAATTATTTTTATAATTACAATTCGATATTAGGGTTATAACAAGTGCAGGTACCAATTTTTATGGATTTTGGAATCCATTTGATGGCTGAATTGAGCAAATTGCAAAACCGGGTTCCTGAAAGATCCAAAAACACTGCTAAAATCACAGTTTTTGTGATATTGTTGGATTTTCGTGTATAAGCATATATTTTTAGGGTTTAATCATGTTCATAATCATATTAGGATGCTTTAGGTTTAATTTTGTGCTCATTTGATTTCATTTAGTGCATAAAACCTAAATTTTTACCAAAATCTCTTTCTAAAAACCCTGATTTCAAGGCCATAGTCTTGCTATCGGGGGCAATTTGGTCATTTGACCTAAATTTCGAAATCCCTAACCCTAATTTTCATATTTTTAAGCATGTCACATCATATTTAGCTTAGTTTATTACATTCAAATTTCAAAACTTGCATTTTATCAAAATATCTTTCTAAAAACCCTAATTTCAAGGCCATAGTCTTGTTATTAGGGGTATTTTCGTCATTTGGACCCCAATTTCGAAATTTCATATTTTATCTTCCTTATTTATTCAATTTTATTTCATACTTTATCATTTTGATTTAAGGGAATCAAGGAAAAGGCTTATATCTGGCAAAATCCAACAATTTCCTGATATTGTTGGATAAATCTAGAAAAGCCAACATATTTTCATTAACCAAGTTTTATAGTTTTGCAGGTACATTGAAGACTTTATTTTCCATGTATTTAAATTTCAATAGTGATGTAATTTGTAATTAAACTTTGGAATAAGAATTTACATTTCCTGCTTAGCTTAGGTTGCATTAGTTTATTTTTTTTAAATAATGTGTGATGGATGATGATTCATGCATATTCAAACTCACTATGGTCTACACGAATGGCACATACACTAGCTTCTATGAAGTTTATAAACTTGGTGGAATTTGTATTTATGGCCATAGTCAGAATACAAATGATACTTAGATTTATGATCTTCACATTAGCCACATTCAGCCTACACTCTTAGGCTAACTTCAAAATGCACTGCATTTCTCAAAAATACAAAAAATATTTCTCAATTCCTCAAATCCATATTCATTCATTTCATGCATTTTCCAATTCCAATTCCAAGTCAAAGAAATCAAATTCTTCAAATTTTCCTAAGTCTTATAGCAAAATCGATTTTCCCAAAGACATTGAATTTCAAAGGATATTTCAAGTATTTCCCAAGTTCCAAATTCAAATTTTCTAAGTTAGAATTTCAATTTCCAAGTTTGAATTCAGAGAAACCAAGTCTCTCAGAATCGATTTTCACCAAATGTCAAGGATTCCTCAAAATCGATTTTTATTTCTTTCAGAAGTATATTTGAAATCCCAATTCACGATTTTCCAAGATTTACATTTTATATTTCAATCATTCAAAGCAAACATCATGTTTTCAAAATGTGCATTTTCTGAAAATTCATAGCACATGCCTGATTCTATGTGCATTTAGAAATCAGAATATGATTTAGACAAGTTGAATAGAGTAGAGCATAAGATTGATCCTTGGTTCAATTACCCCTGTTAAAGGTGGCAGGAACGGTTGAACCTCGTACCGACAGGCGAGTCCCATTCTTCGGAATTATCCCGCATTTTAAAAACGGAGGCGAGTTATTTTCAAAAACTTTTTCAAAGGTCAGTTTGACTTGCAAAAGTAAAATTTTGCGATGATAACAGGTTTGGCGACCGTGATGGGACCTGTCTTTGCCTGATCAATCTAATGCTCTACTTAGTTCAAATTGTCAAAATCGATTTTCATGGAATGTCAGCTTTTAATTTATGCTATCATGTGAACCTAGGAGCCTAGACTTGAACCCAGCTGACATGGAATGCATATAGACTAGGTATGGTTTGGTAGGACCATATTGAGGAGAATTATTCATGCTCACATAGACTTAGGTCTAATACAACACTCCTCAATTTAGGAATTGTATGAAAACAATGCTTGCTTCTTCAAATATTTCAAAAATCTATCTCTTTAGGACTTAGAGCCTTCTGTTTGATTGCATGTGCTCATGTTTTTCAAAAATCACCCCACCTATATTGTCCCGGTCTTCACGTTGCTGGGCTCTCTTCTAGAACCATAGTTCGGGACAGAGCCTCACAACTGGGCCACTTATTTGGGTGAAAACCCCCCTGCCACGTACCAAGGGCCATAGTCCAACGTATATCGGCAGGTGCTCAAGGATGTTGGAAAACTTGAACCTAGAACCGGAGAAATTGATTTTATGCCACGTACATCGAGCCTTGGCTTGAGTATATAGGCATAACTGGATTGGACACAGATGATCTGAACCTTAGAGTTAGGATTAAGGTCCCACAGCCATTTCAAAATTTGTGCATCTAAAGTCAGCTTTTAGGGAATGCTGTATGTGCATACTTGTTTGTGCAGAATGTGATTGAATATGTTATAGTCATATTTTCTAAAAATACTGGACGATTTTTCAAAATTCCCCAATCCATGTCCATGTACTATCCATGTTTTAAATCCTGGACGATTTTCAAAACACTTCATTTTATAAAATACTTCCTTATATTTCATTAAACCCTGGACGATTTTCATAAAATTCCTCCATTTTCTTCAAAACTTCAGGTGATTTCCCATCTTTCCTGTCTTCTGGATCTCGAATTTCCTGCTTTATTTTTATCCTGCCTTCATTTTTCTTAAAATTCCTGTATTTTTCTTAAAATTCCTGTATTTTTCTCAAATCTTATTCCAATTTCCATGTCTTCCAGTTCGATGGCATCCAGTCAGCTTGATTCAGTCTTCCCTGACGGTCACATCTCCTACGAGGTGCGACAACGTCTTCCCGAACATCGAGTCCTCAGCACCGTATCCTTCTTTCCCCGGTGGTATTATTCATGGTTCAAGAACTTCTCTCGTATGTTTCCGGACCATCTGGACGAGTGTGGATTGGAACTGTCGTCCGCAGTGGGAAAGCAGACAGTCAACGGCAACTTGATCCATGCACTAGCAGAGCGGTGGAATCCGAGCACTTCTACCTTCTGGTTCCCGTGGGGCGAGATGACAGTGCTGATGGATGAATTTTCAGAGATCATGGGATTGCCCGAGCCAGCCGGTCAGCCTGGAGATCCATTGGAGAAACAGTTTCTGATTAATGTTAAGGGTCTGGACCCTAAGGATGCCTTAGCCCGCATGACAAGACGCAAGTCTTGGCCTCTGATTGAAGAAGATGGAAATGAATATGTGGATCTGCTCGAAATCTACAGACAGCATGGGACATTTGTGGAAGTCAGTTCGTTGTCTAGGACAGCTCGAGAGAGAATTCAGCATGCGATGGTTCTGTGCAAGGTGGGATTGGCTTTCTTTCCCGACGGACGAAATTACATGGATATCAGAATAGTTCAGCTTCTAAGGAGATGGGGAAGTTGACAGACCAGCCGCCTCTCAATAGCCATGGCCGCACTCGCCTTTCTATACCGAGGGTTGACTCGTTTCGCACTCGGAGAGTCGATCCTAGTCGAAGGATGCACCTATGCCTTGCAGTCTTGGTTCCTCCGGCATGTGCCAGTCCAAGCCAGTTCCTTCAGATACAATGGTGAGAAGCTCCTTCCAGTTGCACGATACCGGTTCTTGATCGACAACCTTCAGGAGAAAGAGGTCGTATGGGACTACTTTGATCGCCATGAATCACCTCCCAGATATACTTATGCATACGGCAAGTCGGCCCGTTCTTCTGCGCATATTATCATCCAGAGCGGTGTGTCAGGCAATTCTCTCAGAGGCAGAAGCGCGTAGAGATTCGTCCACTAGCCGGGGTTCTGTCAGAATTCGATCTCACATCAGATCAGTGGTCCGGAGCATACCATTCTGCCAGACATGGCTGGGATTCCTTTGTCAGTCTTACTATTTTTCCTGGTCCTCGTGTATCTTCTGATTATCTAGAGTGGTGGAAAATTGTTTGTCCCCCTCCCCTCTGTCAAGTGTATTATTGATAAAATCATGTTTTTCCTCTCAATAAAATTCCTTTATTTTACATCTCATCTTGGTTTGACGACCTCGCCTAGGTAACAAGGCATATTTCCAGTTGTTTATTTTGCAAAGAATAGCAGCGCAATTGTCGTAATTCCAGCAACGACTCAATCCCTAGTAATGGGATACTCTTTCAATTGTCTACTGAAATTCTCAACAAATATTTTTCTTCAACCAAATTTCCTTTAAAAGCCTAATCATCAGTTCTACCTTGCAGAGAGCATCAGTAATATCCAAGAGAACATTTGCGATACCCAATGGTTGATACAAGATCCAGAAAGAAAGCCGCATCAGTTGAAGGCGTCGCGTACTCATTAGCTTCAGAAGAAGAGATGGACTCACCTCGATCAATCCAGAGTCAGGGTCAGCAGGCGGATGATGGCATTGATCCCCAAATGTACGCCATGTTCAAAAAGATGATGACCAAGATGCTGGCAGAGCAAGCTGAGGCCAGTACTGAGCAAATTCAGACCAAACAGAAAGAAAAGGGTCATGCAACCAAGAATGTGAAGACCAATAAAAAGCAGAATTGTCATGAGGAAATGTCTGATGAGTCAGAATCAGCAGATCATACTGACAAAGAGTATGAAAATAAGCAAGAATTCAAAAGGTCGACTCATGGGCAGGGATCGGCCTACAAATCCAAGAATCAGTCTGTTGACGACCCTATGCAGTCACAACTGAAAGATGTGGTGAAGATGGTTAAAGATCTTCAAGCGCGTGACAAGGGTAAAAGAGTCTTTACAAGTGAAGACTTCTATGATGGACTGGATGGGGATGATGATCTTGATAATCTCCCCAAGAAATTTATCAAGTTTGATGGTTCGGGTGACCCAAAAGCACATCTCGCCCTATTCTTCGCAGAATGTTCCAGGTTCAAGAGGAACAATCGTGCCTTATTTCTCTGCTTCCCTCGCAGTTTGGAAGGTGTCGCAGCAAAGTGGTACTCAGAGCACATTAATCCGATAGAACTGAAAGAATTCGACAAAGTGGTCAATTTATTTATTGAGCGCTTTCTATTCAACGCTGAAGCACTCCCGACTCTCAGTCATCTCTGCAGTCTGAGGCAGAAGGAAAACGAGACGGCCAGGGATTTTATTCATAGATGGAGATCCGCTTGCAATAAGATGTGCGAGCCAATAGCAGAAAGACACGCACTATCTTTGATCCTGAGCAACTTCTCGCAACCCCTGAGGGGACTAATTTCTACATCTCCATCGAAGAGCTTCATAGAACTAACAGAACAAGCCGAATGGCTCGAGTTGAGTATGGAGAACGGGTCTTATAAAGGTTTTATGTTTACAAAGAATAACAATCAACAAGAATCAAAGAAGAAAGCCCATTTTACCTACTCTGTCAATAACAGTAAGAATCAGAACAAAGGAAATGGAAAAAATCATAGTTATGCTTCATGAGGGTCAAATCCCAACAAAAGTGATCAGAAAGGCAAGTCGATTATTCAATATGATAAGCAGCCACAGCAAACCCTCGAACAAAGATCAAGACCACAAGAAAAGCCGAAGCGGGAAGGATGGAGTTATAACCGCAAGTTTACTCCTCTAGACCAGTCCCTCGAGACAGTATTAGAATATATGCTCGGCAGTGATATGATTAAGCTTCCAAGGGTAGCTGACCCGCCACTGGTTATGGGAAAAATGAAGGACAGATTCTGCAAGTTCCACCGAACTGTGGGACATGATACCGAGAACTGTTTCGTTCTCAAAAACATCATACAAGATTATATTGACAAAAATTTGTTAGTAGAAGGGGCTGAAGATGAGAAAATGGAGATTCTAAAACAGCCTTTCTTGCAGCACTCAACAGCAATGATATCTGATCATCCCTTTCAGCCACAAGATCATATCCGACCATGCCCTAGCAGTGATATCAATGTGCAGCATCAGGTATTAGTATTGCATAAGGCCCAGTCCAGTTCTCAAAAGATGGACCTCGTTTCAGCATTCAGTAAGCTGAAAGTTTCGAGAGAACCCGCTAGAATATCTCCAGAGGTAGCCAAAAGAATGCCATGGTTACCCAAGAACCTTGTCAAATCTACTTCGGAAAAAGGGAGAAAACCAGAAGAAAAGGTCGACACAGTGCAAAGACCAATCACTGCCCTCTCTAATATCCCTATCCTTGAGTTGGCACGTGCCTCTCCTAAGCATCAGCAAGTTCTGGACGATTTACTGCGAAAGATCAAAGTCAAGCCAGACACCACACCTGAAGACATGGCTCAGATCGTTAACCAGGCCATGACCAATGCTCCCATAACCTTCTCAGATGAGGATCTGCCAAAACCTCACGCATTTCATAACAATGCCTTGTACATTGTGGTGCGAACCCGGGGAATGACTGTACCCCACGTGCTTGTAGATGGAGGCAGTAGCCTCAACATTTGTCCTGAAATGACTGCCAAGGCTCTGGGTATAAAAGAAGAAGAGTATACACCGGATCCGATCACCATTTATGGGTTTGATAATCATGGACAGACAGCAAAGGGAAAGATCTTCTTGGAAATATTTATCAACTACTCTGTTCATACAGTGCTTTTCCATGTCGTCAACGTGCCACCAACGTATAATCTTCTACTGGGAAGAACATGGATTTATAATGCCAACGTCGTGCCATCCACTCTGCATCAGTGCATCAAGTGGTCTAAAGGTGGCATGATAACTACTGTTTTGGGGGAAGATCCTGAAGAGAGGCTACCTCAGCCTATGATCCCTAGGCCAACTTATACTGCTGATATCCCTAGCATTAGGGAAAGTGAAGAAATTGTTCTCAGTGAAAGCCTTGAAATGCTAAAGTTAGGAGCAACATCAGAGACAAATCACACAGCAGCGATGGTCCAATGGCAAGGACCACATTTCTTTAAGATTGGGGGTCGTCTCGATTACAGTACTTTCAAGGACCATCCTCTTTTCCCGCAGTTTGTTAGGACCAAGAAAGGATTTGACCTGTTACTGAAGCATGGTTATCAGCCTTTCAAAGGATTGGGCAAGAACGGAGATGGCCGGCTAGAGCCAGTGATCCCTGATCAGCATCCGCGCAGGGCAGGACTAGGATTCACGGGCAAAAGATCCCACAAAAATACTGTCTTCATTAAAGGGATCCATTAAAAATTTTCTGCCATCTGTCTTTTCTATTCCATTCATTTGATTTTTGCAGTTTGTAGGGACAATGTCCCATTTTAGTTCATTTTAAGTGTCCTTATTTCATTTCAAGTCTTCAATAAAGTTATCAAGTTTCTCGTCTATCTGGATGTCACCTTTCTCTTATTCCTCTGCAATTTGTCTTCAAAATTCATTTGTTCTTATTTTTTTTATTTCCATGCAATTTATGTCATAGTAAAGGAGCTTTCTCTAAAAGCTATTCCTTTTCAAAATTTCAGAATGTATTCTCAGCCGATAAAAAGGTTAGTCATTAATCCTTCAATCCTATCGAAACTGGCAAAGATATATCGGGTCCGAGCAAGAGCAGGGGACAGTAAGTTCACAAAGCAGTCAGAAGAAATGGCAGAATTCGATTCGTCGCTTCCAGAGTTGCCAGAATTTGCAGTGATTCAGAAACAAGATGAACCATCGACCCTAGTCCAGGATCCGACTGAGGACATCAATATTGGTTCAGAAGATAGTCCAAAAATTCTCAAGATCGGCACCAGCCTAAGTACAGATGAGAAGGAAAGGCTCATTGACTTTCTCAAGCAGCACCAAGAAGTATTCGCATGGACTTATGAAGATATGCCCGATTTAGATCCTAAATTGGTGGAACATCGACTCGTTCTGAAGCCTGATGCGAAACCTGTTAAATAGAAGTTAAGGAAAATGGATCCTCAAATCGAGCAACAGGTCAAGGAAGGACTTGAGGACTTGCTTAAAGCAGGATTCATTCGAGCAATAGATTATCCGGACTGGTTGGCGAATATCGTTGCAGTTCCCAAGAAAAATGGCAAAGTGCGAATTTGTATCGACTTTCGCGATCTCAATAAAGCTACTCCGAAGGATGACTATCCCCTCCCAAATATTGACCTCCTAGTTGATAGCACGGCTGGGCATGCCATGTTTTCCTTCATGGACGGATACTCCGGATATAATCAGATCAAGTTAGCCGCTCGTGACCAATCCAAAACATCCTTCACTACGCCATGGGGCACTTTCTGTTATACGGTCATGCCGTTTGGGCTCAAAAATGCTGGGGCAACCTATCAGCGTGCAATGGCCGCCATTTTCCATGATCAGATGCACAAGACCATGGATGCATACGTTGATGACATCTTGGTCAAATCCAAGGAGGAAGGAGACCATATCGATGCCTTAAGTCAAGTCTTCTAGCGGCTTATTCTTTATAAGCTAAGACTCAACCCTCAAAAGTGTGTCTTCGGAGTTGAATCAGGCAAATTGCTAGGCTTCTTGGTCAGCAAAAAGGGGATAGAAATGGATCCCGCCAAAGCAAAGGCCATCATTGACATGCCACCTCCAACTACTCTTAAGGAATTGCGTAGTCTTCAGGGACGTATGCAATCAATTCGGAGATTCATATCCAACCTTGCCATGAGATGTGAACCTTTCAATCATCTACTCAGAAAAGGAGTGAAATTTGAATGGGGACCAGAGTGTCAGCAATCGTTTGAGCGTATCAAGAAATATCTTCTTAATCCGCCCGTTCTAAAGCCACCAGAATTGGGAAAGCCTCTCTTGCTATACGTTTCAGTTAACCAAGCCGCTTGTGGCGGATTCTTGGCACAATATGAAGAAGGCAGTTTGGTTGAACATGCCATTTACTATGTAAGCAAGACTTTCATTGACTACGAGAAGAAATATTCTCAAATAGAGAAGACATGCCTAGCACTGGTATGGATGTGTCAGAAGCTGAGACATTACTTGTTAGCATCAGAAGTCAAGATTCTCTCAAAACTTAATCCTCTCAAGTATATTCTCGAACAACCATTTCTTAGTGGACGGATTGCTAAGTGGCAAGTCTTGTTAATGCAGTATGATCTGGGGTATGTTTCTCAGCAATCTATCAAAGGTCAAGCAATTGCAGACCAATTGGCAGATTTTCCTTTAGCAGAAGATGTTAGAATCGAGGATAGCTTTCTCGATGAGCGGATCTGTAATGTTCAACAATCCCTAGTTTGGAATCTGTTTTTCGACGGATCCAAGAACATGGCCGGCATGGGAGTCGGAATCTTGCTGATCACACCAGAGAAAGAGATGATCCCCTTTTCTCTGAAACTGGATTTTCAGTGTACCCATAATATGGCCGAGTATGAAGTTTTAATACAAGGTATGAGAATTTTGCAAGACTTCAATGTTAAGAGGGTACATGCTTTTGGCGATTCATTGCTCGTCGTCAGCCAAGTCAAAGCTGAATGGCAGGTAAAAGATCAGAAGTTGCTCCCTTACCAAAAGATCGTTTTATCTCTTATCAACAATTTCGATGAATTTCAGCTTTTCCATATCAAATGAGAGTTTAATCAAATAGCTGATAGTTTGGCCAGCCTGGGCTCCATTATGTCTTTCAGAAATGGAGAATCTTGTCACTCCTTTGAAATCGGTAGACTTGACCAACCTGCCTTCGTTCCGGTAATGCAAGTCAACCAGGCGGAACAGAAAAAGAAGCCTTGGTATCAAGATATCAAAAACTTTATTGAAACTGGTGAGCTTCCACCAGAACTATCAAAGAAGGAGCAAAAAGCAATTCAGCATATGTCCGCCCGCTATTTTATCCTTGCCAATGTTCTTTATCGTCGTGGGTTCAGTTCTGAGTATTCCAGGTGCTTAGACGAAGAAGAAGCTAAAGAAATCATACGAGAAGCGCATAAAGGTATTTGCGGTGGTCATGTCGGCTACCAAACCCTTGTTAAACAAATCATTCGGGCAGGATACTATTGGAGAACCATGCAGCAAGACTGCTATCGTTTTGTGAAGAAGTGCGTTCAGTGTCAGATACACGCACCTTCCATTCATGCGCCAGCCACGTACTTACAATCAGTCGTGTCTCCATGGCCATTTTCTATGTGGGCCTTCGACGTCGTAGGACCCATCTCTCCTTCAGCTTCTAATGGTCATAAATATTTCCTTGCCGCAACAGAGTATTTCACCAAATGGGTTGAAGCCGTCACTCTGCGTACGGTGGAGGGTCGACATGTAGTCTCGTTCATTCATAAGAACATTCTTTGTCGTTTCGGTATACCGCACGACATCGTGTCAGATAATGGTACTCATTTCAAGAATGAGAGAATGAAGATCTTTTGTTCAAAATTCAGAATTCATCATCATTTTTCAGCTCCTTATTATCCACAAGGAAATGGTCAGGCAGAAGCAACCAACAAAAGTTTGATCCGCATCTTGGAAAGAACCGTTGAGACAGGTCGTGATTGGCACGAGAAAATTCATGATGCACTTTGGGCATATCGAACTACCATTCGAACCCCAACCAATGCGACTCCTTCAGAACTTGTTTATGGGACTGAGGTGGTGTTATCTCTTCATGTTCAGAAACCCGCCCTTAAGTTCGCATCTCTTTTAGAGCTACCACTCGATCAGTATCAGCAGTAGAGATTGGTACAGTTAGATTTACTCGATGAAAAAAAACTCAAAGCAGCAGAATACGCTCAGTCTTATCGTCAGAGGATAGCAAGGCAATATGCCAAGTCAGTCATCGAAAGGAGATTCCAAGTTAATGACTTGGTCCTTAGATCAACGGCTCATCTCAAGCATCGTCCACGTGGCAAATGGTCACCAAACTGGGAAGGTCCCTATGTGGTGAAAGAAGCGTTGCCCCGTAATTCATATCGTCTGATTAATGCAGACGGGGTAGAACTATCCGACCCCATTAATGCTCGACATCTGAAGAAATTCTATACCTAGAAAATATCTATTCTATCTTTTGTATTCTTCAAAAATTCTCCTCAATAAATGATCAATTATTCTTTGGTCAAAATACCCCTCTTCCCCAGAATATACTGGGGCATTCTTGGTAAAGTTGCCTTTTATCCAAAACAATTTGTGTGCAGGCAGGATCTAATAAATCTCTCATTTTGCACGCATGTGCACTCAGTTGCATCCATTTGCATTTGCACGCATTCATCTGCATCAATTTGCATTGGATTTCCCATTCAGGATAAGGGATAAATCCTGAGACCCCGGCAAGTCATCCAAGTCATCGCCAATTGATGACCCTTCAAAACCCAGTGCTCGTACTGGTAATCTTTAAAACCCAGTGCTCGTACTGGTAATCTTCAAAACCCAATGCTCGTACTGGAAATCTTTAAAACCCAGTGCTCGTGCTGGTAATCTTTAAAACCCAGTGCTCGTACTGGTAATCTTTTAAAAACTCAGTACTCGTACTGGTAATCTTTTAAAAACCCAGTGCTCGTACTGATAACCTTTTAAAATCCAGTGCTCGTACTGGTAACCTTTTAAAGTCCAGTGCTCGTACTGGTATCCTTTAAAAATCCAGTGCTCGTACTGGTAGTCTTTTAAAATTCAGTGCTCGTACTAATAACTTTTTAAAATCCAGTGCTCGTACTGGTAGCCTTTTAAAGTCCAGTGCTCGTACTGGTATCCTTTAAAAAACCCAGTGCTCGTACTGATAACATTTTAAAATCCAGTGCTTGTACTGGTAACCTTTTAAAGTCCAGTGCTCGTACTGGTATCCTTTAAAAATCCAGTGCTCGTACTGGTAGTCTTTTAAAATTCAGTGCTCGTACTGATAACTTTTTAAAATTCAGTGCTCGTACTGGTAGCCTTTTAAAGTCCAGTGCTCGTACTGGTATCCTTTAAAAAATCCAGTGCTCGTACTGGTAATCTTTTAAAATACAGTGCTCGTATTGGTACTTTGCAAAAGTTCGGTCTTCATATTGGTCGCAACATAACTCTCACATTGAGGTTCAGGCTCAATCTTTAGACCTGCGAACCAAACAATCTGTATCAGACTCTTGGGTCGTTCCATTCTGTTAATCTGACATTCGGGTTGCCGATTTTGTCAAGACCTCTAGGCATTCGTGTTATCAAGCAGTTCTTTGAGTTATCAAAAGCTATCAAAATCAATCGCCAAGTATCTCTCTTGCGAGGGACCCTTTTTCCAGGGAGAGTTCGAGGGAGCTTGTTTCTTTTCGCATGTCTTTATTGTTCGTTCGTTGAAACCCTTTTTCTAGGTTGAGTATGAAGGGACTCGTGATTCACGAACAGTTTGCAAAATAATCTTTATTGTCACACAAGGAACCCTTTTTCTAGGGAGAGTTTCGACGGAAGCTCGTCCTCCTTGTAACCCTAAATGTCTTTTGTTAGGCCACCCCCGTCGTCGAGGACCCTTTTTCCAGGGAGAGTGTGATGAACTCGTTCCTCTATGATATCCTTTCAATCTCTGTTAGCGGCCCCCTTTCCATAAGAGAAGCCTAGAAATAGGGAGTTTTGACGAAAACTCTATTTCTCTTCGAAAGTTCGTTTTGCAAACACCTCCTCTTCAGGGAAGAGAGGAGTATCTTTTGTTACCCGTTCAGGTAAGGGTCAAGCCTGAGTCTCTCCTTTGGGGAAAGGAGAGAAGAATCTAGCCACGGATGTGTCATATAGATCTCAAATGATTTTCTTCACCAAGGATTCCAAGAATATTTTGCCAATTTGCCATAAAAAAAAAAAAAAATAGTTGTTGATTCCAAAATCTTTATCGCATAAAATTGTACCTCAGAATACCTTCAGTATTACTTCCGAAGTGACAAAGCTTTTGCGAAAAAGGATTCAAAATTCAAAATCTTTCTATTGGCCAACCAAAAGGATGAAGAATAAATCCGCGACATGGCCAGCAAAGAAAATTCAATGTTGTTGCAAAGCCAGAGTGATTGATATTGATCACAGTCAATGACATATTTTTAAAGATCATTCTTGGAAAATAAGCAGTCGAAATATCCTGGGTGATACAGAAAAATCCACTCAATCTCCATGTCCCCTCAATCACCTAAGCTGCAATTAAATATCTGCAAAAGTGATCTCTCAACTGTCGTCAAGATGAAGGCGAATCAGACGAGTCGACCCCCGGGGCCAA
The DNA here is from genome assembly GCF_984573655.1 of Nuphar pumila. Classification (NCBI taxonomy): domain Eukaryota; kingdom Viridiplantae; phylum Streptophyta; class Magnoliopsida; order Nymphaeales; family Nymphaeaceae; genus Nuphar; species Nuphar pumila. The sequence goes on along the minus strand of NC_143259.1, from coordinate 71,066,914 downwards.
AGAAGATTTGGATCATCTCCAAGATGACGGAGTTTGTGACGGATCCTTCCAGGGAAAGTCCAGATCACCGTCGAGATGAAGGTGAGTGTGATGGACCTCCCGACAATCCCTAATAGGTATTTAATTTCTGTTATCATCAAGAGATTCCTAACCAATGAGCCAATAACCGTCAATATAATCCCTGAGAGAAAAGAAGGATCGAAACATCTCTGAGATGAAGGAGTTTGTGACGTACCCTTCCAAAAAAATAAAGAGAGAAAAAGCTAGGACATCTCCAAAATGAAGGATGATGTAATTTCCGAAAAATCCAAGAGAGCTCCAATTCTGTCAAAAAAGAGTGCAGAAAGATCATCATGAGAAAAGAATCCCAGGATATCAGACTGTCGAATCTATCAAGAATCTTCTTTAATTTTGTGAAATTCTTTTATCAATATCCTTTCGCTAATAGCTCTCGCAATATCAAGAATACATTCTTTTCCGTCCATATCAATGAAATTGATAGCCTCCTTGAAGGAAAGTCAATTGCAAGTAATTTGAATTCGAATCTTGATTCTACGGAGTTAAGCCCAGTCGGAGGTAATACTTCAGGTAGAAAAGAGGGAATATTTTTCATATATATATGTGCTTATCATTCTTGAATTAACTACAATTTTTTGTCTTATTGGCAATCTTTTTAAGTTATCCTGACATGAAGTGAGAACTTGATGTTTATTTTGATGTATCCAGGCGTTGTTGTTATCCCTTTTAGGATCGGATGATGGGAGTTGTCCAAGATCCTTCCCTTCTTGTTTTGATCTGAGTGCCTGGGCTCTCAGATTCGCACACTTCCCTGTGCTCCCCACTGTCCCACCATAGACAGTTCCCATTCAGGTTAAGGGTTAAACCTGAATTTTCCACAAAAGGTCATCTGTCTTAAAAGCCATTCAGTCTTAGCAATGAGACGTCCAAGATCAATCCCTTTTCAAGCTTTAGGGAACCCCCTTTCTTCCTTTTGCAAACCCTTCTCGGATTTATTGTGCAGAATTCGAAGGTCCCATCATGGTTTCTTCATTTGAGGATTCCGTATATCGTCCCCTTTCAGGTTAAGGGTTAAGCCTGAGCCTCGTTTTTCCACGAGGTATCGTCCCCTTTCAGGTCAAGGGGTTAAACCTGAGCCTCATTTTGATGAGGTATTTCATTTATCGTCCCCTTTCAGGTTAAGGGTTAAGCCTGAGCTTCGTTCCATACGAGGTATTTCCTGTCCCATCCAGGTTAAGGGCAAAACCTGAATCTCACTTCTTTTTGAAGTAAAATTTTCTCCTTATTCTTCATTTCATATCTATCATCATCCTTTGAACTAATTCTTTCATACCCAGTCAGATTCATATAACTGGGGTATTTTTATAGTCCAAATTTGGTATGTTTTCTTTGCCACTAAGCTCGGCTTTCAACCGGCTTAGCAGCAAAGAGGGGCATCTGTAAACACACCAAATTTTTACCTTCATCGAGTGTTTGTCCATTTCATAAGTCATCACAGATCATTGCATGTCATTGCACGCATTCTGCATAGCATTGTATGACATTGCATCTCATTTTCGAGATCCAGCACTCCTATTTCAAAACATTCAATCCAGATTTGAATTTTAAAGCTTTATTTCAAAATCAATTTCAAAACCTGGGTTTTTATTCAATACTCTGTCATTTTCCAACCCCAGGACTTTGTATTTCGAAATATTTTCTCAGAAAACAATCTGGATTCCTTTCAAATTCAAACTTTAATCGATTTCAATTCACAGATGAGACCCATTTAGATGTTGTCGCTTCTAAATGCCTCTATTCATCAAATTTCTCAAATTTTTGAAAGTTTCAGTCCGATCAGGACTCTGTCTCAGAGTCCTAATCCGGTCAGAAGTCTGGTTTTTAAGTCTGTTTTACTTCCATTCTCAATCTTTTTCGTTTGTTTTCGAAATTTAGGTCATTTTACATAGTCCAGTTAGTTCAGGACTCTATTTTAGAGTTCGGTCGAGTTAGGAGTCTAACCCTGACTGTGTTTTCTGACTTATTTCATCATTTCTTGATAAAATCTTTTGAAAATTCTTTCATTTGGCTTTTAAAATCTAAAATCTCAGAGTCCTAAGAGTTCAGGACTCTAACCCGGAGTTTCAGTTCGCTTAAGACCCTATTTTTGAAGATCTTGAATTTTAATTATTAATTTTAACCCCTTTTCAAAGGTATTTTCAGTGTTTATTTCAAAATTTGCAAAACTCGATGTGGGCCCACTCAGTTGGTACCATATTCAGAGGAGTCTTGACCCAGTTAGGACCCTATGCCATTTCAAAAATTTTAATTTCAAAGTTTACTTTTGAAAATCTTTTGAAAACTCCTTCAATTTCAAGTTTTAAAATCGCTTTTTGAAAAACTCAAGTAGGGCCCACTCAGGGTGGCGCCATATTCGAGTAAGTCAGGGCTAGACTAGGGTTAGTTGATGTCTTGGTTAGTGTTAGAGGTTTAGAAGAGTCAAAACCATTTTGAAAAACTCATTTTTGAAAGTTAGTTTTTAAAACTAGTGTTTTTAAAGGTTTTTAAAAGTGTTTTAAAAACCCAATGTGAGAGAATGCCAAGTGGAACCACATTTGGGGGATTCTTAGGTTTAGCTAGGGGTTAATTAGGAACTATTTAGGATAATTTAGACTAGGGGTAGTTAGGTAACTCCACCCCAAAATCGCCCCCCCTTTAGAGTCCAAAATTTTCAAAATTGTCAATTTTTAAACCTAATTTTTTTATTATAAATAGAGGCATAAGGGGGGTCGATTTTCCTATCTCTCTCTTATTGGATTCTTGGAGCTTCTCTCTCCTCTCCAGCCCTTCCTCCATTGCTGCAACTCCAAGGTATGAACTTCTTCACTTTTCTTATTTTATTTAATGCTTTAAACCTAGATTTAGGCTTGGACACCCCTCCTTATGGAAGATCAACCATGGTTTCACCTCAAGAACCATCAAGAACCAGCAAGAACAATCCAAGAAGGTGATCTAACCCTGTTTTGGATAATTTACAGAGATTTTAATCCATTAGAATTGATTTTAACATGATTCTTTGCATTATTAACCAATAAAATATATGATTTACCCTTTTTAATGGGTTAAATCTATGTTTTAAAGGTGATATCAAATTCCAGCCATTGATTCTCTGTTTTTTAATTTATTTTCATGGTTTATTCATGTTTGTTTTACGTTCTATTGCATAGAAATAAGTTTTATTTACTGTTTTATGGTTTATTTTATTTATTTACATTAGTTAATGCATGGTTTTTCAAGTTTCTTAAATTTCTGTGTGTTCTAGGTTTGAACAGTAAAGATGATGTTATTTCGGATTGAAGCACTCATTGTTTATTTCTGATTTTTTTATATGTGATGCATGCATGAGTTATGGAGTTACTGTAGAAAAATCAGAGGTTTTGGATCTCGGGAACTCTGTCAAAAAAATCAGACATCAAATCAGGTTTTTAAAGCTTTAAAATCGTGGTTAAAATCAAGAAGGTAACTTGCAGTGATGATATTTCTCTCATCTTATATCCGATTTTAGATCTGTAAAGTGCTATGGATTCAAATTGAGTAGATCTGTCTGATGTGAAATGTTCAGATTTTTTGATCACTGGTTAGTATTTTTACCTATTTAGAGAATCTGTTTTTAAATTTAAAACTCGTTAGGGTTTACCAAAACCCTAATCAGACTTGTGTTAGTCATAAATCCCAAGCCACAGATCCGATTTTAGATCTGTAAAAAGTGAGTATTGTTATTTTTCTGTCTACTGTTCACCACTAAAATTTCAGAGATTTTTGTTTAGAATTGCTATTTATGTCTGTATTTTCAATCTGGATTAGCGGTTTTAATCCCTGTTAAGAGTGATATATTTTAGCTCAGATTGCCGGAAGGGTTTCTCCCTAACCGGAGATGATTTTTCCAATCTGTAAATTGGGAAATCTCTATTTTTCTTTCTAGTTAGTCTCTGTAAAATTTCATAAACTTCCATGGAGATTTGACTCCTGGTTCAGGTCTTGGACTTAGACTGGTTGGTGAATTAGGTCAAAAATAGCATATTTTTAGGTTTTAATGCAATTTTCGGATTAATTTAATGTCAAAAAATTATTTTTATAATTCCAATTCAATACTAGGGTTATAACAAGTGCAGTTACCAATTTTTATGGATTTTGGAATCCATTTTATGGCTGAATTGAGCAAATTGCAAAACCGGGTTCTTGAAAGATCCAAAAACACTGCTAAAATCACAGTTTTTGTGATATTGTTGGATTTTCGTGTATAAGCATATATTTTTAGGGTTTAATCATGTTCATAATCATATTAGGATGCTTTAGGTTTAATTTTGTGCTCATTTGATTTCATTTAGTGCATAAAACCTAAATTTTTACCAAAATCTCTTTCTAAAAACCCTGATTTCAAGGCCATAGTCTTGCTATCGGGGGCAATTTGGTCATTTGACCTAAATTTCGAAACCCCTAACCCTAATTTTCATAAGCATGTCACATCATATTTAGCTTAGTTTATTATATTCAAATTTCAAAACTTGCATTTTATCAAAATATCTTTCTAAAAACCCTAATTTCAAGGCCATAGTCTTGTTATTAGGGGTATTTTGGTCATTTGGACCCCAATTTCGAAATTTCATAATTTATATTCCTTATTTATTCAATTTTATTTCATACTTTATCATTTTGATTTAAGGGAATCAAGGAAAAGGCTTATATCTGGCAAAATCCAACAATTTCCTGATATTGTTGGATAAATCTAGAAAAGCCAACATATTTTCATTAACCAAGTTTTCTAGTTTTGCAGGTACATTGAAGACTTTATTTTCCATGTATTTAAATTTCAATAGTGATGTAATTTGTAATTAAACTTTGGAATAAGAATTTACATTTCCTGCTTAGCTTAGGTTAAATTGCATATAGTTTATTTTTTTTAAATAATGTGTGATGGATGATGATTCATGCATTGTAACGCCCCGGATTTTCAAAACAAAGCTAAGTTAAAATTTTCATGAATTTCTTTTTTTTTTTCATTGCAGCGGAACTTAGAAAAGCTTTTAGCAGCGGAATAAGACGATAATGAGTCATCAGTTTTAGAAAACCCTGAGCACGTTGCAGGTATGTGGCCAAGCAACTCATTGACCACCAAAGTGTTCCATTTTATCGAAAACCACTTGTTTATTACAACATCACTGCTTGGAAAAGCAGTATAGGTTCAATAAAAGGAAGCAGTACAACTCTGTCTAGAGAAACCCTGGAACTCGATGTCGCCTTGCTCCGCATATCGCCACGCAGGTACAACACCTGAAATCCCCATGAAACGGGGTCAGAACCACTGATGGTCTGGTAAGCATGCAATCATGTAACCATTCAACTCAAGCACGATAATGACCACTCAGGGTCGCAATGCGCAATAACGACGCTCAAGCCTCCAAGACTTAGCGTATATCGCAAGAGCCTCCTCAGGGCTATGAGTTGAACATCCGCTCGAGTCTTCATGACTTAGAGCAAGCCTTTTCAGGGCTGTGATTTGAATAGCCGCTTAAGTCTCCATGACTTAGCCATGACCTCTTCCGGGTCTCAAAGTGATGTCTAGCTCAAGTCTTCATACTTGGCACATCCGTATCCCACGCATCTAAGGACAACTCCTCGAGCTTCGCTTAGTCGTGCGGATACAACACGGGTCTTTGCCCAGTCGGTCCAGTAGTATACTGAACATGACACCTTCACAAAGGTTATGCAGGACTGACTCAACACGTCATCCACTCATACATTCAAAACATCGCTGAACCTAAGCTAATGCATTGTTTGATAATTAACCGCTCCCGCCTTTGGTACGCAGGTAGAGCTATTGTCCGGGCATCAACGCGACGTTCTGGGGGTTGATTATTCCATGTATTTTAGATACCCCAGAGGCCTGTTGACCCTATCCATAGTAGGGCAGTGTGTTTCAACTGGGAGAATCCTACTAGGCCCATATTCGGATGCATCCTCTACTTGCAGTAGTTGGGTTCAATCCTTAGATCTTAAGGATAACCACGACCCCAAAACCCATGAGTGACTGAGGCCATCGTGGACTCTATCAGGTCCAAAGTAAAATACATGTCACTCAAGGCTGTACCATCACTGTCATTCCACAGTGAGCATAATTCCTGAAGGGGTCTGCCAGTCTTACAATTACTTGGACAGAATCTGCATGCCATTTAGGCAGCCCGTGCTTTCAGCACTACGGGAGTATGTACCCGACCCCATTCAGTCTTCCCCAACACAGTCATTACTGAGGGGGTACCCCTAACACGATCTTCAACCGCGGGGTATGTGCGACCTTAAGTCTTATTCATATGCATGCAGAACACCGCTCTTTGGCACTTCGGCCACCACGAGCATCACACCTCTTTGGGTGGAAACAACACACTCTGGCTCTTCGGCCCTTACGAGTCTGGTTGTGTAACCGTTCTCAATGAGCATGCATATGACTCGATCTAAATAGATCGGCTACTCGGCGTATTTTTACGCAACGAGTCCAAACCTAGCCAAGGCGCAACCTCTACTCCGGCTCAACGGCCCTTACGAGCAGAGTGCCCTTGCAGGCACAAGGATACGAGCCGATCTGGCATCGTTCCATCAACGGACATCATTATGCCGTTCCATTGGTTCTGGCAGCTCTTCTGCCAACCATTTCGTCAACACCTCCCCTGCTCTACCGGTAGTGGTGTGACGAACCCTTCTACGTTGTAGAGGGCAAACCATGAACTGGGTAGCACTCTGCTATATGTCAGAGTATCCTGCTACGTTCTTTCTGAGCTATTCTTAGCTTCTTCAGAAATTTCAGCAGCACTTCCTCTCTTTTATGGAGAAAGCGTGCGTTTCTTTTATCTATTTCAGCGGCATCTCTCCTCTTTGGTAGGAAATCGCCACGCTTAATTCGGGAAATGGATGCGCACCGTTGTGCGTACTTTGCATCCATCAAGGTTGCAGGAACCCTTGGCCATAGCCAGGCCATACGAAATTGACTTAGTCATTACGTAAAGAGCATTTTGCCAAAAACCGAAGCCTTTCCAATAGGGGCTTCATTCGTCAAGCAGAATCTTGAACGAGGAGCGGTCAAGGAATCGCATGGGCGATTTGGAGTTGATCTCCATTTGAACGCTCATTTATGCGCTATATATGTAGTATAAGCAGAAGCCTGTGCTTTATACAGCGGCGGCGTAAAGAAATGCATATACTATTGTTCAGGGTGTGTAACTGAACAAAATATTCTACATATATAACAAAGCAGAAGCCTTGGCATCGTTCGACGCGACGGCGTAAGTAAAGACATTGCAGAAAGCAGGAGCCTTGGCATCGTTCGACGCGACGGCGTAAGTAAATGCATAATCGGAAGTGCAGTAATCGGAAGTGCAGAAAACAGGGAGCCTTGGCATCATACGACGCGACGGCAAAGGTAAATTACATAGCCTGTGCGATATAAGACGCGTCGGCAGAATCAGCAGATATACACCTAAATCTGTATCCAACGATAGTTACGAGGCGAGCGAGTGAACACCGAAGTGTCCTAGAGGGCTCAACCAAGAACTAGGGTGAGATACTATTTTTGAAGAACGCATATACTGCGCATTCGAACATATATATCCGACGATAGTTACGAGGCGAGCGCGTGAACACCGAAGCGTCCTAGAGGGCTCAACCAAGAACTAAAGCAAGATACTACTTCAGAAAGTATATTCTATATACAAACAACCAAATACTTGAGAGAGATGAATCAACGAAGCGAACTTACTTCAAATCGTGGAAGAAACGGCTCTGGGTTGCTTCTTTGGCTTCGAGCCTTCCTTCGAGAGGTCAGACTAAGTCAGATGAAGCTGACTTAGTTGAGAAAGAGGTAGAGCAGGTCAAGCTACTCAACCTAAGTGGTTTGAACCTAACAGGGTTCAATCCAAGTCAACTGGGTTCAGCAGGTTCGAACTCAGCTCAAGTAGGCTAAGTCTGGGTTCAGAAACCCAAACCGGAATTAGGACTAAAAAGGACTTTGACTTTAAACCCAACTAGGTTCAAGTCAAGTCAACTGGGTTTGGACCAGGTCAAGTGGGTTCAGACCCAGGTCAGGTGGGTTAGGACCAGGTCAGGCAGGCTCAGGCTAAGTCAGGCAGGCTCAGACCAGGTCAGGTGGGCTCAGGTGGGCTAGGCTAGGTAGGGGAGGTTTAGGAGAGAGAGAGAAGGCAAGAGAGAGAGGGGGGGTCGATTTTTATGAGAAGAGAGAGAGTGGGGAGGGCTATTTATAGCCCAAGCCCACCTCCTCTTGGATTTTCTCATGCCCCTTCTACCCCCTTGGCTTCTTTTTAATTCCAAGAGGTTCCTTGGTGTGGGGCCCACTTGGATATTCCATGGGATATTTTTGTGGGTCCCACCAGATATTTTCTGAGGAATATTCTGTGGGTCCCACCAATATTTCCGTGGGTCCTGCAAGAATTTCGGGTTTCCGGCGATTTTTTTCCGAAAAATTCTGAGTACGCCATTCCCTTCGTATTGACGTAACTAAGAAAGTTGGCTCGCAGGAATCCTTTGATTTTATTCAGATAGGAAGTTATGGTTTCCAGAGTGTTTGAGGATATATTCGTGATTCGACGAATATCCTAAGTATAACTGGCTCGCAGGAATTGATTCGTTTCGCATTCTGAGAAGAAATGCTATTTTTACCGGTAAATGCCTCATGAATTTTATTCAGATATTTTCTGAAAAATTGCGGGTCTTACATCATTACCCCCTTAAAGGAATTTCGTCCACGAAATTCAGCTAAGAGTACAAGGTGAAGAGTTCAGGATATTTATCCCGCATATCCGATTCGGGCTCCCAAGTGCAATCATCGATTCCATGATGCTGCCACCTCACTTTAACAAGTGGAATGACCTTCGTTCTTAGCACTTGCTCCCGTCGGTCCATGATCTCCACTGGCCTTTCTTCTACCGTCATATCTTCTCGGATGTCAACGTCTTCATGTTGAATGACGTGAGAAGGATCATGAACGTACTTTCTAAGCATTGATACGTGAAATACATCATGTATTTGCGCGTATTGTGGTGGCAATGCTACTCGGTAGGCAGTCTCTCCGATTCGGCTCAAAACTTCGAAGGGACCAACGAATCTTGGGCTGAGCTTCCCCTTCTTTCCAAAACGAAACACACTCTTGGTTGGAGAGACCTTGATAAAAACCTTATCTCCAACCGCAAAAGTGAGTTCCCTACGCCGTTGATCGGCGTAGCTCTTCTGTCGACTCTGAGCAGTCAGTAGCTTCTTTCTGATCATGTGGACTTGCTCAGTATAATGCTGCAACACAATGGGCGAGTCCAAGGTTCGCTCACCCACTTCACCCCAATGGATCGGTGATCTACAGGGTCGTTCATACAAGGCTTCATACGGCGCCATCCCAATGCTAGCGTGGTGGCTATTATTATAAGCAAATTCAGCCAACGCTAGGTGGGAATCCCAATCACCTTTCCATTCCAGCATACAGGCTCTTAGCATATCTTCAAGAGTCTGTATGGTTCGTTCTGATTGCCCATCTGTTTGGGGATGGAATGCTGTACTGAACTTGAGTTTCGTCCCCTGGGCTCTCTGAAGCTACTCCCAAAAGTGAGAGGTGAACTTCGGGTCACGATCAGATATGATCGAAATCGGCACTCCATGGAGTCTAACGATTTCCCGAATGTAGATCTCCGCCAATCGTTCAGTTGAGTATCGAGTGTTGATTGGCAGAAAATGAGCAGACTTGGTGAGTCTGTCCACGATCACCCATATTGAGTCATGTTGTCTCTTGGATCGAGGCAATCCAACGATGAAATCCATCGTAATGCCTTCCCATTTCCATTCTGGAATCTCGATCCGTTGCATCTTTCCACCAGGTCGCTGATGTTCGATCTTAACTTGCTGGCAGATCAAACACTTCGAGACAAACGTAGCCACATCACGCTTCATACCTTTCCACCAGTACTTTCTCTGCAAATCTCGGAACATCTTCGTACCCCCAGGGTGAATAGTATATTTGCTACTATGGGCCTCCTGGAGTACTTCCTGTCTTAGCTCAGGGTTATTTGGAACCCAAATTCTTTCTTCCATCCATATTCCTCCATCTTCTTTTAAATGGAAGAAAGTGTTATCTTTTTCAGCACGAGCTTTCAATTCGAAGTACTGGGGATCCTTGAACAGTTCGGCTACGATGCGATCGAGGAACTCAATGTGGATTGTCAAACATGACATTTGGATTCTACCTGAATCAGCCAAAAATGGCTTCCACTTGACGAAATCCTCCATCAACTTCCATTGTCCGGTTAGGCTGGCCAGAGTGCCAACAGTCTTGCGACTAAGGGCATCTGCTACAACATTCGCCTTTCCAGGGTGATAGGAAAGCGTGAATTCATAGTCTTTGAGGAATTCCAGCCATCGCCGTTGCCGCATATTGAGTTCTTTTTGAGAAAAGAGGTATTTTAGGCTTTTATGGTCCGACATGACCTCAAATTTCTCTCCATACAGGTAGTGTCGCCAGATTTTAAGCGCGAACACTACCGCGACAAGCTCCAAGTCGTGGGTTGGATAGTTTTTCTCATGGACCCTCAACTGTCGTGACGCATAGGCGATTACTTTGCCATGCTGCATCAACACACAACCCAGACCCGTTCCTGAGGCATCGGTATATGCCACGAAGCCTCCCTGACCAGAAGGTAAGGTAAGGACAGGGGCAGTGGTAAGCCTCTGTTTGAGAACCTCAAAGCACTCCTTACACTGGTCAGTCCATTCAAACTTGACTCCCTTTTTAAGCAATTTCGTCATCGGTACGACGATTCGGGAGAAGTCTTGTATGAACTTCCGATAATATCCGGCAAGTCCAAGGAAGCTACGAACCTCAGTGATATTTTCTGGCTGCTTCCAGTCCATCACAGCTTCCACCTTCGCAGGATCCACTGCGATTCCATCTTTTGAGATCACATGACCAAGGAACATCACTTTGTCTAGCCAGAATTCACATTTTGAAAACTTAGCATAGAGTTGGTTATCTTGAAGGGTTTTCAAGACGATTTTTAAGTGCTCCATGTGTTGTTCCTTGTTCTCAGAATATACGAGAATGTCATCAATAAAGACGATGACAAAGCTATCCAAATATGGTCTGAATATCCGGTTCATTAGATCCATAAAGGCAGCAGGCGCATTAGTGAGTCCGAAGGGCATTACTACGAACTCATAATGGCCGTATCTCGTTCTGAAGGCAGTCTTGGGTATATCCTCTTCCTTTACTCTGAGCTGATGGTACCCAGACCTGAGGTCGATCTTGGAGAACACCCTCGCTGTTCTGAGTTGATCGAATAAGTCCTCAATCCGAGGCAATGGGTACTTATTTTTAACAGTTGCCTGGTTAAGCATCCGATAATCGATGCATAACCGAAGGGATCCATCCTTCTTCTTTACAAATAGTACCGGGGCTCCCCACGGTGACACACTCGGTCGGATGAACCCTTGTTCCATCAGTTCTTCCAACTGACACTTCAACTCACTGAGTTCAGCTGGCGCCATTCGATACGGGGCTTTGGATATCGGCGCTGTTCCAGGTAAGGATTGAATCCCAAATTCAACCTCACGAAGTGGCGGAAGTCCTGGTAATTCCTCAGGAAACACATCGGGAAACTCCCGTACCACTTCCAAACTCTCAAGGGGTTGGTCGTTGGATTTTTCCACCGAGAGACTCAACAAGAAGGCCACACAACCCTTCCTAAGGTATTTTTGTACCTTAAGTGCTGATATGAGCCTTTTCTGTGGAACTGGTTTGGATAACCGGTATTCCATCTTAGGCAATCCGGGTCGAGATAGAATTACTCTGCCCTCGCGGCACAGAATCTTGGCATTATTCTGAGCCAACCAATTCATTCCCAGAATGACATCGTACTGTATCATATCGATCAGGATGGCGTCAGTAGGCAAGTGTTGCCCTGCTATCTCAATATCCAATTTTTTCACACACCGGATACATTTGGTGCGTGAACCCAACGGGTTATATACTTCGATCATTTTATCAATCGGTTGCACCGAAGCGTGGAGTTGTTCGGTGAAATCGTCAGAGATAAACGTATGAGTAGCACCACAATCAAACAAGACGTAAGCTGCATGTCCATTAACAGGTACGGTGCCTTCAATCAGGTCACCATTTTCGACTTGTTCAGTCGTTACAGCGTATACACGACCTGCAGCAGGCCTTTGTTCTATTCTAGGTGGAGGTCGTTGAAACTGAGAACGTTGTGGTGCTGGTCGAGAGGGTCCGGCAGATCCGGCATTACTCCTCTGTTCATCTGCAGCCTTCTTGGCGCAATCCCTTATAAAGTGGCCCATCTTGCCACAATACAAGCACCCACCAATGTCACGAGGACATGGCTTTCCGGGGTGGTTCATACGACACCTTGGGCAGCTGAAGTTGGACTGCTGACCATTCGGAGTTGGGTTCTGTCTTGGCCTCACGACTTGCTGAGTGTTGTTCCCTCCTTGGAACTTCTTCTTTTGAAAGGGTTGTCGTGAACCCTGGCCACTTGGGAACGTCCTTTTACGATTCCCACCATTTACTATGGGCTTCTTTGCTACGATCACTTTAGATCGTGCCCAGTCCTCTTGGATTTTTGAAGTTGCTGCTACCGCAGCCTGAAAAGTCGAAGGCATGCTTGTTATCACTCGAGATCGCAGCCCTTCGCGCAGACCATTCACATATTTGTCGGCCCTTTCTTGGTCTGTTTCAAACAATCGAGAGCAGTAGCGCTCTAGATTCTGAAATTTGGTGGTATAGTCCATTAGACTCATACCGCCCTGTTCCAACTCCAGAAACTCCATCTTTTTCTTGTTTCTGGAATGCAACGGGAAGTAGTTATCCATAAAAGTCCTCCGAAAGTCAGTCCAAGGAATGACTTCAACTTGTGAGAACTGGATAAGTTTAGTGGTATCCCACCACTTCCGTGCATTATCTTTTAATCGATACGTGCCAAAGTTGGTCTTCTTTTCTTCTGGTACTCCCAGTACTGAGAAGGCACGTTCTGTCTCTTCGATCCAACTCTCAGCGAGCTCAGGATCGGCTCTGCCAATGAAAACTGGCGGGTCAAGCTTGAGGAACTTCTCATAAGTCACTCCTCCTAGGTGCTCGTTTCGTGGTGCGACTGGTTCTGGCCTCGTTTCACGGATGGCGGTAACCAGGTTGTTGAGTGTCTCCAACAGGAATCCTTGCGTATGAGACTCCTCGCTTGGTATGGTTCTCCTCGTCGTAGGAGCCATTTATCTATGCACACACAAGCACTTGTTTTTAGTTTCTCGATGTATATGAGGAAGTAAAAGCCTTATTTACTTAATATACATCACATTTACACAAGCATCGCCTTAAACAAAACGTCATGCCGCACTGGCAGACTTTAGGCGTTGAGAAACTATATACATGAGTCTACTGACTCCAAAACATCACCAGTCTCTTTAAGACTTGGATTTCTTTGACGAAGACGAACTCCAAAAGGTCCATCTATTGCCACATGGCCTTGGTGCAGGCACTACTAGCTTTGGCTTGGGCGGCACTTCCGCACTAGCAAGCGAATACTGGGGATATATGAGAGACTCCAGTCCACTTTCCCAGTCAGCAAGATCAAGACTCTGGGAGTCTGGAATAATGATTGGCGAACAGAAAGAATCCCCTCTTTTGTTCCTGCCATTTAAGCTCGGCATATGTGATGCCGGATGGTAGCTTGGCGAGTGATAGACTTTTGCAGGGAAGTTCAAATCAAAATCCCTCAGCCTTGGTAATTCATCAAAAGATGTTGGGGTATGGTTGCTCCCAACACTAGAGTGATGCGGTCCACTGACACGCGAAGTCTCATCCCTGAGACCCTTTGAAGCCCGCCGACCCATATCGGCGGTATATTTCCTTTGGCATTCGTTGGCGGAATGCCCATCTTCGCCACAGTATTGGCAGTCTTGGACTTCATACGGGCATATCCACTCATCGTGCATGACCTTGCAGCGATAGCAATATCCACGCGAGTCATGAGTTGCCATCTATACAAAGATGCACCCAGATCAGAACAAAAGTATAAAAATATATACTTACAGTGCGATATCGGTACCATGACGGATCTTGAACCAGGTTTCTCAGACTCATGCTTTGATACCAAATTCTGTAACGCCCCGGATTTCCAAAACAAAGCTAAGTTAAAATTTTCATGAATTTCTTTTTTTTTTTCATTGCAGCGGAACTTAGAAAAGCTTTTAGCAGCGGAATAAGACGATAATGAGTCGTCAGTTTTAGAAAACCCCGAGCACGTTGCAGGTATGGGGCCAAGCAACTCATTGACCACCAAAGTGTTCCATTTTATCGAAAACCACTTGTTTATTACAACATCACTGCTTGGAAAAGCAGTATAGGTTCAATAAAAGGAAGCAGTACAACTCTGTCTAGAGAAACCCTGGAACTCGATGCCGCCTTGCTCCGCATATCGCCACGCAGGTACAACACCTGAAATCCCCATGAAACGGGGTCAGAACCACTGATGGTCTGGTAAGCATGCAATCATGTAACCATTCAACTCAAGCACGATAATGACCACTCAGGGTCGCAATGCGCAATAACGACGCTCAAGCCTCCAAGACTTAGCGTATATCGCAAGAGCCTCCTCAGGGCTATGAGTTGAACATCCGCTCGAGTCTTCATGACTTAGAGCAAGCCTTTTCAGGGCTGTGATTTGAATAGCCGCTTAAGTCTCCATGACTTAGCCATGACCTCTTCCGGGTCTCAAAGTGATGTCTAGCTCAAGTCTTCATACTTGGCACATCCGTATCCCACGCATTTAAGGACAACTCCTCGAGCTTCGCTTAGTCGTGCGGATACAACACGGGTCTTTGCCCAGTCGGTCCAGTAGTATACCGAACATGACACCTTCACAAAGGTTATGCAGGACTGACTCAACACGTCATCCACTCATACATTCAAAACATCGCTGAACCTAAGCTAATGCATTGTTTGATAATTAACCGCTCCCGCCTTTGGTACGCAGGTAGAGCTATTGTCCGGGCATCAACGCGACGTTCTGGGGGTTGATTATTCCATGTATTTTAGATACCCCAGAGGCCTGTTGACCCTATCCATAGTAGGGCAGTGTGTTTCAACTGGGAGAATCCTACTAGGCCCATATTCGGATGCATCCTCTACTTGCAGTAGTTGGGTTCAATCCTTAGATCTTAAGGATAACCACGACCCCAAAACCCATGAGTGACTGAGGCCATCGTGGACTCTATCAGGTCCAAAGTAAAATACATGTCACTCAAGGCTGTACCATCACTGTCATTCCACAGTGAGCATAATTCCTGAAGGGGTCTGCCAGTCTTACAATTACTTGGACAGAATCTGCATGCCATTTAGGCAGCCCGTGCTTTCAGCACTACGGGAGTATGTACCCGACCCCATTCAGTCTTCCCCAACACAGTCATTACTGAGGGGGTACCCCTAACACGATCTTCAACCGCGGGGTATGTGCGACCTTAAGTCTTATTCATATGCATGCAGAACACCGTTCTTTGGCACTTCGGCCACCACGAGCATCACACCTCTTTGGGTGGAAACAACACACTCTGGCTCTTCGGCCCTTACGAGTCTGGTTGTGTAACCGTTCTCAATGAGCATGCATATGACTCGATCTAAATAGATCGGCTACTCGGCGTATTTTTACGCAACGAGTCCAAACCTAGCCAAGGCGCAACCTCTACTCCGGCTCAACGGCCCTTACGAGCAGAGTGCCCTTGCAGGCACAAGGATACGAGCCGATCTGGCATCGTTCCATCAACGGACATCATTATGCCGTTCCATTGGTTCCGGCAGCTCTTCTGCCAACCATTTCGTCAGCACCTCCCCTGCTCTACCGGCAGTGGTGCGACGAACCCTTCTACGTTGTAGAGGGCAAACCATGAACTGGGTAGCACTCTGCTATATGTCAGAGTATCCTGCTACGTTCTTTCTGAGCTATTCTTAGCTTCTTCAGAAATTTCAGCAGCACTTCCTCTCTTTTATGGAGAAAGCGTGCGTTTCTTTTATCCATTTCAGCGGCATCTCCCCTCTTTGGTAGGAAATCGCCACGCTTAATTCGGGAAATGGATGCGCACCGTTGTGCGTACTTTGCATCCATCAAGGTTGCAGGAACCCTTGGCCATAGCCAGGCCATACGAAATTGACTTAGTCATTACGTAAAGAGCATTTTGCCAAAAACCGAAGCCTTTCCAATAGGGGCTTCATTCGTCAAGCAGAATCTTGAACGAGGAGCGGTCAAGGAATCGCATGGGCGATTTGGAGTTGATCTCCATTTGAACGCTCATTTATGCGCTATATATGTAGTATAAGCAGAAGCCTGTGCTTTATACAGCGGCGGCGTAAAGAAATGCATATACTATTATTCAGGGTGTGTAACTGAACGAAATATTCTACATATATAACAAAGCAGAAGCCTTGGCATCGTTCGACGCGACGGCGTAAGTAAAGACATTGCAGAAAGCAGGAGCCTTGGCATCGTTCGACGCGACGGCGTAAGTAAATGCATAATCGAAAGTGCAGTAATCGGAAGTGCAGAAAACAGGGAGCCTTGGCATCATACGACGCGACGGCAAAGGTAAATTACATAGCCTGTGCGATATAAGACGCGTCGGCAGAATCAGCAGATATACACCTAAATCTGTATCCAACGATAGTTACGAGGCGAGCGAGTGAACACCGAAGTGTCCTAGAGGGCTCAACCAAGAACTATGGTGAGATACTATTTTTGAAGAACGCATATACTGCGCATTCGAACATATATATCCGACGATAGTTACGAGGCGAGCGCGTGAACACCGAAGTGTCCTAGAGGGCTCAACCAAGAACTAAAGCAAGATACTACTTCAGAAAGTATATTCTATATACAAACAACCAAATACTTGAGAGAGATGGATCAACGAAGCGAACTTACTTCAAATCGTGGAAGAAACGGCTCCGGGTTGCTTCTTTGGCTTCGAGCCTTCCTTCGAGAGGTCAGACTAAGTCAGATGAAGCTGACTTAGTTGAGAAAGAGGTAGAGCAGGTCAAGCTACTCAACCTAAGTGGTTTGAACCTAACAGGGTTCAATCCAAGTCAACTGGGTTCAGCAGGTTCGAACTCAGCTCAAGTAGGCTAAGTCTGGGTTCAGAAACCCAAACCGGAATTAGGACTAAAAAGGACTTTGACTTTAAACCCAACTAGGTTCAAGTCAAGTCAACTGGGTTTGGACCAGGTCAAGTGGGTTCAGACCCAGGTCAGGTGGGTTAGGACCAGGTCAGGCAGGCTCAGGCTAAGTTAGGCAGGCTCAGACCAGGTCAGGTGGGCTCAGGTGGGCTAGGCTAGGTAGGGGAGGTTTAGGAGAGAGAGAGAAGGCAAGAGAGAGAGGGGGGTCGATTTTTATGAGAAGAGAGAGAGTGGGGAGGGCTATTTATAGCCCAAGCCCACCTCCTCTTGGATTTTCTCATGCCCCTTCTACCCCCTTGGCTTCTTTTTAATTCCAAGAGGTTCCTTGGTGTGGGGCCCACTTGGATATTCCATGGGATATTTTTGTGGGTCCCACCAGATATTTTCTGAGGAATATTTCTGTGGGTCCCACCAATATTTCTGTGGGTCCCGCAAGAATTTCGGGTTTTCGGCGATTTTTTTCCGAAAAATTCTGAGTACGCCATTCCCTTCGTATTGACGTAACTAAGAAAGTTGGCTCGCAGGAATCCTTTGATTTTATTCAGGTAGGAAGTTATGGTTTCCAGAGTGTTTGAGGATATATTCGTGATTCGACGAATATCCTAAGTATAACTGGCTCGCAGGAATTGATTCGTTTCGCATTCTGAGAAGAAATGCTATTTTTACCGGTAAATGCCTCATGAATTTTATTCAGATATTTTCTAAAAAATTGCGGGTCTTACATGCATATTCAAACTCACTATGGTCTACACGAATGGCACATACACTAGCTTCTATGAAGTTTATAAACTTGGTGGAATTTGTATTTATGGCCATAGTCAGAATACAAATGATACTTAGATTTATGATCTTCACATTAGCCACATTCAGCCTACACTCTTAGGCTAACTTCAAAATGCACTGCATTTCTCAAAAATACAAAAAATATTTCTCAATTCCTCAAATCCATATTCATTCATTTCATGCATTTGCCAATTCCAATTCCAAGTCAAAGAAATCAAATTCTTTAAATTTTCCTAAGTCTTATAGCAAAATCGATTTTCCCAAAGACATTGAATTTCAAAGGATATTTCAAGTATTTCCCAAGTTCCAAATTCAAATTTTCTAAGTTAGAATTTCAATTTCCAAGTTTGAATTCAGAGAAACCAAGTCTCTCAGAATCGATTTTCACCAAATGTCAAGGATTCCTCAAAATCGATTTTTATTTCTTTCAGAAGTATATTTGAAATCCCAATTCACGATTTTCCAAGATTTACATTTTATATTTCAATCATTCAAAGCAAACATCATGTTTTCAAAATGTGCATTTTCTGAAAATTCATAGCACATGCCTGATTCTATGTGCATTTAGAAATCAGAATATGATTTAGACAAGTTGAATAGAGTAGAGCATAAGATTGATCCTTGGTTCAATTACCCCTGTTAAAGGTGGCTGGAACGGTTGAACCTCGTACCGACAGGCGAGTCCCATTCTTCGGAATTATCCCGCATTTTAAAAACGGAGGCGAGTTATTTTCAAAAACTTTTTCAAAGGTCAGTTTGACTTGCAAAAGTAAAATTTTGCGATGATAACACTGATGAAGGATGGCCTGAAGGAAATCTGATGAAGGTCGATGAAGACGTGGCCTGGGCCTCCGGCTGAAGATGGCTCTCTCCCCTAAATGGTTCGGGCTGAAGGCCTGAAAACGCCTCTTCCCTTTCCCCTTTGAGCTCCCTACCAAAAACCGAAAATCCAAATCAAAAGATCCTCCTCTCCTGAATGCCCTGTCCCCCCTCTTTTTTAAAAAAACTTTCCCCTCTTTAAAAAAAAAAAACGCAGCCCTCCCTTCCGTTACAAATTTTCTTTTTTTGAAAACTTTTAAAAGTTTTTGTAACTGAATTTTAAAAACTCGCCGTTTTAGAGGCTGGACAAAATCTTAGGTTTTTAAAATCATTTTAGGTTTGTTGACCTAAGTCTTAGATAACTAAGCATTTTTTTTAAAAACTTTTCTTAAAAAAAATGAATAGTGACACAATAAATAAAAAAATAAATAAATAATGATGATAATAAATGGGAGATGCCACCTCAGCCATCTTTAAAATTCTTTTGAAAATAAAGCTTTATTTTGTGTTGGCAACTTCTTTTATTTTCAATTGGGGTGCCACATGTGTGTGGGCCCACTAAATAAATAAATAAATAAATAAATAAATAGGAATTTTTTAAAAAAAGAAAATTTTGCAAATTGGTATGACCTCTGAGTGGGTCCCACTTGAGAATGAGATACTTACCTGAGACTCTGAGTATGATGCCAGTTCAAAGGCGGGTCCTGCTCCATTTATTTGAAAATATGAGATAAAACATTATTTGTTTTTCAAAAATTTGGAAAAATTGTTTTTTCAAGGCAAAATATGAATAAAAGTAAAAAAAATTTGTAAAGAGATTTAAAATCTTTTGTAAAAAGTTTTGAGATAAACTCTTAAAATCAATATCCAAATATCCAGATTGTTTTTCTCGAAAAAAAAAAATCGTAATTCAAAGTCCTGGGGGTAAAATGGGAAAATTTGGTAATTTTGAATACCCAGGGTTTTAAAACTCAATTTGAAAAAGTTTAAACATCAAATCTGGATGGACAATTTTGCAAATCAGGAGTTCTGGATCTCAAACTGACATGCTATGCAGTGAAATGATGCAAAGTGTTCATGCAATGCGATGCAAAGACATGTTTCAGTGAAATGTCATTTCTAGCTCGGACTCGAAAATTCTAACTTTTTGTCCAGAAAGAGGATTTTGAAATTTTGCAATTTGAAGATGTCTCTCAACCTAAATATAGAAATTTTGAGGCTCAAGAGTGAAATTTAGGACTTTCTGTCAGGTTCAATCTTTAAAAATGACTATTTTGCCCTTCATTGCTTCCGGAGAATTGAAATGTGCCGATTGAGGGCGATGTCAAGAAGGTGAGTGAAAATTTGGTGTGTTTACAGATGCCCTTCTTTGCTACTAAGCCGGCCTATGGTCGAGCTTAGTGGCAAAGAAAAACACTCCAAATTTGGGCTATATAACAAAAAAATGCCCCAATTAGAAGGATCTAACTGGGTATGAAGAAATTAAGCCCGAGGAATATGATAGATATGAAATGGAGAATAAATAGATTTGCTCTGAGAGAGCGAAGTTCAGGTTTTTGCCCTTAACCTGGATGGGACAGAAATACCTCGCATGGAACGAAGCTCAGGTTTGACCCTTAACCTGATTGGGGATTGAAATATCTCATAGAAGTGAGATTCAGGTTTGTACCCTTAACCTGATCGGGCAGAAAATGGAATACCTCCTTGAATGAGGCTCAGGTTTATACCCTTATCCTGATCGGGCGAAAAATGAATTGGTATGATGGAACCTTCGGATTTTGCACAATAAATCCTATAGGGTTTGCAAAATGAAGGAAAATGGGGTCCCTAAAGCTTGAAAAGGGGTTAATCTTGGACGTCTCATTGCTGAGACTAAAATCAGCTTTTGAAATTGCCTCTTGCGGGAAATGATTATTGGTTCGACCTCTAACCGAAATGAGACTGTCTATGGTGGGACAGTGGGGACACAGGGAAGTGTGCAAATCTGAGAGTTCATGCTCTCAAAGAAGGGAAGGAATCAAATCCTTAGGAGGGATTTAAAATTGGTGTCAGGATGTATCAAAGACGGATATCAAGCTCTCACTTCACGTCAGGATAGCTAGAAAATGTTGTCAAAATATTGAAAATTTTGTTGTTGATTCAAAGTTTTTTGAAAATGTTCTACATTGTTGCAAAGATATTCCTTATTTTCTACCCAAAGCATTACCTCCAAACAAGGTTCACTTCGTAGAATCGAGACTTGAAATCCAAATTGCTTGCAATTGACCTTCTTCAAGGAAGCTATCAATTTCCTTAATATGAACAGGAAAGTGAGAATTCAATATTATGAAAGCAATTGATGAAAGAATATTGATAATAGAATTTCACAAGTTTAAAGAAGATTCTTGATAGATCTAGATGTTTGATACCCTGAGGGCTTCTCTCATGATAATCTTTTTGCACTCTTTTGGCTCTCTTGGGTTTTGGATGCATTCTCCTTCATTTTGGAGATGTTCTGACCTTTTTCTCTTTTCTTTTTCCTCTCTTTCTCTCTTTTGAAAGGGTACGTCACAAGCTCCTTCAACTTGGAGATGTTTCGATCCTTCTTTGATGATATTGGCTCATAGGTTGGGAGATCTTTGGATAATAGCTGAAATTAAATATCTTTTAGGGATTGTCGAGAGGTTCATCGCATATGCCTTCATCTCGAAAGTGCTTTGGACTTTCCCTGGAAGGACCCGTCACAAACTCCGTCATCTTAGAGATGTTTCGAATCTTCTTTGGCCCTGGGGGTCTACTCGCTTAATTCGCCTTCATCTTGACGACAAGTGAGGGATCCTTTTTGCGGATACTTAATTGCAGCTTAGGTGATTCTGAGGAGACAGGGTTTTGATGATTACTCTCTTTTTCTAGCGCTCAAGATATTTTCACTGCCTCATCTTTCACAAGAATGGTCCTTAGAGATGTGCCATAACTGCGATCAATATCAATCATTTACGGCTTTGCAATAACATTGAATCTTCTCTTTTGGCCATATCGAGGACTTATCCTTCATCCTTTTGGTTGGTCAATAGAAAGACTTTGAAGTTTGAATCTCTTTTCGCAAAAGCTTTACTGTAACGCCCCGGATTTCCAAAACAAAGCTAAGTTAAAATTTTCATGAATTTTTTTTTTTCTTTGCAGCGGAATTTAGAAAAGCTTTTAGCAGCGGAATCAGACGATAATGAGTCGTCAGTTTTAGAAAACTCCGAGCACATTGCAGGTATGTGGCCAAGCAACTCATTGACCACCAAAGTGTTCCATTTATCGAAAACCACATGTTTATTACAACACTACTGCTTAGAAAAACAGTGTAGGTTCAATAAAAAAGAAGCAGTACAACTCTGTCTAGAGAAACCCTGGAACTTGATGCCGCCTTGCTCCGCATATCGTCACGCAGGTCCAACACCTGAAATCCCCATAAAACGGGGTCAGAACCACTGATAGTCTGGTAAGCATGCAGTCATACATCCATTCAATTAAAGTACGGTAATGACCACTTAGGGTCGCAATGCGCAATAACGACGCTCAAGCCTCCAAGACTTAGCGTATATCGCAAGAGCCTCCTCAGGGCTATGAGTTGAACATCCGCTCGAGTCCTCATGACTTAGAGCAAGCCTTTTCAGGGCTGTGATTTGAATAGCCACTTAAGTCTCCATGACTTAGCCATGACCTCTTCCGGGTCTCAAAGTGATGTCTAGCTCAAGTCTTCATACTTGGCACATCCGTATCCCACGCATTTAAGGACAACTCCTCGAGCTTCGCTTAGTCGTGCGGATACAACACGGGTCTTTGCCCAGTCGGTCCAGTAGTATACCGAACATGACACCTTCACAAAGGTTATGCAGGACTGACTCAACACGTCATCCACTCATACATTCAAAGCATCGCTGTACCTAGAAATAATGCATTGTTTCATAATTAACCGCTCCCGCCTTTGGTACGCAGGTAGAGCTATTGTCCGGGCATCAACGCGACGTTCTGGGGGTTGATTATTCTATGTATTTTAGATACCCCAGAGGCCTGTTGACCCTATCCATAGTAGGGCAGTGTGTTTCAACTGGGAGAACCCTACTAGGCCCATATTCGGATGCATCATCTACTTGCAGTAGTTGGGTTAAATCCTTAGATCTTAAGGATAACCACGACCCCAAAACCCATGAGTGACTGAGGCCATCGTGGACTCTATCAGGTCCAAAGTAAAATACATGTCACTCAAGGCTGTACCATCACTGTCATTCCACAGTGAGCATAATTCCTGAAGGGGTCTGCCAGTCTTACAATTACTTGGACAGAATCTGCATGCCATTTAGGCAGCCCGTGCTTTTAGCACTACGGGAGTATGTACCCGACCCCATTCAGTTTGCCCCAACACAGTCATTACTGAGGCCCCTAACACGATTTTCAACCGCGGGGTATGTGCGACCTTAAGTCTTATTCATATGCATGCAGAACACCGCTCTTTGGCACTTCGGCCACCACGAGCATCACACCTCTTTGGGTGGAAACAACACACTCTGGCTCTTCAGCCCTTACGAGTCTGGTTGCGTAACCGTTCTCAATGAGCATGCATATGACTCGATCTAAATAGATCGGCTACTCGGCGTATTTTTACGCAACGAGTCCAAACCTAGCTAAGGCGCAACCTCTACTCCGGCTCAGCGGCCCTTACGAGCAAGGTGTCCTTGCAGGCACAAGGATACGAGCCGATCTGGCATCGTTCCATCAACAGACATCATTATGCCGTTCCATTGGTTCCGGCAGCTCTTCTGCCAACCATTTCGTCAGCACCTCCCCTGCTCTACCAGCAGTGGTGCGACGAACCCTTCTACGTTGTAGAGGGCAAACCATGAACTGGGTAGCACTCTGCTATATGTCAGAGTATCCTGCTACGTTCTTTCTGAGCTATTCTTATCTTCTTCAGAAATTTCAGCAGCACTTCCTCTCTTTTACGGAGAAAGCGTGTGTTTCTTTTATCCATTTCAGCGGCATCTCCCCTCTTTGGTAGGAAATCGCCACGCTTAATTCGGAAAATGGATATGCACCGTTGTGCGTACTTTGCATCCATCAAAGTTGCAGGAACCCTGGGCCATAGCCAGGCCATACGTATTTGACTTAGTCTTTACGTAAAGAGCATTTTGCCAAAAAGCGAAGGCTTTCCAATAGGGGCTTCATTCGTCAAGCAGAATCTTGAACGAGGAGCGGTCAAGGAATCGCATGGGCGATTTGGAGTTTGGTCTCCATTTGAATGCTCATTTATGCGCTATATATGTAGTATAAGCAGAAGCCTGTGCTTTATACAGCGGCGGCGTAAAGAAATGCATATACTATTGTTCAGGGTGTGTAACTGAACGAAATATTCTACATATATAACAAAACAGAAGCCTTGGCATCGTTCGACGCGACGGCGTAAGTAAATACATTGCAGAAAGCAGGAGCCTTGGCATCGTTCGACGCGACGGCGTAAGTAAATGCATAATCGGAAGTGCAGTAATCGGAAGTGCAGAAAACAGGGAGGCTTGGCATGATACTGTAATATCCGAAAATTTCTAAGTTCTTTTCTATAGCATTGTGAAATGTCTTGAATTTTGTGCCAATATAAAACCCTAATTTCTTTAAAAAAATTAATGTTTGAGTATATTCGTAAGGATTAAGGGGTTTAATTATATTGAATTGTAGTAAATATAAACCCTACATGGTTTGGATATCTGAGAAAATTCTAAATGATGTCTAATTGAAAACGTCTTACTTAAAAGAAAATGTTGATTTTTCTTTTAAGTAAAATTATTTAAATAAAGTAAATTAACAAAAGTAGATTTTAAAAATATACATATTAATATGCTTAATAAGATGGGATTTACTTATATTCAATTCCTTTACATTTTCACATGAGTTGTGGTTATATAAAACAAAAACGGTTTTTAATTGGAATTTTATGATTTATCAATAATAGTTTAATATAATAGTTTTCTTTTGTATACATTAAAATCCATTTTTTATTAGTTTAGTAGGAGCCCATAGGTGGGTCATCCCATCCTATGTGGCATCTTACTTCAAATTCAAATTGAAAATAAAGGTATAGTGATTTTCAAGGTTATTTAAAGTTTGAAAAGTCAAAGTGGAGATCAAGGGCTCCAAATGAATTTCATTAATGAGATCAAGGGCTGGAATTAATTCCAGCACATAACCTAATTTAAGAAGGGTTATAAAACCCTCCCATAGCCCTTGCCCTCCTCATTTGTGCTGGAAAAAAAAAAGGAGAGCTTCTCTCTCCCCCAAAAACCCTCTTCTCTCTCTCCTCTCTTTCCCTTCCCTATTCTCTTCTTTTAGGGTTTCTTTTGGTTCTTGAGTGCAAGATCCAGACCTCAAGGGGTGTGGTGAGGAGATCTAAGGTCCTCATCTTGCTGGAAGAAAGGGCTGATTGGTGGATCGATCAAAAAGGGCTATTCATCCATCAAGAAATACATTTTTTTCAACAAAAGGTAGGGTTTCTATGCTTTTCTTGCAAGAACGGAGTTCTTGGCATGGATTTTGATGCTTTTTCATGAGTTTAGATCATAATCAAACCCTCCTAACCCTGGGTTTGACTCAGATCTAATGATCCATGGCAAAAATACATTTTTCCCTAAAGAAAACCATTTTTGAAATCGGGTTTATTATAAAAATCGGTTTCTTAGAAATAGATTCGTAAAATATATTTGTATTTGATTTATTCCATGATTTTTATGCAAATATTAGTTTGGATTGATAGATTATGAAGTGTTTCATCCACTGTGAATATTTTAGAATTTTCGGAATTTTATTTCATGCGTATTCCCTATTTCTTTTAATTTTTTTTGGGATTCGGGTGACTCGGTTTGATTCACCCAAATGCAAATCTCGGAATTCCAGGTTTTCCACTTGACCTCCGTTCAGTAAAATGGTCGTTTCTCCCTCGTCCAGAAGAGTTTTGATGAACGGATTGTTGCGTTGGAAAGCTAACTCCATTGTGCATCTACTGTAGAAATTTGGGATATGTACATGGACCGAGCACGTCTCTGTGACAGTCGAAACAAAAACTGATAGGTCTGTAGTAAAACATGTATAACTCCCTCATACGGAAGAGTTTTTACAAACGGTTTGCGGCTACGGATAGCTGACAACAATTCCTATATACTGTAAAAATTTCAGCTCTGTTCATGGAGCCAAAAATTTTCTGTGAGCTCTGTACCAGTCGGACAGAGTTATGAAATTGGAAAAATTAGGGCAAATTCATAAATCAAGGCTCAAAGGGTGCATAGTATATATGTTTTTATTTAATTTTTTTATAGAATTAGTATGCATTATGTGAATGATTTTGCAGGTCTGATTTTATGCAATCTTATATGATTATGGCATGAATTATAAATGGAAGGTTACACATGAAAGATTTAGGATCAAAAGGTCCAATGAATACAAGTTTATGTTTTAAATTCTAAAAATGTGTTGACTATATGTATGTCCATGATATCGTGATGATATGATTGTTTCATTGATATGAATGTTCATATATATTCTCCTTGTTGCATTGGCCATGTACATGCATATGCATTATGATGTGTGAAAATGAATAAGATGTTTATGTTACGCATGTGCTCAAATGTCTGTTACAAGTTTAATTATATGTCCTTGTCCAATGCTTTATAAGAATGCATTCATGACCATAAAGTGGTTTAAGTTTGATGTTGCATCAAAAGTATGACTGAAATCAAGTAATCATGTGACATTAAACTCAAGATACTTGCTTGGAGAGTAGCAGGTGATACAAAACTTCGTGGGACAAGTTCTGTTACGGGCACGGAAGGTTGCTCCTCCCCTCCCACGATTTTAGGGGAAAAACCTCTGCATTAGACTGCAGCGTAGAGGTTATTGTACTCATGAGGAAAAACTGATGCATCGGGTTGAAAGGTGTTGGGAATCTCTCTCGTATTAACGTCCCTCACCCCGTCTTAGTGAATGGACCTGGCCAGGCTAAAGCCACCCCTGTATGTAAAACATGTCCTGTGTCATGGTCTTGATCTGAGAATGTCTGCCTGTGTCGTATCAGCAGGGCTAAGAAGTGATAACTTAAATGGTGTGTGCATTAATTTGGCATCACATGCATCATCTAATTAAGAAAATATAACTAAAGATAAGAAAATATGCATGCATTAAAAGAGCTTCTGCATATGGTAAGTCATGCATTTTAATGGTTCATGCATTTTGTATCTTGAATGTATGAATTTATGTCTTTCTGTTAAATATGAAAATTTTAAACATGCATGATTTGTTGTATGATTGTTTAAGTTAAATTAAATGTTAAACCATGAAATTTCTATTGAAATCCTTGTCTTGTTATTCTGTCTTACAAGTTTAGCATAATTACTCTACTTAGACATGTTGTCTGACCCTATATGGTTTAAAAATTTTCAGGTAATGAGTAGGTACTTACGTGCGAAGGCGGAAGGTTGCGACGGGGACTGAGCCTACCTTTCCTCTGCTTCATGAATTCTGAACTCTGATTTTAATTTAATTCAATTCAAGGACAAATGTGATTAATTTTGGATATTGTGAAACTTGAATTTTATTTCATGCATAGTTAATTAGTTGTTAAAGTTTAAATTCCATAAGTATATGTTTGCAAGCATTCATCTGAAGTAGCATGCCAAGTTTTATGCCCAATGTGTTTTTCCGCTGTTAACTGCTAAAAGATTTAAATGTATTTCAAAAAAAAAAAAATTCCACCAATTTCGGGTTATAAAAATTGGGGTGTTACAAACATGGTATCAGAGCAAAAGGAAAGCATGGCTCAAAGCTCGTCCAACCGACCACCATCGCTGTAAGTATGCTTCCATTTCTATTTGTTTTGATGACTTGTTGTAAAAATTGTATGTCTGTAATTATTTCTGTTGATAAATGCGATAAGAATCAGAACGTAGATCTGATAGGATTACATGAATGAGAATTTTGTATTTATACCCTGGAAGTTATCACACCTTCGAGCGGTAGCTCTATCGCTCGTACCTATCTATCTAGAGTAGAGGTTATGATTGAAGGGCAGAACCTCCCTGCCAATCTTATTTTATTGGATATGGTCGGTTATGATGTAATTCTTGGCATAGATTGGATGTATGAGCATTACGCTTGTATGCTTTGTCATGAGCGACACATTCAATTTGCTCGCCCTGATCAGCCTGTACTCGAGTACAAGGCCTGTAAAAAGGAGAAAAAAGGACGACTTATCTCGGCATTAAAGGCAATCGTTGTGTAGAAAAGGGGTGTGAGGCCTTTTTGGCTAGTGTTTCTTGGATAGACCCCAGTACTACACCACTGGTAGACTTGGACGTAGTTCGAGATTTTTCAGACGTTTTTTCAGATGACCTGCCAGGCATACCGCCTACCAGAGAGGTGGACTTTGCGATAGAGTTGGTGCCTGGAACGGCCCCAAAATCTAAAGCACCCTATCGTATGACCCCAGCAGAGTTAGAGGAGCTAAAGAAGCAGCTGCAAGAATTGATGGATAAAGACTTTATTCGGCCTAGTGTTTCACCTTGGGGAGCTCCAGTATTGTTCGTCAAAAAGAAGGATGGGTCAATGCGTATGTGCATTGACTATAGGATGCTGAATCAGGTAACAATCAAAAACAAATATCCTCTTCCCAGGATCGATGATTTGTTTGATCAACTTCGAGAGGCCAAGGTCTTCTCCAAGATTGATCTTCGATCAGGGTACCATCAACTAAAGATTGAAGAATCCGATGTGCAAAAGACAGCATTCAGGACACGATACGGTCATTACGAGTTTTTGGTGATGCCCTTCGGGTTAACAAATGCCCCTGCGGCATTTATGGACCTGATGAATCGGATCTTTCGGCCTTACCTAGACCTTTTCGTGATCGTATTTATAGACGATATCCTAATTTACTCCGAGAGCGAGGAAGATCATAGGGAGCATCTAAGGATTGTCCTCGAAGCACTTCGACAACATCAACTATATGCTAAGTTCTCGAAGTGTGAATTTTGGCTGAATCAAGTTATGTTCTTGGGTCACGTAATCTCTAAAGATGGGGTGTCAGTCGACCCTGCCAATGTGGAAGCAGTCATAGATTGGAGACAACCTAAGAGCGTCTCAGATATACGCAGTTTTCTCGGGCTTGCAGGCTATTATCGTCGTTTCATTCAGGATTTTTCGAAGATCGCTTCACCTATGACGAAACTACTTCGTAAAGGAATTAAGTTTGTCTGGACCCAGCAATGCGAAGAAAGCTTTCAAGAGCTGAAGAAGAGGCTTACTACAGCCCCTATACTCA
Source organism: Nuphar pumila (assembly GCF_984573655.1). Classification (NCBI taxonomy): domain Eukaryota; kingdom Viridiplantae; phylum Streptophyta; class Magnoliopsida; order Nymphaeales; family Nymphaeaceae; genus Nuphar; species Nuphar pumila. The sequence continues at coordinate 71,037,716 of NC_143259.1, read as the reverse complement.
CATTGCCTTCTGGGCAAGGAGGCTTTGTGATTTATAGTGATGCATCAGGTACTGGTTTGGGATGCGTTTTGATGCAACACGGCAAGGTGATCGCCTACGCATCACGTCAGTTGAAGGTGCATGAGCGAAACTACCCCACTCACGACTTGGAGCTTGCTGCAGTAGTCTTTGCACTAAAGGTATGGCGACATTATTTGTACGGCGAGCAATTTGAGGTCTTTTCAGATCATAAGAGCCTCAAGCATATCTTCTCACAAAAGGATTTGAACATGAGGCAGAGACGGTGGTTAGAATTTCTAAAAGATTACGACTTCTCCATTTCTTATCATCCAGGCAAAGCCAATGTAGTGGCTGATGCTTTGAGTAGAAAGGCTGGGAGCCTTGCGAGTTTTATCAGCGGTAAGTGGAAATTACTCGAAGACCTGATAGATTGGAAGCCCTTTGAAGCAGAATCGGGTCAGATTCAGATCGCTAGCACGGCAGTGCGGACAGAACTCATGGATCGGATCATCACCCAACAGAAGGATAATCCTGAATTCAATAAGATGATTGCAGCATGCAAGCAAGACCAGTCAGCATTGCACTTAGAGGAGGATGGAAGCATCTGGTATGGCAAGAGGCTCTGGGTGCCCGCAGAGCTCCAGTTGAGGAAAGAGTTATTGGATGAGGCGCATCGTACCGGATTCACTATACATCCCGGAAGCACCAAGATGTATAAGGATCTTCAGAGGAATTACTGGTGGCCCGGCATGAAGAGAGACATCGCTGAATACGTGTCGAGATGCTTAATCTGTCAGCAGGTCAAGATAGAGCACTAGAGACCAGGCGGTATGATGCAGTCGATTGAGATTCCGCAGTGGAAGTGGGAAGACATTACCATGGACTTTGTGGTAGGTCTACCCAAGACACGCCAGCAGTATGACACCATTTGGGTGATTGTGGATCGCCTTACAAAGTCGGCACACTTCTTACCGACCAGGGCGAATCAAACCTTGGAGAGTTTGGCGGATTTATATGTCGACGAGATTGTCAGATTACATGGGATACCTGTTTCGATTATCTCAGACAGGGATCCTAGATTCACGTCAAAGTTTTGGGGACAACTTCAGAAAGCTTTGGGGACAACGCTTAAGTTTAGCACAGCTTTTCACCCCCAGACGGATGGTCAGTCAGAGCGGACTATTCAAACACTCGAGGATATGTTGCGAGCGTGTGCATTGGAGTGGAAAGGTGACTGGAGTAAGCACCTAAAGTTAGCTGAGTTTGCCTACAATAATAGTTATCATTCGAGTATCGGCATGGCTCCATATGAGGCATTGTACGGGCGACCCTGTAGGTCCCCTGTTTGTTGGAGCGAGGTAGGTGATCGAACTGTCGAATCACCTATAGTTTTGCAGCATTATACGGATCAAGTACAGTTGATTCGTAAGAGGCTTTTGACAGCACACAGCTGCCAGAAGAGTTATGCAGATCCAAAGAGGCGAGAGGTTTCTTTTGAGATTGGTAATCATGTGTTTGTCAGGGTATCGCCAACGAAGAGCGTATTTCGGTTCGGCAAGAAAGGGAAATTGAGTCCGAGGTATGTAGGACCGTTCCTCATCCTTGAGAGGATAGGAGGCACCGCGTATAGATTGGCACTTCCCCTTCAGTTTTCCAACATCCACGATGTTTTCCATGTGTCAATGTTGAGGAAATATGTATCAGATCCTACTCATGTTATTCAGTATGACGAGGTCGAGGTTCAGAGAGATCTCACGTTTGAGGAACGACCGGTAGAGATAGTAGATCGACGAGAACAAGTGTTGCGACATAAGTCAATTCCACTTGTTAAAGTACGATGGCAGCACCACGGGCTTGAGGAGTGTTCTTGGGAGCCCGAGGCTGATATGAGAGCTAAATATCCATACTTGTTCGGTACGTAATGTTAACCAAATTTCGAGGACGAATTTTTTTTTTTAGGGGGATTGGATGTAATATCCGAAAATTTCTAAGTTCTTTTCTATAGCATTGTGAAATGTCTTGAATTTTGTGCCAATATAAAACCCTAATTTCTTTAAAAAAATTAATGTTTGAGTATATTCGTAAGGATTAAGGGGTTTAATTATATTGAATTGTAGTAAATATAAACCCTACATGGTTTGGATATCTGAGAAAATTCTAAGTGATGTCTAATTGAAAACGTCTTACTTAAAAGAAAATGTTGATTTTTCTTTTAAGTAAAATTATTTAAATAAAGTAAATTAACAAAAGTAGATTTTAAAAATATACATATTAATATGCTTAATAAGATGGGATTTACTTATATTCAATTCCTTTACATTTTCACATGAGTTGTGGTTATATAAAACAAAAACGGTTTTTAATTAGAATTTTATGATTTATCAATAATAGTTTAATATAATAGTTTTCTTTTGTATACATTAAAATCCATTTTTTATTAGTTTAGTAGGAGCCCATAGGTGGGTCATCCCATCCTATGTGGCATCTTACTTCAAATTCAAATTGAAAATAAAGGTATAGTGATTTTCAAGGTTATTTAAAGTTTGAAAAGTCAAAGTGGGGATCAAGGGCTCCAAATGAATTTCATTAATGAGATCAAGGGCTGGAATTAATTCCAGCACATAACCTAATTTAAGAAGGGTTATAAAACCCTCCCATAGCCCTTGCCCTCCTCATTTGTGCTGGAAAAAAAAAAGGAGAGCTTCTCTCTCCCCCAAAAACCCTCTTCTCTCTCTCCTCTCTTTCCCTTCCCTATTCTCTTCTTTTAGGGTTTCTTTTGGTTCTTGAGTGCAAGATCCAGACCTCAAGGGGTGTGGTGAGGAGATCTAAGGTCCTCATCTTGCTGGAAGAAAGGGCTGATTGGTGGATCGATCAAAAAGGGCTATTCATCCATCAAGAAATACATTTTTTTCAACAAAAGGTAGGGTTTATATGCTTTTCTTGCAAGAACGGAGTTCTTGGCATGGATTTTGATGCTTTTTCATGAGTTTAGATCATAATCAAACCCTTCTAACCCTGGGTTTGACTCAGATCTAATGATCCATGGCAAAAACACATTTTTCCCTAAAGAAAACCATTTTTGAAATCGGGTTTATTATAAAAATCGGTTTCTTAGAAATAGATTCGTAAAATATATTTGTATTTGATTTATTCCATGATTTTTATGCAAATATTAGTTTGGATTGATAGATTATGAAGTGTTTCATCCACTGTGAATATTTTAGAATTTTCGGAATTTTATTTCATGCGTATTCCCTATTTCTTTTAATTTTTTTTGGGATTCGGGTGACTCGGTTTGATTCACCCAAATGCAAATCTCGGAATTCCAGGTTTTCCACTTGACCTCCGTTCAGTAAAATGGTCGTTTCTCCCTCGTCCGGAAGAGTTTTGATGAACGAATTGTTGCGTTGGAAAGCTAACTCCATTGTGCATCTACTGTAGAAATTTGGGATCTGTACATGGACCGAGATCGTCTCTGTGACAGTCGAAACAAAAACTAATAGGTCTGTAGTAAAACATGTATAACTCCCTCATACGGAAGAGTTTTTACAAACGGTTTGCGGCTACGGATAGCTGACAACAATTCCTATATACTGTAAAAATTTCAGCTCTATTCATGGAGCCAAAAATTTTCTGTGAGCTCTGTACCAGTCGGACAGAGTTATGAAATTGGAAAAATTAGGGCAAATTCATAAATCAAGGCTCAAAGGGTGCATAGTATATATGTTTTTATTTAATTTTTTTATAGAATTAGTATGCATTATGTGAATGATTATGCAGGTCTGATTTTATGCAATCTTATATGATTATGGCATGAATTATAAATGGAAGGTTACACATGAAAGATTTAGGATCAAAAGGTCCAATGAATACAAGTTTATGTTTTAAATTCTAAAAATGTGTTGACTATATGTATGCCCATGATATCGTGATGATATGATTGTTTCATTGATATGGATGTTCATATATATTCTCCTTGTTGCATTGGCCATGTACATGCATATGCATTATGATGTGTGAAAATGAATAAGATGTTTATGTTACGCATGTGCTCAAATGTCTGTTACAAGTTTAATTATATGTCCTTGTCCAATGCTTTATAAGAATGCATTCATGACCATAAAGTGGTTTAAGTTTGATGTTGCATCAAAAGTATGATTGAAATCAAGTAATCATGTGACATTAAACTCAAGATACTTGCTTGGAGAGTAGCAGGTGATACAAAACTTCGTGGGACAAGTTCTGTTACGGGCACGGAAGGTTGCTCCTCCCCTCCCACGATTTTAGGGGAAAAACCTCTGCATTAGACTGCAGCGTAGAGGTTATTGTACTCATGAGGAAAAACTGATGCATCGGGTTGAAAGGTGTTGGGAATCTCTCTCGTATTAACGTCCCTCACCCCGTCTTAGTGAATGGACCTGGCCAGGCTAAAGCCACCCCTGTATGTAAAACATGTCCTGTGTCATGGTCTTGATCTGAGAATGTCTGCCTGTGTCGTATCAGCAGGGCTAAGAAGTGATAACTTAAATGGTGTGTGCATTAATTTGGCATCACATGCATCATCTAATTAAGAAAATATAACTAAAGATAAGAAAATATGCATGCATTAAAAGAGCTTCTGCATATGGTAAGTCATGCATTTTAATGGTTCATGCATTTTGTATCTTGAATGTATGAATTTATGTCTTTCTGTTAAATATGAAAATTTTAAACATGCATGATTTGTTGTATGATTGTTTAAGTTAAATTAAATGTTAAACCATGAAATTTCTATTGAAATCCTTGTCTTGTTATTCTGTCTTACAAGTTTAGCATAATTACTCTACTTAGACATGTTGTCTGACCCTATATGGTTTAAAAATTTTCAGGTAATGAGTAGGTACTTACGTGCGAAGGCGGAAGGTTGCGACGGGGACTGAGCCTACCTTTCCTCTGCTTCATGAATTCTGAACTCTGATTTTAATTTAATTCAATTCAAGGACAAATGTGATTAATTTTGGATATTGTGAAACTTGAATTTTATTTCATGCATAGTTAATTAGTTGTTAAAGTTTAAATTCCATAAGTATATGTTTGCAAGCATTCATCTGAAGTAGCACGCCAAGTTTTATGCCCAATGTGTTTTTCCGCTGTTAACTGCTAAAAGATTTAAATGTATTTCAAAAAAAAAAAAAATTCCACCAATTTCGGGTTATAAAAATTGGGGTGTTACACATACGACGCGATGGCAAAGGTAAATTACATAGCCTGTGCGATATAGGACGCGTCGGCAGAATCAGCAGATATACACCTAGATCCGTATCCAACGATAGTTACGAGGCGAGCGGGTGAACACCGAAGTGTTCTGAAGGGCTCAACCAAGAACTAGGGCGAGATACCATTTTTAAAAATGCATATACTGCGTGTTTGAACATAGATATATCCGACGATAGTTACGAGACGAGCGGGTGAACACCGAAGTGTCCAAAAAGGGCTCAATCAAGAACTAAAGCAAGATACTACTTCAGAAAGTATATTCTATATACAAACAATCAAATACTTGAGAGAGATGGATCAACGAAGCGAACTTACTTCAAATCGTGGAAGAAACAGCTCTGGGTCGCTCCTTTGGCTTCGAGCCTTCCTTCGAGAGGTCAGACTAAGTTAGATGAAGCTGACTTAGTTGAGAAAGAGGTAGAGCAGGTCAAGCTACTCAACCTAAGTGGTTTGAACCAAACAGGGTTCGATCCAAGACAACTGGGTTCAGCAGGTTCGAACTCAGCTCAAGTAGGCTAAGTTTGGGTTCAGAAATCCAAACCGGAATCTGGACCAAAAAGGACTTGGACTTTGACTTTAAACCCAACTAGGTTCAAGTCAAGTCAACTGGGTTTGGACCAGGTCAAGTGGGTTCAGACCCAGGTCAGGTGGGTTAGGACCAGGTCAGGCAGGCTCAGGCTAAGTCAAGCAGGCTCAGACCAGGTCAGGTGGGCTAGGCTAGGTAGGGGAGGTTTAGGAGAGAGAGAGAAGGCAAGAGAGAGAGGGGGTCGATTTTTATGAGAAGAGAGAGAGTGGGGAGGGCTATTTATAGCCCAAGCCCACCTCCTCTTAGGTTTTTCCATGCCCCTTCTACCCCCTTGGCTTCTTTTTAATTCCAAGAGGTTCCTTGGTGTGGGGCCCACCTAGATATTTCCATGGAATATTTTGTGGGTCCCACCAGATATTTTTTGAGGAATATTTTTGTGGGTCCCACCAATATTTCCGTGGGTCCCGCAAGAATTTCGGGTTTCTGGCGATTTTTTCCGAAAAATTCTGAGTACGCCATTCCCTTCGTATTGACGTAACTAAGAAAGTTGGCTCGCAGGAATCCTTTGATTTCATTCAGGTAGGAAGTTATGGCTTCCAGAGTGTTTGAGCATATATTCGCGATTTGACGAATATCCTAAGTATAACTGGCTCGCAGGAATTGATTCGTTTCGCATTCTGAGAAGAAATGTTATTTTTACCGGTAAATGCCTCATGAATTTTATTCAGATATTTTCTGAAAAATTGCGGGTCTTACATCATTACCCCCTTAAAGGAATTTCGTCCGCGAAATTCAGCTAAGAGTATAAGGTGAAGAGTTCAGGATATTTATCCCGCATATCCGATTCGGGCTCCCAAGTGCAATCATCGATTCCATGATGCTGCCACCTCACTTTAACAAGTGGAATGACCTTCGTTCTTAGCACTTGCTCCCGTCGGTCCATGATCTCCACTGGCCTTTTGTAAACACCCCAAAATTTTCAAAATGTTGTAAGTATCCCCTTTCTGCCCTTTGTCCCCATTTTCTGGGTAATTGAGTCAGTTTTAAATCTAAATCCCCTTTTTGTTTCTCAAAATTTGGTTGAAATTCAATTCATTTTCCATATCTGACTCAATTTCGGATCCGGATCCATCATCAAAATCCAAATTTGAGCTTCATTATCCAATTTTAAATTAAATTCTCAAAATTACCAAAATAATCTTTTGAAAAGCTCAAACACTTCGTCCGGTATCCGTTTGGATCCGTCGAGTTGTATTTCTCGATTCGAGGTTTAAAACTCGAACATTTCCTCCAAACCTGGGTCCAAACCCCTCTTTCTGAAGAAATTTTCCCCAAGATGGCCCGAAATTCTTGAGAAAACATTTTTAAATATTTCTTAGAAAAATACAAAAATTTAGTGTTTAAACTTTAAATCTTAGTTTTTCTATTACCAAAAATACAAAAAAAATGGAAAAATACAAAAAAAAAAACGGAAAAATCATGCTAAAAAAAAAAACCCAAAGAAATTAGGAAAAACTATGCGGTTTTTGAAGATTTTTGTCGAAAAACTCACCTTCAAACCATCTTTTTAGAAAAACCTGAAAAGGAGGCCTGTTTTTGGAAAAACTAAGTTTCGAGGTTTGAGGGTCGAGTTAGGGTTTTGAAAACCCTAACTCGCCTCCCTCCCTCGGCCATTCTCTCTCCCTCCATGGCTGACCACGCCCATGTGCATCCTTCATCCTTCAGCCATCCGATTTCCGCCATCTTCTTCCTCAACCCTCCATCACCAACGACTTCAACCCTTTCTCACATCCCTCTATCGCAGGACGGACACCCCCATCGTTGGTCGTCGATCCTCAACAAATTCTCCTCTGCTCGAAGCTTCCTCAGACTCTATATAAGCCGGGCAGCAGCAAAAAAGGTGGGGGGGCGAATCAACCTTCCACGGCTCCCTTTTCCTTCTTCCTTTCCGCTGTCTCCTTCCACTTCGGCGTAGTCGACTGAAAGGAACGGAGGTTGCAATGACAACTCGAAGCCCACTCAACCCTGAACCTTCGATCATGTACAATTTTAGTTAATCTCTTGTCAAGAATCGTTTGGGATGAAATTCAGAATCAATGATTTGAATCCTGAGGGTTGCAATACTGGTATACAGGTATGCATCATTTTTTTTATTCATGTTTTTTTTCTTTTTCTTATTGGCACCGTATATAGTTAGATCACCCTTTGTATTTGTTCGTCATTTTCCATGTCATGGCTTATGATTACCATTTCTATTGATCATCCTTGGTACTCTTCTAACCTGTGTCTTGGAGTTTACTCACTGACTTTCACGCCATCCCTTGCCCACCTGTGGCATTCATATGGTATTAAGTCACCATCCGCATCAGTTATTTTCTACCTTCTTTTTTTTTATTTTATTTTATTCAGCATAAATGTATTTTTTGTCTCTATGGTGTATCTGATTCATGGGTCCCCATTTAAACGTTGGACTCAATATTCCATTTATGTCAGGTTCAAGGACCAAGACCATATTCCTTGATGGTGTCAGCTTTAGTAAGATTCGTTGATTTCATTTCACCCCAAAATTTAAGGGGCCGATCTGGGTGTTAACCAGGATCCAATAAACCCGCTGTCAAAGTTATATAAAATCCTATTGCTAAGATTCTACAGATTTCTTTTTTTTTCTCTCTGTTGTTTTAGCAGGAATTTTGATGACCTGTATACAAAAAAAAAATTCAAAGATCCCCATCACATCTTATGAGGTTTTAGATGTTATCTGAAGCGCTGAACTACCAGTTTGTGATGGAAAGTCCAAGTTTCATCTTCCTTTTGTTGGACTGCCCCATTTCCTTCGAGCAAAGTGTCACCATTTGTTTTGTTTCTGTGCAACACTTAGAACTGCCACCTTGGAGGCCAATCTTGGTCAATCCATGCAAGTGTAAGAGCCAAGATGCTGGTCCTCGGTAACCTGAGCATGCAGGTAAGAGAGAATCAGAGTTCACCATCATAAATTATGAGAAATTGGCTTAATTAATCGATTTTTTGGTAAGGCCACAGAATATGATGATACTTTGGCAGCTATACAATCTTGATTTCAAGTCAAATCCACACCTGAATATGTCAACATATGTTCATGAGGTTCCGAGTTACCTCCCATCCACTCATTTACTGGTATGAGGTAAGTCCCCTTTCCAAATACTGTCATTAAATAGTCAATAGTCTAGAAGAATTGGCTTCGCAAAACCAAGTGCAGAAGCAATATATATGTTGTATGCCCCTTTTCTGTCCCATCTTGATGCATAGCATATTATCAAGTAGTGTACATTCCTTGGGATATGTTATTTAAATGATTTGGATATAATTAAAATTTCAATTGTTATTTTTTTTTTTTTTTTGCATTTTTTTTTCTTCATGATTTACCATCTCTAAATTTTTTTTTGGTCGCACTCACATCTTCTGTTCTGTTTTACATCCAGTATACCACTACATCTGTGTCATTTCCATTGCTACAACTACTGCTGTACTTTTCCACCATTAATTGTACCTTCACACACAACAACATTGCATGTCATTCCCTTGCACCAGCCTCCTTTAATATCACTGTCCATGACACATTCATGACATCCCAAACCAGTCACAATGTCAATGAAATCTCAATGTGAGTAGATAAGTTGTAGGTGTAGAGGCAGCTGAATTTACTTATCTAAGTCGGTTTGATCCGAACCAATAAGGAAAATCTGGTTCTAATTTTAGGCGGAGTGAGGACTCTTAGAGGGGCTTTCATATAGACCACTGATGAAAAATTGCTGGGGTAATAGTGGTATGAATGACCAGCTTCTTCTTCCAAATGCAAGCTTTTCCTACATAGGAAATCCAAGTCAATTCGTTCATACCCTGTAAAACTGCACTAGTTATTTAAAGTTGTTGGTCAATAGGGCGTGCCGCCATAGAGTGACCTCTCAATGATGTTGTATAATGTGTATCAGCTCAAAGAAAGCATGTCAAGGGGCCCACTTCAGTCTGTAAATCCTACAATAATATGGGGTTTTTCAGGAAGTGAATGATCGACATACAAATAAAAAGGGTGTTCCTGAACTTCTGTCTAAATTCCATTAACATAGCAGTCATACTTAGCATATTCCCCTCTGTGGTGGTTCTTACAACAGCACATACAATCAATGGCTACAATCTCACACCACTGCCTGTTGTCCAGTACTAGCAAGTGTCCTATCACCATAGTATTCCAGCCTATACATTTTTTTCCTCCAGTACACCATTCCACCTATATATATATGTATATATGTATGAGTATATATATATACATATATATATATATATATATATATACATTCATGTATATAAGTACTCATATGTATATATATATATATATACATATATGTATATATGTACATAGATATATATCATTTCTTTCTTTTTTCTTTTCTCTTTCTCTTTGCATATTGATCAAGTTTTTTTTGCAAGGAATACGTAGAAAACATCATTATTTGGAGTTGTAAATTCAATTTCCTGTATTGTAATAGTTAGGTCTTAATGAGAATTTACATTTATTGTTTTAGGTAGAATGAATGAGCATTATAGAATATCATGAATTGTTTATTCCATGCATTTTTATCTTTTTCTCTTTATTTCTCAAAATCCTCACAATGGTGAAACACGAATGGCACGTACACCATTTCGTAAGAGGTAAGTTAATTCTAAATTGACGATTTACATCAACGGCCATAGTCGGGGTGTGAACAAAACTTAGAATTCTTATCTTTTACGAAATAACACGGGATCCACACTGGATCTATTTTCAAAATTCATCATATTTTCCTTAAAAAAAAATCTTTTATTAGAATTTAACTTAAAATTAACCCAAAATATATACCAATGGCCATAGTCAGGGTATATTGAGAGTTAATTTCATTTTAAATTCTATAAAAGCACCAAATGTGTTTCATTCTTCACCTGAATTTAAATATAGATTATTATATAATACATTCAATGACCATAGTCAAGGATGTATTATATCTTCAATCTTATTTTAATTCATCCAAAGAATGAAATAGCTTTTCAAAATCCAATTTCAAAATCCTTTAAATCCATTCATCATTTAGGATAGAACTGCATCATATTTTCAAAATTACTTTTTCAAAAACTCCAAGTGATGTAAATATCTTCTTTAATCAATCTTCAATCCTATGCATCTTTTTCAATTCTATTTCATTTTTCATCTCAGAGTCCAATTTAACTTTGAGATTTCAATTTCATTTCATATTCAAAATTTCCAATTCAAATTCGTTTTCAAAGTTCAATTTTACTTTGAATATTCAAATTCATTTTCAAAAGACTCCAATCAAACTCAAAGTTCAATTTAACTTTGAGATTCTTGATTCATTTCAAGCTTCAAATCCCAGGTCTAAATTGACTTTAGGATTCATCTATATATTCAACATTCAATTTCTAAAATTCCTTTTCCCAAATTCAAATCAGACTTAGAAATTCTTGATTCCTCTTTTGAATTTAACTCCAAATCCATTTTGAGATCCAAAATTCAACACTCATATTGGATCTCAGACTTCAGATCCAATTCCTCTTTAGGATTCAGAATTCAACACTCATATTGGATCTTAGACTTCAGATCCAATTCCTCTTTAGGATCCAGAGTCCAATTTCACTTTGGATCTCAGACTTCAGATCCAAATCCATGTTAGGATCCAGAATCCAGTTCATGTTGGATCTTAGACTTCTGATCCAAATCCATCTTAGGATCCATAACCTAATTTTATCTCGGATCTCAGATCTCAGATCTTAAATCCATCTTTAGATCCAACTCCATTCCCAATTCTAGATTTCAAATCCAATTCCATTTTCAGATCTCATCTGAATTCCCTAAATCAATTTCTATTCTTAATCTATTCCAATTCAAAACTTCAAAATCTAAATTCAAAGTATTCATTTCCTTTCCTAAAATCAAATTCAAAGTTCAAAGTCCATTTCTGACCTTGAAACTTCATTTCCTTTCATTTCAAAGCTTCAAGTCATTCTTTCTCATTTATTCTTCCAAATCCTGATTTACTTCAAAAACTTAGAACTTCTCGGATCTATCTTAAGTTCTAAGTTAGATTAAAACATTTCTTCACTCCTTTACCAAGTTCATCTCAGAATACTTGGAAATTTCTAAATCAATTTTCAAAAGAGCATACATCCTTGCATTGCACAAGCATGATTCTCTGTGCATTTAGATCTTTTTAGGATAAATTCTTAGATTATATTTAGGCAAAGCAAAAAGGCATAGATTCGATCCTTGGTTCGATTACCCCTGGTAAAGGCGCCAGGAACGGTCGAACCTCGTACCGACGAGCGAATCCCGTCTCTCCATTTTCCCGCAATATTTTAAAAAATGGAGGCGAGTTATTTGCTAAATATTTTCAAATTAAGGTCAAGTGAGACCGCGTAAAATAGTTCCTCTTCTCTCTTTCTTTCTTTCTTTTCTCTTCTCTCTTTCTTTTTCTTTCTTTTATTCCACTCCCTTCCAAAAAGGAGGAGAATAGAGGTTAGAAAAAGGAAAAGAGAAGGAAGAGAGAGAAACCACAAGAGAATAGGAAAAATTTTGCGATGATCACAGATTTGGCGACCGAGATGGGACCTCGTCTTTGTCCGGTTGGATCTATGTCTTTGCTTTGCTTTTATATAATCTAAGTCTTTATTCTAACACATGTCAGCTACATTTCCATGCAAACCTTAGGAGCCTAGACTCTGTCCTAAGCTGACATCATTGCATATAGGATCTAAGTATGGTTTGGTAGGACCATATTGAGAAGAATATTCCATGTTCACATTAGACTTAGGTTTTAAATACAACTCTTCTCAATTTTAGGGATTGAATGCAAAAACAATGTATGCAAGTGTATGCTTCTTTTTCATTTAAAATCTATCTCTTTAGGACTTGCATTAAAGCCTTCTGATTTTATTGCATGTTGATCATATTTTGAAAACATCCCTACCTATATTGTCCCGGTCTTCACGTTGCTGGGCTGTCTCACTGAACCATAGTTTGAGAGAGAGCCTCACAACTGGACCACTTATTTGGGTTCGCGCCCCCCTACCACGTACCTAAGGGCCATAGTCCGAGGTATATCGGTAGGTGCTCAAGGATGTTGGGAAGCCCTTACCTTAGAACCGGAGAAAAATCTTATGTGCCACGTACTTCGAGCTCCGGCTTGAGTATATCGGCATACCTAGATTGGAATCAGATGATCTGAACCATATAGTTAGGATTAAGGTCCTACAAGCTATTTCAAATATTGCATATAGAGTCAGACTTTAGGGAGTGCTGTGTGCGCATCCTTGTTTGTGCAGCTATGATTATGGGATGTTTTTCTTGTGTTCTCCTATATCGACCTCTTTTAAAACCCTGGGTGTACTATTTAAAACTTCCTCTATTTTCAAAAACCCCAGGTGCATATTTTTCCCTTTGCCTATATTCTTTTCCTTTTTTTTTGTTTTTGTATGTCAAAACTTTTTCTTCAAAACCCTGGAAAGTCTTTTTCAAACCCCCTGTTCTTTTCAAAATTTCCAGGATTAATGTTTGTCCCCTTCTTTCATCGAAAAGTCTATCCGTAAGTCCTGCATTCTACCTGACTCTCTTCCTCTTTTTTGCCTCAGTATCACTCCGATGGCATCCAAATCTCCCGATGCTATCTTTCCTTGGGATCATGTCTTCTATCAAATAAGGGATGGAACCCCAGATCATCGGGTCATTCAGTCTCGTACCTTCTTCCCTAGGTGGTACTATTCTTGGTTCACCGCCTTCTCACATATGTTCCCAGACCACTTGGACGATTGTGGATTGGAGATTGCATCGGCAGTTGGCAAGCGAACCATCAACGGCAGTCTAATTCAAGCTATGGCAGAGCGATGGAACCCGCGTACCTGCACATTTTGGTTTCCGTGGGGAGAGATGACTATGCTAATGGACGAATTCAATGATATCATGGGATTGCCAGAACCAGCTGGTCAGCCAGATGATCCGGTCGAGCAACAATTTTTGATCAATGTCAAAGGGGTAGATGTTCGAGAAGCATTGGCCAGAGCTACAGGGAGCAGATCCTGGCCTCTCACAGAGATCAGCGGAAGTCAGTTCATCGATCTATTCGAACTCTACAACAAATATGGGGCCTACGAAGAAGTCGATACCTTATCTCGAGCAGCGAAGGAAAGAATCCAGCATGCCATGGTCCTATGCACAGTGGGGCTGGCATTCTTTCAGGATGGTCAGAATTTCATCGATATCAGAGTCGCCCAACTTTTTCGAAGATGGGGAAGCAAACAGACCCGTCAGCTTTCAGTATCCATGGCAGCTCTAGCATTTCTCTACAGAGGTTTAGCTCGATTTGCCCTCGAAGAAACCATTCTGGTGGAAGGATGCACGTATGCCTTGTAGTCGTGGTTCCCGCGACATGTACCGTCAAAAGCCAGCTCTTTCAGATTCAGCAACAAGCAGCCAAAGTCAGCCATTCAGTGCCGGGCTTTGATCGAGAAACTGCATCAGGAGGAAATCATTTGGGATTTCTTCGACAGAAAAGAGACCATTCCTCGCTACACCTATGCTCGTGACAAGCGTTACAAACTGCTTGGTCCGTTCTTCTGCGTAGACTATCAGCCAGAGAGATGTCTCAGACAGTTTTCGCAGTGGCAGGTTCGTGCCAACACTCGCTTCCCGACAGGCCGCATGCCAGAGTTTGATCTACGGTCAGATCAGTGGTCTGGAGCATACCACGTCGCCAAATACACTTGGGACTCCTTTATTCCTTTGTCTATATTTTCTGGTCCTAATGTATCATCAGAGTATCGAGAATGGTGGCAAACTGTCTGCCTACCTTCTCTTTGTATTTAAATTTCGTCATCAATGAAAATGCAAACTTTTATTTTGTGGCCAAATCTTATTTTATTTCATTTAGTTACGGATTCATCCCCAGTGATGAGACCCATTCTGTCTATTCTTCTATCCCTCGTCATAATAGACGACCTCGCCTAGGTCATAAGGCGCATTTTGTCACCATAAAAGGGTGATGCGATCATTGCAAAAATTTGTCAATTCCTTCCCTCATGCCTTTCCTAAAAGAAATCACATTTTCAAAAAAATTTCTCCGGACCCTAATCTTTTCACAATATTTAACAGGAATCACTGGCATTGGCAAAATGGTCGTAACAAGGGCAGGAAAAGAAATAGTTCCTCAACACAGCGACAGCGAGGCCGAAGGGATGGATTCTTCCAAATCGGTCAGAGGACAAAATTAGAATCAAACAGATGATATCGATCCAGCCATGTATAATCTGTTTAAAAGAATGATGACCAAAATGATGGCTGAGCAGGCCGAGGCCAGTCAAAAAGAAGTCGTTCCAAAGAGCAAGCCAAAGAAGAAGGCCGTGAAGAAGCCAGTCAGGATTGTTAGGAAGCAAGTACAGCCCGACACCACTTCTGAAGAAACAGAATCAGTTGAGGAATCAGAAGAAGAAGAGCAGCTTGTCTATCAGAATCCTCCACCGCAGTTTGCAAAGACCACTGCAGAGCCCGAATAAATCAACAAGCCCGTTCCAACTAATGACCCGATGCAGGAGCAAATGAAAGAAATGAATCGGGCCATCAAGGATATTCAAGCTAAAAGCAAGGGCAAGCAGACCTATTCCGGTGAAGACTTCTATCATGGTCTCGACGGGGATGACAATTTGGAGAATCTCCCTCGAAAGTTTCTTAAATTCGATGGAACCAGTAACCCCAAGGCTCATTTGGCCACCTTTTATGCCGAGTACGGCCGGTTCAGAAAAGATAATCGGGCGTTATTCATATGCTTTCCTCGCAGCCTTGAAGGGGTAGTGGCCAGGTGGTATGCAGACCACATTAATCCTATCGAACTACGAGAGTTCGATAAAGTTGTCAACTTATTCATTGAGCGCTTCATGTTCAATGTTGAAGCCTCACCAACCCTCAATCATTTGTACAATTTAAAACAGATGGAGAATGAGAAAGCCAGTGAGTTCATCCACAAATGGAGGAGCACCTGTAACAGAATGAAGGTCCCCATCCCGGAGGAGCACGCCCTGCAGATTATTCTGAATAACTTTGCCCAGCCTTTGAGGAACCTCATTTCCACTTCACCTGCCAAATCGTTCATCAAATTAATTGAGAGAGCCGAGTGGCTCGAGACCGGCCTGGACAATGGTCTATACGAAGGATATCCTTTTGTCAGAGGAAATCCTGATCAAAAGAAAAAGGCGCACGTCGCCTATGCCGCAGGATCGACAGATCAGGGCAGCAGTGATTCCGGCAAAAAGAAGAACAAGAAGGGCCACCACAAGAACTCAGGACATCCTAGTGACGAAAGGACAAACTCGGCAGCCCAGAAGGGAAAATTTATTAAGCCGCAGCCTGTTCAGTCAGCACCCCAGTCAGAAGCGAGGCAGCCAGAAAAGCCAAAGCACGAAGGTTGGAGTTATGATCGGGAATTCTCAGCCTTAGAACAGTCCCGCGAAGACATCTTAGAATATATGATGTCGAAAGGAATGATTAAGCTCCCCAAGGTGGCAGATCCTCCTGTCGCTATGGGTAAATGGACTGATAAATTCTGCAAATTCCATCGAACTGTCGGACACGACACCGAACATTGCTTTGTTCTCAAGAACATCATTCAGGACTGTATTGACAAGAACATGTTAATTGAGGACGAGGATGAGCAACAGCCAGAAATCTTGTCCAAACCATTCCCTAAGCATTCAGCTTCGGTCATCTCAAAGCAAGCATTGTCTTTGCAAGACAGTATCCAACCATGTTCTAGGCAGGACATTCAAGATCAACATCAGGTCCTAGTCCTTCGCCAAGCACAGTCATCCGTTAAGAGGGCGGATGTCACCCCATTTTTCAATGAATCAACAAAGGCAGCAACAGGAACTGCCAAAGTAGTCCCCAGGATCCCGAAGCGCTTTATCAAGGCAGCTTCGAAGAAAGAAGAGGCTTCAGGATCAATTCAGAAGCCGATTACTACATTATCCAACATCTCTATCTTGGACCTGACCCACGCTTCATCTGAGCACCAACAAGCGCTAGAAGATCTTCTCAGAAAGATCAAAGTCAAGCCTAGCACGACTCCGCAAGATATGGCTCAGATTGTCAATCAGGCCATGACGAATGCACCAATCACCTTTTCTGATGAGGATTTGCCAAAGCCCCATTCGTTTCATAACAACGCCCTATACATAGTAGTGCGGACCAAGGGCATGACAGTCCCTCATGTGCTCGTCGATGGAGGCAGCAGCCTAAATATCTGTCCAGAAATGACAACCAAGGCTTTGGGATTAAAGGAAGAGGAATACACCCCAGATCCGATCACGATCTACGGTTTTGATAACCATGGACAGACAGCCAAGGGGAAGATATTTCTCGAAATTTTCATCAACTATTCGGTACATATGGTCCTGTTTCATGTAGTAAATGTGCCACCTACATACAATCTGCTCCTTGGACGCACTTGGATTCATAACGCCAATGCGGTCCCATCAACCTTGCACCAATGCATCAAATGGTCGAAGGGAGGCATGATCACCATGGTCCTAGGAGAGGATCCAGAAGAACGACTCCCGCAGCCGATGATTCCCCGTCCCACTTTCACTGCCGACATCCCGAGCATCCAGGAAGCCGAAGAAATTGATCTAAGTGAAAGTCTGGATATGCTAAATTTGAAAGAAATCCAGCCTACAGAAAATCTCACTGCAGTTGTTCAGTGGCAGGGGCCCCGCTTCTTCAAGCTAGGAGGACGCCTCGATTGCACCTCAATTAAAGATCACCCTCTGTTTCCTCGATTCTCAAAATCAAGGAAAGGATTTGATCTCCTAATGAAGCACGGGTATCAGCCTTTCAGGGGTTTGGGCAAAGATGAAGACGGCATCCTGGAGCCGATCATCCCTGTTCAGCATGCCACCGGCACAGGCTTGGGTTTCACAGGTCAGTCATCAGGCAGAAAGACCATCTTCGTCAAGGGAGCTCAGTAATGAAGACAATGCCAGTGTTTTCTGTTCTCTTTCCCTTTTGTCATCTTGGAAGGGCAAGATCCGCCTTGGTTTCTTTCTTTCCTTCAAACGATCACTTGTAAATATCAAAGTTATTCAATCAATGAAAAGTTTGTGTGCACGAATTCTTTGCTTATGTTTTTGTCTATATTGTCATTCTTCATTTCCGTACAAAAGGCTATTTTTCGAACATTTTTTCCTTTTCTCAAAAGTCCTCCTTTTCACTTACAGGATTGCCGTGATCATGGCTCCTAAATCATTCAAAAAGCTCGTTATCAATACCAACCTTTTTCAAAATATACCAGCCAAAGCGTGCAAAGCGAAGGCAGGGGCAGAAGTCAGCAAAATGACAGAGCGGATTGAGGAGTTGGCAGAATTCGACTCGACAATTCAAGATTTGCCAGAATTTGCCAGCATTCAAAAGCAGGATGAACCATCGCCATTGGTTCAGGATCCAACAGAGGATGTCAATATTGGTTCAGAAGATTATCCAAGAATCCTCAAAATTGGTTTCAGTTTAAGTTTTGATGAGAAGGAAAGGCTCATCTACTTCCTCAAACAGCATCAGGAAGTCTTCGCTTGGACTTATGAGGATATGCCAGGTTTAGACTCCAAGTTAGTCGAGCATCGCCTTGTGTTGAAGCCAGATTGCAAACCAATCAAATAGAAACTCAGAAAAATGGATCCTTGAGTAGCACCACAAGTTAAAGAAGGACTTGAGGAGTTGTTAAAGGCAGGATTCATTCGGACCATTGAGTATCCAGACTGGTTGGCAAACATTGTGGCAGTCCCCAAAAAGAATGGCAAAGTTCGGATTTGTATTGACTTTAGAGATCTGAACAAAGCAACCCCAAAGGATGATTATCCACTCCCCAACATCGATCTTCTGATCGATAGCACGGCAGGCCATGCCATGTTCTCCTTCATGGATGGATACTCGGGCTACAATCAAATCAAGTTGGCCGCTCGTGACCAATCCAAGACTTCCTTCACCTCGCCTTGGGGTACCTTTTGCTATACAGTCATGCCGTTTGGACTCTAAAACGCAGGGGCAACCTATTAGAGGGCTATGGCAGTAATCTTTCACGATCAGATGCACAAGAACATGGATACCTACGTGGATGACATCCTGGTCAAATCTAAAGAAGGCGAGGATCATCTCGATGCTCTCAGCCCAGTCTTTGAAAGACTTATCCTCTATAAGTTGAGACTCAATCCGCAGAAATGTGTCTTCGGGGTAGAGTCAGGCAAGCTACTTGGCTACATGATCAGCAAGAAAGGCATAGAGGTGGATCCGGCCAAAGCTAAGGCAATCATCGACATGCCGCCTCCCACCAACCTCAAAGAATTAAGGAGCCTTCATGGGCGCATTCAGTCTATTTGACGTTTCATCTCAAATTTGGCCATGAGATGCGAGCCCTTCAATTACTTGCTAAGAAAAGAAGTGAAATTTGAATGGGGATCAGAATGCCAACTCTCATTTGAGCGCATCAAAAAGTATCTCCTCAATCCACCTGTTTTGAAGCCACCGGAACTCGGAAAGCCGCTGCTCTTATATATTTCTGTCAACCACAATGCTTGTGGCGGATTTCTTGCGCAGTATGAGGAAGGCAGCCGGATAGAGCATGCCATCTACTACATCAGCAAGACTTTCATCGATTATGAAAAGAGTTATTCTCAGATGGAGAAAACATGTCTAGCCTTAGTGTGGATGTGTCAGAAACTGAGACATTATCTAATGGCGTCAGAAGTCAAGATCCTGTCGAGACTCAACCCTCTCAAATACATCCTTGAGCAGCCTTTTCTTACAGGACGGATTGCGAAATGGCAAGTCCTCCTGATGCAGTATGATTTGGAATACGTTTCTCAGAAATCAGTCAAGGGTCAGTCCATCGCAGATCAGTTATCAGATTTCCCGTTGACAGAAGAAATCAAAGCAGAAGATGATTTTCCTGACGATCGCATCTGCAGTGTTCAGGAATCTCCACTCTGGACTCTATTCTTTGATGGAGCCAGAAATATGTCTGGTATAGGAATTGGGATCTTGTTAATCACTCCTGAAAAGGAGATGCTCCCTTATTCCCTCAAGCTCAATTTCCAATGTACTCACAACATGGCTGAGTATGAAGCTCTAATACAAGGCCTCAAAATTTTGCACGACTTTGATGTCAAGAGAGTACACGCCTTCGGCGACTCATTACTTGTTATCAGCCAAGTTAATGCTGAATGGCAAGTCAAGGATTCAAAGTTGATCCCTTATCAAAAGATTGCCTTAGCTCTCATAGGCAACTTTGAAGAATTTCAGCTCAATCATGTCAAGAGGGAATACAATCACATAGCCGATGGTTTAGCCTGCTTAGGCTCTATTTTGTCTTTTAAAGACAGTGAATCCTGTCGTTCCTTCGAGATCGGCAGACTTGATCAACCTGCCTACATTCCAGTTGAGCAAGTGAACCAGGCCGCTCAGAAGGAAAAGCCTTGGTATCAAGACATCAAAAGCTTTATTGAAACCGGTGAGTTTCCAGCAGAAATGCCGAGAAAGGAGCAACATGCAATTCAACGCATGTCAGTCTGCTATTTTATCCTTGCCAATACTCTCTACCGTCGTGGGTTCAGTTCTGAGTATGCCAGATGCTTAGACAAAGCCGAAGCCATGGAA
Organism: Nuphar pumila; assembly: GCF_984573655.1. Classification (NCBI taxonomy): domain Eukaryota; kingdom Viridiplantae; phylum Streptophyta; class Magnoliopsida; order Nymphaeales; family Nymphaeaceae; genus Nuphar; species Nuphar pumila. Next base: position 71,017,224 of record NC_143259.1, on the reverse strand, counting down.
GTTATCTAAGAGGCGCACGAAGGAATTTGTGGTGGCCACGTCGGCTACCAGACACTCGTCAAGTAGATTATCCGCGCAGGATATTATTGGAAAACCATGCAGCAAGATTGCCATCAATTTGTAAAGAAATGCGTCAAGTGTGAGATGCACGCGCCTTCCATTCATGCGCCAGCTGCATACTTGCAATCCGTGGTCTCTCCTTGGCCCTTTTTGATGTGGGCCTTCGACGTAGTTGGTCCGATCACTCCTTCTGCATCAAATTATCACAAATACTTCCTCGCAGCTACAGAATACTTCACCAAATGGGTCGAGGTTGTGACTCTGCGAACAGTAGAAGGCCGGCATGTGGTTTCATTTATTCATAAAAACCTTCTATGTCGCTTCGGCGTCCCACATGACATTGTGTCAGATAATGGCAGTCATTTCAAGAATGAGAAGATGAAGACCTTCTGCTCGAAGTTTGGGATTCATCACCACTTCTCAGCTCCTTACTATCCCCAAGGGAACGGTCAGGCAGAGGCCACCAACAAGATCTTGATCCGCATTCTGGAAAGAACTGTGGAGACGGGCCGTGATTGGCACGAGAAGATGCACGACGCACTTTGGGCATACCGAACCACCATTCGAACCCCAACAAATGCTACGCCTTCAGAGCTTGTTTATGGGACAGAGGTAGTGTTACCTCTACATGTTCAGAAGCCCGCACTCAAGTTTGCGTCGCTCGTTGAACTTCCACTTGATAAGTATCAGCAGCAGAGATTGGTACAGCTTGATCTACTAGACGAGAAAAGACTCAAGGCAGCATAGCACGCTCAAGCCTATCGTCAGAGGATAGCTAGGCACTACGCCAAGTCAGTCATTGAGAGAAGGTTTCGAGTTAATGATCTTGTGCTCAGATCGACAGCTCATCTCAAGCATCGGCCAAAGGGCAAGTGGTCACCCAATTGGGAAGGCCCTTATGTGGTTAAGGAAGCATTGCCCCGTAATTCCTATTGTCTGATCAATGCAGATGGAGCGGAATTGCCAGATCCTATTAATGCTTTACATTTGAAGAGATTTTACACTTAAATTCCTAGCCTTTTGTACTCTTCAAAAGTCTCTCTCAATAAAGCGATGATCTTCTATTTCTTCTCCCTGATACTGGGGCATTTTTATTTTTGATCTATATATATCTTCCTTCGTCATATGCAGGCAGGATTAGACGAACTCGCTTTCTGAAAAATTCGTCAATCTTTCGGTTGATCTATTTTTAAATTACATCTATTTCATTTTCTGATTTAATTGAATCTTCATCGATTTGTTATCCATTTTATCATTTTGTCAAGTATTTATCAAGTTTTTATCAAATTTTTAAATTTTATCGATCTTTTATTTTGCATCCCTTTCAGGCTAAGGGTTAAAACCTGAATTACTCCCCATAAACTCTTCAATTCATATTAATCTTTTATTCATTCTCCTCCAGGATAAGGGAAAATCCTGAAGTCATCAAAATTCAGACCATCTTGGGTCAAGAATCTTGAATAAATCTTTGTAATCGTCGGAACCTATTCATGCATTCTGTCAATTCTTCTAAAATCCGACTCTGGGGTAAGAATTATCTCCTTCTCAACCGGGTTCCGACTCGGATTTTTCCTTTTGTATGTTCTTATTTTTTCTCAAGTTCCGACTTGAACTTCCTTTTGAATCCAACGCTCGCGTTGGACAATTCTTTGTTTTGAGAATTCGAGTTTTCGAACCCGATTCTCTCTTGTATTTAAAAACCGGGTTCCGACTTTGATTTTCTTTCTTGTATATTCCCATTTTTGAAGTTTCAAGTTCCGACTTGAACTTCCTTTTGAATCCAACGCTCGTGTTGGACAATTCTTTGTTTTGAGAATCCGAGTTTTCGAACTTGATTCTCACTTTCTTTTTTTGTATTAAAAACAGGGTTCCGACTCGGATTTTCCTTTTTTTATATATATATATATTCGCATTTCTGAAGTCTCAAGTTCCGACTTGAACTCCTTTTAAATCCAACGCTCGCGTTGGACAATTCTTTGTTTTGAGAATTCGAGTTTTCAAACCCGATTCTCACTTCCTTTCTTAAAAAAAAACGGGTTCCGACTCGGGTTTTCCTTCTTGTATATTCTCATTTTTGAAGTTTCAAGTTCCGACTTGAACTTCCTTTTGAATCCAACGCTCGTGTTGGACAATTCTTTGTTTTGAGAATTCGAGTTTTCAAACCCGATTCTCACTTCCTTGCTTGTATTTAAAAAACCGGGTTCCGACTCGGGTTTTCCTTCTTGTATATTCTCATTTTTGAAGTTTCAAGTTCCGACTTGAACTTCCTTTTGAATCCAACGCTCGTGTTGGACAATTCTTTGTTTTGAGAATTCGAGTTTTCAAACCCGACTCTCACTTCCTTGCTTGTATTTAAAAACCGGGTTCCGACTCAGATTTTCCTTCTTGTATATTCTCATTTCTGAAGTTTCAAGTTCTGACTTGAACTTCCTTTTGAATCCAATGCTCGTATTGGACAAGTTATTGTGAATCCGAGTTTTCATTCATCATTTCCCCTTCAGGATAAGGGATAATCCTGAAATACCGGCAATCATTCTCGCTTAATTCTCAAGTATCTTTAAATGTCGGTCTCATTTTCAAATTCTCCTATTAAACCATCCAGTGCTCATACTGGTGTGCGTTTTTCAAAAACCCAGCGCTCGTACTGGGGCTTTCTTTTTGAAATCCAGTGCTCGTGCTGGTACATCTAGCGCTCGTGCTAGTGTTGGGCTGACTAATCAGTCAGCCATCCAGGTTCAGCCTTTGTGCTAACCAAACATCATCATTTCAAACTATAAATTCTCAATTTCAACCTTCGGGTTATCATTTCATCAAAAATCAATCTTTTCTTGCGAAGGACCCTCTTCAGAGAGAGTTCGAGGGAGCTCGTTCTTTTCGCATACAACCATCTTTCGTTCGCAAGGACCCTCTTCCAGGGAGAGTTTGAAGGGACTCATTTTCTTCGCGAACAGTTTGCAAAACGACAACCAACTTTACACAAGAGAACCCTTTTTCCAGGGAGAGTGTTATCATCGCAAAATTTTTCCCCTCCCTTGCGAGAGAGAAACGAATTTCGCGAGTCAAACTCGACCAAAGTTTTGAAATTGGTTTTAAAAATTACTCGCCTCCGTTTTGAAAATTTGCGGGAAAATTCCGTAGAATGGGATCCGCCTGTCGGTACGAGGTTCAACCGTTCCTAGCGCCTTTACCAGGGGTAATTGAACCAAGGATCAATTATGTGCTTTAACTTGACTCAAATATCTAAATGATGCTCTATTTTTCCTAGAATGCACAAAGAATCAGGCTTGTGCTATGGAATTTTAAAAAAAATGCAAGTTTAAAAAAAATATGATGTTTGCTTTGGAAAATTGAAATATGCTGGAAAAATGATTGGAAAAGTACTTGAAATTGGGATTCCTGGGAAAATTATTGAAGTTCATTGAAAATCAGAAATTTGCATTGGAAAGTGATTTCTCAGGAAAACTTGAACTTTGGAAAATCGATTTTGAAATTTGGAATTGCTTTGCTGAGAAAATGGATTTGAGAATTCTAAGAAAATCTAAGAAATTCATTGGAAAATGACTTTTGAAATGGAAAATAAATTCTCAGGAAAACTGGAAAATATGAGAAAATCGATTTATGAAAACTTGAGATTTTGAAATTTGAGAATTTGAAAACATAGGAAAATCTTGGTTTGAAATTGGGAAATGCTTTGAAATCTCTTTTGAAAACTCAGGATTTTGAGAAAATCAGATCCTGAGAAAAACTTGGAAAATTTTGAGAAAGCTGAATTTTCTGAAATTGAAATTGGAAAATGAATTTGAGAATAATGCAATTTGAATGATATGAATGAATGAGTATGAATTTAAAAAGGGAATTTCATTGAGAAATTGGGAAATCCTTTTGAAACTTTGAAAAATGCAGTGCATTTTTGAAGTTAGCCTAAGAGTGTAGGCTGAATGCGGCTGATATAAAGATCATAAATCTTGGTTTTCTTCGTATTCTAACTATGGCCATAAATACGAATCCCACCGAGTTTATAAACTCCATAAAAGCTTATGCACGTGCCATTCGTGTAAACCATAGTGGATTTGAAATAAATGCACATGAATCATACATCAAATATTGAAATTTGCATAAATTAAACTATATGCAATGCAACCCTATTCTAAGCAGAAAATGTAACTCTTATTCCAAATATTACATTGATTTTTACATTGAATTGAAATAAAAGAAATAAAATGGCTAAGTCTTCTTCTTGAATATTCCTGCAAAACTGGAAAATAAAGTTAGTACAAAAATGTAGGTTTTTCTGAATTTATCCGAAAATATGGAAAATTATCGGATATTATTCAGATATAAACCCAAAATCATACCCCCTTTGATATAAACATGATGAATAATGAATAAATTTCGAAAATAAACTTGAAAATTCGAAATTGGGGTCAAAATGACCAAAATACCCCTGATGACCTTGAAATCAGGGTTTTCTGAAAGAATTTTTGTAAATTTTGGAAATTTGAAAATCAAATGAAATAAATCAAACATAATATGATGAAATATGATGATATGCATGAAATTTTGGAGAATTAGAAATTGAAATTTCGAAATTTAGGTCAAAATGACCAAAATACCCTCGATAACAAGACTATGGCCTTGAAACCAGGGTTTTCTGAAATAAATTTTGCAAAATGGAAAAATATGAAATGCAAATGAGATTAAAATTAACCCTAATATGATTCTGCATGCTTATGTACATGATAAAAACCCTAAAATGGCGAAAATATCATAAAATATCAAATTTAACTTGATTTTCGCTTCTGAATTTAAAGATAAACTAACACATGGAGCAAATGAACTTGGAATTAAACCAAATTTGGCATGAACACCTAAAATAACCCTAAAAACAGAATGGAGCTCGAAAATCTAATTTTTTTGTACTTTTAAATATGAAAATTCAAATAAAAACCCTAAATTTTATGATTTTTGCCTAAAATATTGATTCTAAAGGGGATTTAGGATATCCAACTTCCATAAAAATTTCCCAAATTTTATGGGATGACATAGGACAGTAAGGCAAGGATTTTTTCCTTTTACACTTTCTGTTTCTGACCTATGGTCGGAGCTGTACCACTCCAGCAAATCGGATCGGAATCCGGCGACTCTAGTAAATGAAGGAAACAGACAGGTTTCGGTAGAAAATGTGGTAAAATGGCAGACAGATGGGGAAATGGCTGAAATTGTGGGAAAATGTCCCTGACAAACATAGGAAGATTTTATCTTTTGACACTATTGGGATTTAAGTTACGGTTTGGAAAAGACCACACTGTTATCAGAGACCTAAATCTCTGGAATTTCTGGACATTGGAATCTGTTAGACAGAAAGAGAAAATCCAGGAAAAATAATGAAACAGATCCAAAAATTCCCAAATTTTGGGAAATGACAGGAAATCATGTTAAAAACAACTTTCATGTTGAAAGTTTTTGCAGACGGACTAAAGATTTGGAGGAGTCGGTGCATTAAGATCTGTCTATATCCTGACAAAAGAGAATCGAGATTTTCCCAGGAGTCTGAGAAATCTGATTTTTTACAGAGGTCAAAACTGACTGGAAAAACCTCAAAATTTCCAGATCATTAGTAGATTCAATCATGAATCTACTGTGATTTTTGGAAGACAATCCGAATCTTCCACAAGGGTGGTGCCGGAGGTTTTTGTCTGCTAAAGCAGAAATTGAAAATTCAGAGAAGTCCAAAATCCCAGCTTGGGATTTGATTTTTTTGATAAGGTTCCAAAACTCAAACGGATCTAAATTTCTAACATGAGATCTTGGACAAATAAACCTAACTACAAATATTTTTTTTTTGGATTTATTGAAACGAAAATCTATGTAAAATAATGACTGCAACTTATGTTGAAATTAACATCTACAAGTTTTAATACGAATCTTAAGGACATTAAATAAACTACTAATAAAATAATAAAACTAAATTAATGAGATGCCTAAAATGCATATTTAACATAAATATAATGTTTAAAATGAAGAAAAAAAAAAAACCGGGGATGTACGAAGTTGACTTGATATTGGCTATTAGTGAGAGATCCAGTCCATCAAAGGGATGGATCATCTCACCTATGTAGCCTTATCATAGAAAATAAGAACTTTCAACCACGCAAAACTTGTCCTAAAATCTGTGTTTTCATATGGGATTCAACATCTTAAAGGGGTAAATATTTTAGAGGAGATCGTTCAACACAAATGGGGAACATAGCCTTACCTTGCGCTCGCTTGGATTGGTAGTTGGACTTGAAGAGGCTGCGTGGGAGTTTGGAAGAGCGTTGGGGCTTGAAACGAGGGGCTGAAGATAGCAAGCTGGAGCAATGGAGACCTGGAGTGGGAGAAGATTCTGATCGCCCAGGGGCTGTTGCTGGGCTGTGGTGAATGAGGATTGTAGCTGGATGGAGGTCCGGCTGGTGGTGGCGCCTTGCTGCAAAGGAGGTGGAGCTGCCACTTGGTGGCTGCCGGCTAGAGTAGTTGATGCTGCTATGGAGGAGAGGATGGTAGCAAAGGGTGATCAAGGAGCCTCTTGATGTGGCTGAAGCAAAGGGGGAGCTGGGCTTTAAGGTGGCTGAACCGGTTGGGAGGAATGGCTAGAGGAAGGAGGTCCGGCTGGTGAAGGTGGTTGTGTTGCTGTCAAAGTGTGGTTGACACAGGTGGCTGGAGAAGGCTGCTGCTGTGGAGAGCTTGAAGTTTGAAGGTGCTGCAACGATGGAAGTTGGAGCTAATGATGATAGCATGTTGCTGCTGCCTTGATTAGGGAGGAGCTTGCTGGAACTTGAAGATGAAACTGCTGTGCTGTGGTGAAAGATGGGCTGCATCAAGTGTAGGTGGTGCTGTCAAGGAAGGAGAGGTGGAGAAGCTGCTGTGGATGTTGCAGCAATGGTGAGGAGCTGCTACAAGGAGGATGGCTGTTGTGGCTGCAACAGCCAAGAGAGAAGGAGAGAGCTCAAGGGAGGGAGAGAGAGAGAAAGAGAGAGACGTGAATTGAGCTTGGGAGGCCAGCCGTTCTTTTTTTTTCTTTTGTTTTTGATTGGTAACTTAGGAAAGATGATATCTTTCCCTAAGTTACCATTGATTAATGAAGAAGGCTGTGTAATGCCCAAGGCTACAGTCGTATGGCTTTGGAGGAAGAAAAGAGTAAGGAAGGGAAGAAGGAAAAGGAAAAGGAAAGAAGAGGGGAGAAAGAAAAGGAAAGAAAGGGAGGAAAAGGAGAGGGAAAGAGGAAGAGAAGGGGATGGATAGGGTATACGTGAGTGGCTGGGAGAGGAAAGAAAGGAGAAAAGAAAGAAAGAAAAAGAAAAAGAAAGAAGAAAGAAAGAAAAGAAAGAAAAAAAAGAAAAAAAGGAAAGTAAAAAAAATAAAAATAAAAAAGAAAATGGAGGAAGAAAGAAAGGAAATGGGCTGGATTGAGGGCTAGGGTGGTCGACCCCCTTGTGGGTCCCACCTTAGGAAAATAAAATAATAAAAAAAAAATAAAACAAACAAAAAAAAAAATAAAGAAAAAGGTAAAAAAATTTTTTTCTTTTTTTTATAAATTAAAACAGAAAAGGCAAATGGATGGGCCATCTCAGAGCGGGTCCAAATTCCACTTTTGAAATTCATTTTGACGATTAAAGGGGTAAAATAGTCTTTTCAGAAACTTTCCAGATGAAACGAGCTATTTTTGGCAGTTTTTGAAACGAGCTCGGATTTTGAAGTTCAATACCTCGTTGCGAAGCAAATCCAATGTAGAATTTAAAAATGTAATTTTGAAAGAAATCCAAATTGTTTTTGTTGAGAAAATGCTTCCAAATCTATTTTCAGACAAAATGAGCTATTTTTGGCAGTTTTTGAAACGAGCTCAGATTTTGAAGTTCAATAGCTCATTGCGAAGCAAATCCAGTGTAAAACTTGAAAATTTGATTTTGAAAGAAATCCAGATTATTTTTCTTGAGAAAATATTTCCAAATTTAGACTCCCGGGGTGAAAATGTCAATTTTGGAAACCCGAGGTTTGAAATTGATTTTTGAAAACTTTTAAAACTCAATCTGGATTGAAATTTATAAAGCTGGAGTTCTGGACTTCGAAAATGAAATGAAATGTGATGAAATGTTATGAAATGCTGAGAAATGATATGAAATGATGAGAAATGACATGAAATGCTATGCGAAATGCTAACCCTCAATGAAGAATTTTGGATGTTAGACCCCGATTGACACTTGTACCAGTTCAAAAAGTGTTAAAATTGACAAAATTTGCAAAAATGGTTGAAGAAATGATTTTTGAGCTCTGCCAAGCTAGAGTAACACTGAAAATTAGGGTTTGAGCTGGATTCAACTGAAATGAACTAGATTGAGCTGGGTTTTAGAGTTTCAGAACTCAAATGAACTCAACGGACACTGACTCAACTGACCTTTCCAACTGAATTTTCAAGAAAAGCTGCCATTTTTAGAGAAATGGTATGGAATGGTCATTGGAATGAAGTGAATTACGAACCTGAACTGGGTTTGAGCTAAAACAAAGGTCAGTAATACTAAGATAAACTAAAATCAAGTCTCAAACACTAACTCAACTGACTGGACTCGGCTCAATTTCAGCTGAAAGAGCTGAAATGGACTAAAATGGGCTCCTGAACACTTAGAAATGGTTTTGAACTGAAATTGGAGCACTTGAACTCCTGGTGAGCTCAAGTTAGACTCTGAGGAATATGACTGACTATGAATGACTGACTCAGAGGCAATTTGCTTGGATTTGAGTGAGAAATAAGCTCATTCCCGAAGAAATGATCCCATTTTGGCAAGAATGGTTAGAAATGAAAATGGTCTTCTCACTGTGAGCTCAGATGAGCTTGGAATGATTGATATTCTAAATGTTCTGAACTGACCAGTGAGCTTGGTTGACTCCGACTGACTAGGGTTCGGGATGACCTAAGGGTAAAATGGTAATTTTCCTAATGAAAATGGGTAAAATGGTGATTTTCTAAAACTGACTCGGGGTTTGACTCCTACATTGTCCTAACAGGGTTGGCACTGCACGAGGAGGGTTGTTTGAGAATGGATGAGGAAAATTTGGGGTGTTTACAGATGCCCCTCTTTGCTACTAAGCCGGCTTGAAGACGAGCTTAGTGGCAAAGAAAAACACACCAAATTTGGGCTATAAAAATGCCCCAGTTAGAAGGATCTGACTGGATATGAAGAGATTTAGCCCTGATGAAAATGGTAGATATGAAATGGAGAATAAAGAAGAAAAATTTTACCTCAAAAGAAGTGAGATTCAAGTTTTTGCCCTTAACCTGGATGGACAGAAAATACCTCGTGTAGAAACGAAGCTCAGGTTTAACCCTTAACCTGACCGGGGAATGAAATACCTCATCAAAGGAGGCTCATGTTTGTACCCTTATCCTGATTGGGCGGAAAATGAAATACCTCATCAAAGGAGGCTCAGGTTTATACCCTTATCCTGATTGGGCAGAAAATGAAATACCTCATCAAAGGAGGCTCAGGTTTGTACCCTTATCCTGATTGGGCAGAAAAATGAATAGAATCCTCGAAGGAAGAAACCATGATGGAACCTTCGGATTTCCGCACAATGAATCCGATAGGGGTTTTGCAAAAGGATGAAATTGGGGTCCCTAAAGCTTGAAAAGGGGTTTGATTTTGGGCGCCTCATTGCTGAGACTAAATAACTTTTGAAATTGGTGACCTTTTGCTGGAATTGGTGGCTTAACCTCAAGCCGAAATTGGACTGTCTATGGTGGGACAGTGGGGACACAGGGAAGTGTGCGAATCTGAGAGCCCATGCGCTCAGATTATACCAACAGAAGGGAAGGAATCTTGAAAACTCCCATTATCAAGTCCTTAAAAGGGATAACAACTGATGTCGGGATGCGCCAAAGATGAACCTCAAGCTCTCGCTTCACGCCAGGATAGCTAGAAAATATTGTCAAAATGTTGAAAATTATTGTTGATTCGAAATAATTGAAAGTGATGCACATTGCTTTGAAAATATTCCCTCTTTTCTACTTTAAGTATTATCTCCGATTGGGCTTAACTTCGTAAAATCAAGATTCGATTTCAAATTGCTTGCAATTGGCTTTCTTTCAAGGAAGCTATCAATTTCCCTGATATGAGCAGAAAAGAGAGTATTCTTGATATTGTGAAAGCAATTTGTGAAAGAATATTGATAATAGAATTTCACAAAATTTAAAGAGGATTCTTTGGCAGATTTGGCAGTCTGATATCCTGGAATTCTTTCTCATGACGATCTTTCTGCCTACTATTTTTTTTTTTGGCAGAATTAGAGCTCTCTTGGGTTTTTGGAGATTACATCATCCTTCATTTTGGAGATGTCTTGACTTTTCTCTCTTTTTTTTTTTAGAAGGGTACGTCACAAACTCCTTCATCTCAGAGATGCTCCGATCCTTCTTTTCTCTCAGGGATTATATTGACGGTTATTGGCTCTTTGGTTGGAAATCTCTTGATGATAGCAAAAATTAAATATCCTTTAGGGTTTGTCGGGAGGCTCATCGCAGTCGCCTTCATCTTGACGGTGCTCTGAACTTTCCCTGGAAGGATCCGTCACAAACTCCGTCATCTTGGAGATGATTCAAATCTTCTTTGGCCCCGGGGGTCTACTCGCCTAATTCGCCTTCATCTTGACGACAATTGAGAGATCCCTTTTGCAGATATTTAATTGCAGCTTAGGTGATTGAGGAGATATAGGGATTTAATGGATTTTTCTGTATCACCAAGGATATTTTGACTGCTTTATTTTCCAAGAATGATCTTTAAAAATGTGCCATTGACTGCGATCAATACCGATCACTTATGGCTTTGCAACAACATTGAATTTCCTTTGCTGGCCATATCGAGGATTTATTCTTCATCCTTTTGGTCGGCTAATAGAAAGAATTTGAATTTTGAATCCTTTTTCACGAAAGCTTTGACCTTTCAGAAATAATACTGAAGGTATTCTGAGGTAATGTTTTTGTGCAATAACAATTTTGAAATAAACAAATATTTAATGACAAATTGGCAAGATTTTCTTGAAATCCTTTGTGGAAGCGAGTATTTGAAGCACAACGTAACACATCCATGACAAAAATTTTCTTCTCCTTTCCCCAAAGGAGAAGATTCAGAAATTGGAAATAGGAATTACTCCTCTCTTCCCTGAAGAGGAGGTGTTTGCAAAACGAACTTTCGAAGAGAAATTAAGCTTTCGTCAAAACTTCCTAACATTAGGCTTCTCTTATGGAAAGGGGGCCGGTAATGATGAGGTCGGTGAATTGGTCATGAAGGAACGAGTCCATCACACTCTCCCTGAAAAGAGGGTCCTTCATGATGAAATGGCCTAGTTTGAAATTGCGATCACAAGGAAAGCGAGCTTCCGTCGAAGCTCTCCCTGAATTAAGGGTTCCTTGTATGAAATTGGAAATTTGTTTTGCAAACGGTTCACATAGACACGAGTCCCTTCAAACTCTCCCTGAAAAGGGGCTAGGTGAACAAAGGATAGCATGCGAAAAGAACGAGCTCCCTTGAACTCTCCCTGTACAAAGGGTCTCTGCAAGAGGAAATGATTGGAATTGGTATGAAATTGGAATTTGGAAAATTTGAAATTTTGAAATTTGAAATTTGAAATTGGAAATTGGAAATTGGAAATTTGGAAATTGATATTTGGAAACTGGAAATTGATTGACTCGAAGGTCAAAATTGGTTGACCCAAAAGTCGAAATTGGAAATTTGGAATTTAAAAATTGGAAATTGGAAATTGGAAATTAGAAATTGGGAAATTGGTTGACCCGAAGGTCGAAATTGGAAATTTTGGAAATTGATTGGCCCGAAGGTCGAAATTGGAAATTGAGTGACCCGAAGATCGAATTTGAAAATTGGTTGACCCGGAGGTCGAAATTGGAAATTGGGTGGCTCGAGGGCCGAATTGGTAATTGAAATTTGAACTTTGATGAATGATCAACACAAAGACTGAACCCGAGAGGTTGACTGAAATGACCCACCAGTGAGACACTAACACAAGTGCTCAATCTTGAAAGAACACCAGCATGAATACCGGGTTTTGAAAATATGTCAACATAGACATTGGATTTTAAAAATATATCAGTTCGAGCACTGGATTTTGGAAGTGTACCAGTTTGAGCACTGGATTTCAAAATTGTACCAGTTCAAGCACTGAGTTTTGAAAATATACCTTGTTTTTAATTTGAAATTTGAATTTTTAAAAGAGACCTATGCTCTTAAAGTATTTGGGAATTGTAACGAGAATGATTGTCGGGGTCTCAGGATTATCCCTTATCCTGAATGGGTAGCGAACTTGATGCAAATGCATGCCAATGAATGCAGATGTATGCAAATATGAAAATGATATAAATGAATGCACATGCGTGCAAAATGAGAGATTTGTTTATCCTGCCTGCATACAGGATATTTGTAGATAAAAACAAAATTTTAAAAATGCCCCAGTATAACTGGGAAAGGAGAATTTAATCACTATTGAACAAAATTTGGAGGAATTACAAAGAATAAGACGTGGTTTAAGTATAGAATTTTTTCAAATGCCGAGCATTGATGGGATCTGGTAATTCCACTCCGTCGGCATTTATGAGCCGATATGAATTACGAGGTAATGCCTCTTTGACAACATAGGGACCTTCCCAATTTGGTGACCACTTGCCACCTGGGCGGTGCTTGAGATAAGCCGTTGATCTGAGCACTAGATCATTGACTCAAAATTTTCTTTCAATGACTGATTTTGCATATTGTCTAGCTATCCTCTGACGATATGATTGAGCGTGCTCTGCTGCTCTGAGTCTTCTTTCATCTAGCAAATCAAGTTGTACTAGCCGCTGTTGCTGATACTGATCAAGAGGTAATTCGAGAAGTGATGCAAATTTCAGAGCAGGTTTCTGAACATGTAGAGGCAATACTACTTCGGTTCCGTAGACAAGTTCTGACGGAGTAGCATTAGTTGGAGTTCGAATGGTGGTTCGATACGCCCACAATGCATCATGAATCTTCTCATGCCAGTCACGGCCTGTTTCCAAAGTTCGCTCGAGGATTCGAATCAAAATCTTATTGGTGGCCTCTGCTTGGCCATTTCCTTGAGGATAATAAGGAGCGGAGAAATGATGATGAATTTTGAACTTCAAACAGAAAGTCCTCATTCTCTCATTCTTGAAATGACTGCCATTATCTGACACAATATCATGTGGTATGCCGAAACGACATAGGATATTCTTATGGATGAATGAGACCACATGCCGACCTTCTACTGTGCATAGAGTGACTGCTTCTACCCATTTAGTAAAATATTCTGTTGCAGCAAGAAAATATTTATGGCCATTTGAAGCAGAAGGAGTAATGGGACCAACAACATCAAAAGCCCACATAGAAAATGGCCATGGCGAGACGACATATTGCAAATATGTCGCTGGCTCATGAATGGAAGGTGCATGCATCTGGCATTGAACACACTTTTTCACAAAACGATAACAATCTTGTTGCATAGTTCTCCAGTAATAACCTGCTCGGATAATTTGTTTGACAAGAGTTTGGTAGCCAACATGACCACCGCAGATACCTTCATGTGCTTCTTGCACAACTTCTTTGGCTTCTTCTTCGTCCAAACATCTGGAATATTCAGAGCTGAATCCACGACGATAAAGGATGTCAGCAAGAATAAAATATCGAGCAGACATGAGCTGAATTGCTCGCTGCTCTCTCTTTGATAATTCGGGAGGAAATTCGCCAGTTTTAATGAAATTCTTGATATCATGATACCAAGGCTTCTTCTTTTGCTCAGCCTGGTTTATCTGCTCTACTGGGACGAAAGCGGGTTGATCAAGTCTGCCAATTTCAAATGAGCGACAAGATTCTCCACCCTTGAAAGACATGATGGATCCCAGATTGGCTAAGCTGTCTGCAATTTGATTGAAGTCTCTCTTGACATGGAAAAGCTGGAATTCTTCGAAATTGCTAACAAGAGCTGAGACGATCTTCTGATAAGGAAGTAACTTCTGATCCTTCACTTGCCATTCAGCTAAGACTTGATTGACGACGAGCAAAGAGTCGCCATAAGCATGCACTCTTTTGACATTGAAGTCTTGTAGAATTTTCAGACCTTGTATCAAAGCTTCATACTCGGCCATATTATGAGTGCACTGAAAATCTAATTTGAGAGAAAAGGGGATCATCTTCTTCTCAGGTGTGATCAACAGAATCCCGATTCCTATGCCTGCCATATTCTTGGAACCGTCAAAGAATAAATTCCAAATTGGGGATTGTTGAATATTGCAGATCCGCTCATCGAGGAAATCATCCTCGACTTCAACATCTTCTGCTAGAGGAAAATCTGCTAATTGATCTGCAATTGCTTGGCCCTTGATAGATTGCTGAGAGACATATTCCAAATCGTATTGCATCAATAAAACCTGCCATTTGGCAATCCGTCCACTGAGGAAGGGTTGCTCTAGAATATACTTGAGAGGATTTAATTTGGATAGGATCTTGACTTCAGATGTCAACAGATAGTGTCTCAATTTCTGACACATCCAAACCAGAGCTAGACATGTCTTCTCTATCTGAGAGTATTTCTTCTCATAATCAATGAAGGTTTTGCTCACATAGTAAATGGCATGCTCTATCAGACTGCCTTCTTCGTATTGCGCCAATAATCCGCCACAAGCCACTTGATTAACTGAAATGTATAGCAGTAGGGGTTTCCCTAATTCTGGCGGCTTTAACACAGGAGGATTGAGCAAATATTTCTTGATGCGTTCGAACGATTGCTGACACTCTGGTTCCCATTCAAATTTCACTCCTTTTCTGAGCAAATGATTGAAAGGCTCACATCTCATGGCCAAATTGGATATGAATCGCTGAATTGATTGCATACGTCCCTGAAGGCTACGCAATTCTTTCAAATTAGTCGGGGGAGACATGTCAATGATAGCTTTGGCCTTAGCGGGATCAACTTCTATCCCCTTTTTGCTGACTAGAAAGCCTAACAATTTGCCAGATTCGACTCCAAAAACACATTTTTGTGGATTGAGTCTTAGCTTGTAAAGAATGAGCCGCTTAAAAACTTGATTGAGAGTTTCGATGTGATCTTCTTCTTCTTTGGATTTTACCAGAATATCATCGACATGAGCATCCATGATTTTGTGCATCTGATCATGGAAAATGATGGCCATAGCACGCTGATAAGTGGCTCCAGCATTCTTAAGCCCAAATGGCATGACTGTATAACAAAAAGTGCCCCAAGGAGTAGTGAAAGATGTCTTGGACTGATCACGAGCGGCCAACTTGATCTGATTATATCCGGAATATCCATCCATAAAAGAGAACATAGCGTGACCTGCTGTGCTATCAATCAAAAGATCAATATTAGGAAGTGGATAATCATCCTTAGGAGTCGCTTTATTGAGATCTCTGAAGTCGATGCAAATTCGAACTTTACCATTTTTCTTGGGAACAACAACAATATTTGCTAGCCAATCTGGATAGTCAATGGTTCGAATGAACCCTGCTTTGAGTAGGTCTTCTAGACCTTCCTTAACTTGTTGTTCCACTCGAGGATCCATCTTTCTCAGTTTCTGCTTAACCGACTTGACATTTGGTTTTAGGATGAGACGATGTTCAACCAATTTGGTATCTAGACCTGGCATGTCCTCATATGTCCACGCGAACACTTCTTCATGTTGCTTGAGAAAACGAGTGAGCCTTTCTTTCTCTTCCGGGCTCAAACTGCTGCCAATCTTGAGAATTTTAGGATCGTCTTCTGATCCAATATTGATATCCTCAGTCGGATCCTGAACTAAGGATGATGGCTCATCTTGTTTCTGAATTGCTGCAAATTCTGGTAATTCTTGAAGAACTGAATCAAATTCTGCAGGTTCTTCTGACTGCTTTGTAATCTGACTACATTCTGCTCTTATTTTAACCTGATGAATCACTGTTGGCTTTGAAAAGACCTCTGGATTAAGAACGAGCTTCTTGATAGATTGGGAAGACATTCTGAAAATTGGAGAATAAATCGATTCAGGAAAATCTCCTATCATAAAACAAATTACTTTTGTTAAGAAAATAATTTGAAAGATAAAAGAGAAGAATAATGGCAAATTTTCAAAGATTTGATAACGAGAAGTAAAGAGACAAATGGCATCCAGATAGACAAAGGAAATTTGCAACTTTATTGAAAGATTGAATTGAGGACAATGATTGAAATGAAACGGGATATCATCCTAAATGTGAAAACAAAAGAATAGAAATGAAAGACAAGCAGATGCCCTTAGTGCGTCCCTTTGATAAAGATAGTGCCCTTCTGAGATCTTCTGCCACTAAAGCCCAATCCGGCCCTCTGAGGATAGTGCTGAGGAATTACTGGCTCGAGACGACCATTCCCATTTTTTCCCAGGCCTTGAAAAGGCTGATAACCATGCTTTACTAACAGATCAAATCCCTTTTTGGCCTTCATAAATTGGGAGAACAGTGGATGATCTTTGAATGTACTATAGTCAATTCGTCCTCCAATCTTGAAAAACTGTGGGCCTCTCCATCGAGTCATGGCCACTGTATGTGCTGGTTGTTCAGCCGTCTGCAGTATTCCCGAATTTTCTTCAAAGCTGACCTCATCAATGCCCCTAATGCTAGGGATATCAGTAGTGAAAGTGGGCCTAGGAACCATGGGTTGGGCAAGCCTCTTCTCCGGATCCTCGCCCAAGACTGTTGTGATCATTCCACCTTTTGACCACTTGACACACTGATGCAAAGTAGACGGCACCGCGTTCGTGTTGTGAATCCACGGTCGTCCCAACAACAGATTATACGTTGGGGGTACATTGACCACATGAAAGAGGACAGAGTGGACCGAGTAGTCAATGAAAATTTCCAAGAAAATTTTCCCTTTAGCTGTCTGGCCATGATTATCAAACCCGTAGATGGTGATCGGGTCCGGGATATATTCCTCTTCTCTAATGCCCAAAGCTTTGGCTGTCATTTCTGGGCATATATTGAGGCTACTGCCTCCATCTATCAGCACATGAGGAACAGTCATTCCTCTGGCTCGAATCACAACATACAAAGCGTTGTTGTGAAACACATGCGGCTTAGAAAGATCTTCATCTGAGAAAGTGATTGGAGCATTTGTCATGGCCTGATTGACTATCTGGGCCATGTCTTCAGGAGTTATGCTCGGTTTCACTTTGATTTTCCGCAACAGATCATTCAACACTTGCTGGTGCTTGGCGGAAACTTGGGCTAAATCCAAGATTGAGACATGGGATAATGCAGTAATCGGCTTTGGTGCCGATGTCTCACCTTTCTCCGGAGCGGGCTTAATAAAGTGCTTGGGGAGCCATGGCATTCTTTTAGCCACCTCAGGAGATACCCCAGCGGGTTTATCAGATACTTTCATTTTACCAAAAGCTGCAATGAGATCCATTTTCTGAGCTTTGGACTGAGCCTGCTGCAGCACAAGGACCTGATGTTGGACTTGCATATCCCTTTTAGAGCATGGCCTAATATGCTCCTGCGGCTGAAAAGGCTGTTCAGAGACGACCGCCATAGAATGATGGGGAAAGGGTTTCTTTAGAATATCCATATTTTCATCTTCGGCACCCTCTACCAGAAGATTCTTGTCGATGAGATCCTGAACAATATTCTTGAGAACGAAGCAGTTCTCAGTATTGTGCCCCACTGTTTTGTGAAATTTACAAAATTGATCTTTGAATTTCCCAATGGGAATAGGGGGATCAACCAACCTAGGCAGTTTGACCATCTCCTTGGTCAACATATACTCGAGCACAGTCTCGAGGGATTGGTCTAGTGGAGTGAATTTCCTGTCATAACTCCACCCTTCATGCTTTACTTTTTCTCGGGGCTTCGGTCCCTGTTCTAATTGAAGTGGCTTATTGAATTGAGGGACTGACTTGCCTTTCTGATCGTTCTTGTTGGAACTTCCTACCCCATAACAGAAATCTCTGTTCTGCCCCTTACGGTGTTTCCAATTATTATTTCTGACAGAATGAGTGAAGTGAGTCTTCTTCTTCTGCTCAGTTTGGCCGTTGTTCTTAGTAAAGGTGAAACCTTCATAGAAACCATTTTCCATACTCAACTCGAGCCATTCGGCTCGCTCTGTCAGTTCAATGAATGTCCTTGATGGTGCAGTAGAGATGAGACCTCTTAGAGGCTGTGAGAAGTTACTCAGAATTAGGGACAAAGCATGTCCCTCTGATATGGGGTCCCTCATCTTGTTGCAAGCTGACCTCCATCGGTGGATAAAATCTCTGGCCTTCTCATTTTCTCTCTGTTTAAGGCCGCAAAGATGGCTGAGGGTGGGAAGTGCCTCAGCATTGAAGAGAAATCGCTCAATGAACATGTTTACCACTTTGTCAAATTCTTTCAACTCAATTGGATTTACATGCTCCGAGTACCATTTAGCTGCGGTTCCCTCCAGACTGCGAGGGAAACATAGGAAAAGTGCACGGTTGTCTCGCTTGAATCTGGAGCATTCAGCGAAGAACATGGCGAGATGAGCTTTAGGATCGCCAGAACCATCGAATTTGATAAACTTTCTGGGGAGATTCTCGAGATTGTCGTCCCCATCCAAACCATCATAGAAGTCTTCACTGGTGAAGACTTTCTTGCCCTTGTCGCGGGCCTGCAGGTCTCGAAGCATTCTGACCACATCTTTGAACTGCGGTTGGTCAGAGTCATTGACAGACTGCTCTTTGAATTTGTGGGTTGACCCCTGCCCCTGGGTAGACTTGCGGAATGCCTGATGGGTCTCAAACTCTTCATCTGAATCTTCCACTGATTCCTCTTCATCAGTTGCATCAACATGCTGGGCAGGCTTCTTGGATATCTTCAAGGCTTTCTTGACTGCCCGGCCTTTTGTCTTTTGCTTCACCTGTGCTTTCTCTGTACTGGCTTCAGCTTGTTCTGCCAGCATCTTAGTCATCATCTTCTTAAACATGGCATACATTTGAGGATCAATGTCATCCTCAACCTGTTGCCCCTGATTTTTGCCTGAGCGCGGGGAATCCATTTCTTCGTCTGAAGCTGTCAAATATGCGATTCCCTCGACTGGTGCAGTCTTCTTCCCTGACCTTGTTTGAACCATTGACTGTCACGAATGCTCTCTGCAGAGCAAAATCGATGGTTAGGCTTTTGAGAGAGATTTTGATTGGAAGAAAATATTCGCTGAGAATTTTGGTAGACAATTTGAAAGAATATCCCATTACTAGGGATTGAGTCGTTGCTGGGATTACGACAATTGCGTTGTCATTCCTTTGCAAAGAAAATAAACAACTGAAAATTAAGCCTTGTTACCTAGGCGAGGTCGTCAAACCAAAAATTGAAGAATTTGCAAGATTTTTATTTATTGAAAGAAAACATGATTGCATCAATAATAAACTTGAGAAAGAGGGGGCGGACAGACAATTTGCCACCACTCTTTATAACTAACAGAGACACGAGGACCGGGAAAAAGCGGAAGAGTAACAAAAGAGTCCCAGCCATATCTGGCAGAATGGTATGCTCCGGACCACTGTGCTGATGTAAGGTCGAACTCTGGCACGACTCCTGATAGCAGCCGCATCTCTATGTGTTTCTGTCTCTGAGAAAACTGTCGAACACACCGCTCCGGATGATAGTAAGCACAGAAGAATGGACCAAGCAACTTGAATCTCTTGCCATATGCATAGGTGTATCTGGGAGGTGATAATTCTTGATCAAAATAGTCCCACACCACTTCTTCTTCCTGCAGATAGTCGATCAGGAATCGGTACCGCGCAACTGGAAGGAGCTCCTTGCCGTTGTATCTGAATGAACTAGCTCTGGTCGGTACATGCTGAAGGAACCAAGATTGAAGAGCATAAGTACATCCCTCGACTAAGATGGACTCTCCAAGTGTGAAGTGATGTCTTCTTTTAAATCGTTGTAATTTTGAAAAGATTTTTAGATGTAAAACATGTGAAAACCAGACATCAAATAATAAAAACCGGTTCTCACTAGTGGATGAGACCGGGTCGAACTCAGGGAACGGGAATATGTTGTATTCAAACACACAAATCTAAACTACTCTTTATTGCCGAATTATTTGAAATGTAAAAGGTTCAGAAAAGTAAAAACAACTAACTATTACAACAAATGAATACCCTTCGCAGAGGGCGTAAAGTGCAATATTTACAAACCCAATTAAAATTCCTAATTCTAAAAATAAAAGCAAAAAGACTTTATTCTTCGTACTTCGTGTCACGTAATCGCTTCCACTCCACTCCTGTGCTATCCTGCACAATTCAAAGGAACACGAGCAGTACCAGAGCTAGAACATGAAAGAAATGATAAAAGACATCTAATAGACTAATTACAATTGAAAAACTAATTCTAATTAAATCTACTAACCAATTAACTAATTAGAAAACAATTAACTAACAATTACAAAATGAAAAAAAGACGATCAAGAGATGCAAAACAGAAAGAAATAGAAATTTACACGAAAACAGAAAATCAAAGTATTGAAAGACAGGGAAACAACATGTAAAAACTAGAAAATGAATGTAAAACAGAATTTGAATGTAAAAATGGAATGTGAAAACATGAAATGAAGTGTTTGAAAAACAGAAAAATGAAAAGAAAAACTGAAGAACAACAAAAGTAATGCAATGAAAAACAGGAATTAGAAATGAAAGAGATAGAAACTTAGCAAAATGAATTTAGAAGGTGAAAAACAGGGAAACAGCAAGTAAAAAAAATAGGAAAAACAAGAAACTTAGTAAACAGGTAAAACAGAAAATGAAGACATTAGAAACAAAACAAAATATTCAAAAGACAGATAGACTAAAATTACAAACATCGAACATGCTGAAAATACAAAACATAGAATATGCTGGAAATAAGAAATTACAAAATAGGAAAAAAAAATAGTATGTAAAAATCAAAAAGTACACATAACAGAAAATGAAATGAAAAGCAGAAAATCTAAAATTGAAACAGTAAACAAAATAAAATGCATGACATTGTGAGAATGAGAAATAAAATGAAAAACAGAACTGGAAATTACAGAAAACACTACAGGAAATTCAGGAATTAACAAACAGGAAATTCATTTAAAGAAAACTGGAAACCGAAATTCAAGAAAAACAAGAAATGAAAATAACAAAACGTTAAACAGGAAGTATAATGAATGTAAAATAGGGAAATCTATGCATTGAATGAATCGGACTGCAAAAAAAACAAGAAATAACTGGAAGAAACACTAAAAGCAATGAGAAAAAAAATCGGAATCACAGGAACTCAGTAATTGCAGAAAATCAACAAAAATTCAAATGCCAATAACAAAGCAAAATTCTACTCAGAAAATTAAGGAAATTTAAAGAATGCTACATATCTGATGCTTAATTCACAATGAGAAATAGGTCATTACAGAAATATACGATCTAATTTTTTTTTTTTTATGGAATGAACAACGATAAAGAAAAACATGCGGTCTTTATATCTGTTTTTTTTTTATGTAAACAATGCTAAACAAGAGCATATGAAGAGGAAGAAGAAGAAGAAGTAGAAGAAATGAAAATCAGACTGAAGAAGATCTGAACCGGAGGAAGAAGAGAAAGAAGAAAATACAGAGGATGAAGAAGAAATAAAGAAGAAGAAGAAGAAGTAGGAGATGAAGACTTACCGTGGAATGGAGCTGGAAGAAATCGGAGAAGATATGGCTTCCACTTCAGGCGCCGCAATCGACTGGAAAATTCCTTGCTACCGGATGAGGATGATCGGCTGCTGCTGCTACTGGAAAAAGAAGAAGAAGAAGAAGAAGAAGAAGAAGAAGAAGAAGATGAGGGAATCCGGCAATTAGGAAAAACAGAAGGAAGATGGGAAAATCAGAGGGGGAAAAGCATTTTGGCGCACAAAATTGGAGCCCCCCCCGATCTGTTGTACGCCCCTTTTTAAAAGGGTTTACACCGGTTGGAACCGGTTTGAAACAACCCCTTTTTATTTTCAAAACTTCCAAACCGGTTCCAACCGGTTTGGTTTTTACTTTCTTCTTTTTATAAATACAAACCGGTTCCACCCGGTTTGTATATTTATTTTTTTTTTTATTATTTTTTTTTTTTTTTATTCTTTTCAAAAGTAAAGAAAACTGTGAAAATTTTCAAAAACAAAACTCTTTATAAAAGAACTTCAAAACTAATCTACTATATTTTTTTTCTTTTCTTTTCTAAAAAAAAACACAACACTTAAAATGAATAAAACTATTTTTCTAATTTTTTTTTCTTTTTAATAAAAACTAAAACCAACTAAAACTAAAATAGGCATAAGAATGTAAAATAAAACTATTTTTTTATTCATTTTCTAATTTTAAATTATTTTAGCACATTTACTCAAAAACTAACATAAAATTGGGTTTTTGAAACATTATTTCATAAAATCATGCATATTTAAATGTTAATAAACCCTGAATTATATGCATGATCAAATACCCCCATGCTTATGTTTTGCTAGTCCTCGAGCAAACTAGAAAAATGCAAGAAATCAAACTATCACCTAACTCACTTTCGTAGGAATCACGGTTGCATTTAGCTCATGCAACAAGCCCTTTCACCCCCTGGGTTACCCCAGTGGACGAGTAAGGTCTCGTGAGGGTTTGCAGTGATGCTACCCACAAACATCTCTGTCATGTATGCATAATATTACACATCCTCATAATCAGTAGGTAATCAAAGACTTTATTTTTACAAATATTTCCTGTTATTTCAAAATCAAAATATAATTAGAGTCTTTTATGTACCACCATAGAAAAAGAATTTCTTTCACTTTTCTAAATATCACAATTATTTATGTTTTATTCTTAGAAAATCCAATAAAAACATATTATTATTTACTTATCCTCACTCATATGTTTTCTGCACAGGTTTTTTTCAATCATACTTCTAAGCACTAAACTTTTCTTTCTTTTTAAGCTCTTTTCTCTATTTATTATTATTTTTTTTTTATTTTTTTTTTCACGCTTTTTTCTTTTTGCGCACTTATTTTTCTCATATAGCTTGCGTGTGGTCTGCTTTTATGCCTTGTGCAATGTCAATATCTTCTATACTTTTTCATACCAAAAGATATCAACTAAGACATAAAAGTGACTTCCTTCATTCACCCTTATAACATGAGAGTCAAACATTTCAACTTGTATCTGTTCTCAGTTACTTAGGATCACGAAGTTTTCCACTCTCCCTATGCAAATGGACTTAAAAGTTTCAACTTACATCTAAGTTCCATCTACTAAGGATTGTGAAATTATCCAAACAACCTAACGCATGCTTTTTCTCACTTTTTGAGCTCATTTTTATGCTTTTGTTCATTTGCTTAGTTTTTCAAAAATAGAACTGTGCATATTCATATTTATGACTCAAAATAAATTCTAACATGTATCTATCATCATTTCCTTGAAATCCACATAAACAACCATAATTTTTAGATCTATGTTAGAAAAAAATTTCGTGGGGCTTAAAAATCCTCTAAAAACATCAGATTTGAAATAACATTCATATAAGTTCAAACTCTTTCTTTAAAAATCTACTTTTTATGAGAGATGTGTAAACATGTGCAAGAACGTAGACAAAAATATTCTAGTGAGCTACTACACCCTCCCCCATGCTTGAATTACACTGTCCCAGTGGCATTCCCCCATGCTTATGTGAAACTAAGTAAATGCACATGAGATAAAATCAATGAGGGAAAGAAAGTAAACTCAATGAAATCTAAAATGTGAAAATATGCCTACCATGATTATGGTTTATGAATTATGCACATGAACTATATGAAATTACTCTTAAAAAAAAATTTGTTTTTCTATGAATATTTACAAAATTTTTAAAATATATACAAACATGTGTGAGTCCTAAACTTCTAAAAGATCAACATCCTCAATGTCTTGTCCTGTCACAATATCTGAGATATAAGGCTTCAGCCGTTGCCCATTTACTTTAAAAATAGCACCCGTACGAGGGTCAAAAAGATCTATCGCTCCATATGGAAACACCCTATGCACAACAAATGGACCATTCCATCTTGACTTCAACTTACCTGGAAAAAGATGAAGACGTGAATGATAAAGCCATACCTTTTGCCCAGGCTCGAACTGTTTCCTAACAATATATCGATCATGGAAATGCTTAGTTCGAGCTTTGTAAATCTTTGCACTTTCATAGGCTTCATTACGTAATTCCTCTAGCTCACTCAACTGTAATTTTCTCTCGACTCCAGCTTGGGTCATGTTGAAATTAAATTTTTTTATAGCCCAATATGCTCGATGTTCTAACTCAACAGGAAGATGGCAAGGTTTACCGAAAACTAATCGAAATGGTGACATACCAATCGGGGTCTTGAAAGCAGTCCTATAAGCCCACAAGGCATCATCAAGGCGCTGAGACCAATCCTTGCGGTCTGGTCTGACTGTCTTTTCAAGAATCCTCTTTATCTCCCTGTTAGATACCTCAACTTGGCCACTGGTTTGTGGGTGGTAAGGTGTAGCAATCCGATGATTCACAGAATATTTCCTAAGTAAGGAAGCTACCTGCACATTACGAAAATGCGTACCACCATCACTGATGATCGCTCTAGGAACTCTGAACCGACTAAAAATGTTGTGCTTAATAAACCGAAGCACCTCTTTATGATCGTTGGTCCGGGTGGCCACAGCCTCGATCCATTTTGAAACATAATCAACCGCCACTAAAATATATGTAAATCCAAATGATGGCGGAAAAGGACCCATGAAATCAATGCCCCAAACATCAAAAATTTCCACAATCAGAATAGGTAAAAGAGGCATCATGTCGCGCTTGGTAATGCGACCTGTTTGCTGACATCGCAAACACTTCCTACAGAATTCGTGAGCATCTCTATGAAGTGTGGGCCACCAAAATCCAGACTGAAGGACCTTTGCAGCGGTCTTCCGACTAGAAAAATGACCTCCACAAGCTAAAGAATGACAAAATGATAAAATGGAATGATATTCTTCTTCAGGCACACATCTCCGAATCATCTGGTCCGGGCAAGATCTAAATAATTCTGGTTCCTCCCAAAAATAATGTTTCACCTGCGCAAAAAATCTATCTTTTTCATTCCGGTTCCAGTGCGCAGGGTACTCTCTAGTAACCAGAAAATTTACAATATCCGCGAACCAAGGTAAACGCTTGACATGAAATAACTGCTCATCCGGAAAAGAATCAACAATCTGTCCTTGATCAATAGATGAATCTATAGTCAGTCTAGACAGATGATCTGCTACAAGATTCTTACATCCACTCTTATCTCGAATCTCAATATTAAATTCTTGTAACAGAAGAATCCAACGAATGAGACGCGGTTTAGCATCCTTTTTACTCATCAAATATCTTAATGCAGCATGATCTGAGTAAATGATAACTTTGGAGCCTAACAAATATGATCGAAACTTCTCAAGTGCAAATACAACGGCTAGTAACTCCTTCTCAGTGGTAGTATAATGCATTTGTGTGTCAGAAAGAGTCCTACTAGCATAATGAATAACATGAGATCTTTTCTCAATTTTCTGTCCTAAAATAGCTCCAACCGCATAATCTGAAGCGTCACACATAATCTCAAAAGGCACTGACCACTCAGGAGATCTGAGAATAGGAGCAGTGGTCAATGCTTCCTTTAGGGCTAAAAATGCCTTCAGACAGGCATCATCAAACACAAACGACTGATCTTTCGACAGCAGGTTACACAACGGTCTAGAAATCTGACTAAAATCCTTAATGAACCGTCTATAGAAACCTGCATGCCCTAAAAATGAATGCACTTGCCTCACAGAGGTCGGTGGAGCTAATTTGACAATGGTCTCCACTTTTGCCTTATCGACCTCAATACCTTTCTCAGACACAATATGTTCAAGAACAATCCCCTGCTGTACCATGAAATGACTCTTTTCCCAACTCAACACTAGATTTGTCTCCCTACAGCGCTGAAGTACACGAGATAACTTTTGGAGACAATTATCAAAAGAAGAGCCATAAACCGAGAAATCGTCCATGAAAATCTCAAGGACATCATCCATCATGTCAGAGAAAATCGCCATCATACATCTCTGAAATGTAGCCGGGGCATTACAAAGCCCAAACGGCATCCTCCTATATGCAAATGTACCATAGGGACAGGTAAATGTCGTCTTATCCTGATCCTCGGGATGAACGGCCACCTGGTTATATCTGGAATATCCATCTAAAAAGCAATAATATTGCTGGCCTGCAAGTCTTTCTAAAATTTGGTCGATGAACGGTAACGGGAAATGATCTTTCCTAGTTGCACTGTTCAACTTCCTATAGTCAATACATACTCGCCATCCCGTAGTAATCCTCATGGGAATGCTCTCTCCTTTCTCATTCTTTTCCACAGTGAGCCCAGACTTTTTGGGAACAACCTGGGTAGGACTCACCCACTGACTATCGGAGATAGGATAAATAATCCCAGCATCTAACAATTTAACTACTTCCTTCTTCACCACTTCTTTCATGTGAGGATTTAATCTCCTTTGTGATTCTCTTGAAGGTTTAGCTCCCTCATCCATAATGATCCGATGCATACAAAAGGAGGGGTCAATCCCCTTTAAATCCGCCACAGACCATCCAATAGCTTCCTTGTGCTCATGCAAAACCTGTAACAACTGATGCTCCTGTGAATCTGTCAGGTTTGCAGAAATAATAACTGGGAGAGTCTGCTCTTTTCCTAAAAAGACATACTTGAGTGAAGCTGGTAAAGGCTTCAACTCCAACTCTGAAGGACTCTCTATTGATGGCTTTGCGGGCTTCTCAGCTAATTCTGGAAGTGGTTCAGGATGCCAAATCCCACTGACATTATCTGCCTCACTATCTATCATATCAAGGCGATCCTCTTTGAATGATTCATCAATCTCCTCTTGAGGTGGATCACTCAACAACCAATCATGTTCAGCTTCTATAATATCTTGAATGATATCAACCTCAAAAGAAGCTTCTTCAGTATCAGACTCCATCGATGCACAAAAAATGTTCATCCTCATTTTCCTATTTCCAAATGAAACATCCATTTCACCAGTGCGGCAATTAATGCACGCATTGGCGGTAGCTAGGAAAGGGCGACCAAGAATAATAGGAGTCTGTCTGATGCTATCAACTCCCTCCATATCTAATATCACGAAGTCGACAGGGAAATAACAATCCTCCACCTTGACTAACACATCTTCAAGTATCCCTCTTGGGACCTTAATCGATCTATCTGCTAATTGAAGCGTCATAGGTGTAGATTTCATCTCTTTCAATCCAAATTTGTCATAGAAGAAACCCGGCAAAATGTTAACACTTGCCCCAAGGTCAAGCAAAGCACGCTCAACAGTAATGTTTCCTATGACACATGATATGATAGGGGTCCCTGGGTCCTTAAGTTTGGGTGGAGTCTGGTGTTGCAATACTGCACTGATCTGCTCCGTCAAATATATTTTCTTCTGCGCATGGGACCTCAACTTCCTTTTCTGCGTACAAAGCTCTTTGAGGAACTTTGCATATGCAGGGACTTGCTGGATGGCATCTAGTAAGGGAAGGTTTATATGGACGTGCTTGAATATCTCAAGCATCTCTTGCATGTTTACTCCCGACTTACCTAATGCTCTCGGTTTCTCTAACGCCTCAGGAAAGGGGGCTTTAGGAATATGGGTTGTGGAAGGCTCAAATGGAAGAACCTTCTCGCTTTCCTGGGGTACAACATTAGGGACAGGCTGCTTCTTACTTATCTTCTCTCTTTCTTCTGCAGCCTCCCTCGAATGGTACTGCTTCCCACTTCTAAGGGTTACTACTGCCTGATCTTGCTCTTGATGTGTATCTGTCATATGCAAACTCTGCAGAGGTTCTTTACCCCTAGGGTTAACTATAGGTTGACTAGGCAATGCTCCCTCAGTTCTCCTGCTAAGTGCTTCAGCGAGCTGCCCCATTTGAGTTTCTAACTTTGCAATCGACTGGGTATGTGAGCTCAAAGCTTGCAAAATCTTATCCTCAAAAGATTGACTAGATGAAGGCTCCTGAAAATGGGGTTGAGTATAAGCAGGTTGGGCTGGAGGGTCATTGGATCTTTGAAATCCAGGTGTATAACCACCTTGTCTGGATTGACTATGGGAAGGGTTAGGGGCTTGAGCCTGTGAGTTACGCCATGAGAAATTTGGATGGTTTCGCCAGTCCGGGTTGTAAGTATTGGCAAATGGATTGGGTGCGGGCCTAGCGAAGTTTTGAGCTATCTGAGCTTGCTCTTGGACAAACTCAGGATACTGTGGCGCAGCTGGACATTGGAGAACATGGTATGCAGGACTCGCACACAACGCACACACCTGCATGGCAGGAGAGGGACCCAACAATAATTGATCTAATTTCTGGGATAGTTGGTCTACCTTGTTGCTTAACTCAAGGTTCATCCCTATTTCGAAAATACCTGCCTTCTTAGCACTATCATGTACAGGTGTAACTCTATCAGACCGTGAAGCTGTCGCGTGGTGCATCGAATTCTCGCTTAATGTCTCAAAGAGCAACCACGCTTCATCCTCACTCTTGAGCATGAAAGTGGCCCCACATGCGGCATCAACCATTTGACGATTCTTCTCAGTAAGACCATCATAGAAATATTGCACCAGTTGCCATCGAGGCACCTGGTGGTGGGGACACTTGCGGAGAAGATCCTTCATCCTCTTCCAAGTCTCATGAAACAGTTCCCCCTCTATTTGCGTAAAACTGGTGATGGCTTTTCGATACTGATTCGTCTTACCAATTGGGAAATATTTCTTTAAAAATTCTCTTTGCATATGTTCCCATGTGGTAATTCTAACTGTATCTAATGCCTTCAGCCAGTGTTTGGCTTTATCCTTCAGAGAGAAGGGAAACAGGGTCAACCTCATAGCATCATCTCCAAAGTTGTTTATTCTCACTGTAGAACAAATCTCTAAGAATTCGTCGAGATGACGATATGGATCTTTATTGCTAAGGCCATAAAATGAAGGTAACATTTGGATTACACTGGCCTTAATCTCAAATTGATTTGCTCCTACATCAGGTCTTGTGATGCAGGAGGCGGGAGTATAGGTGTTAGGCATGAAGTACTCCCTAAGGGGACGAGTAATCTGCTGATTCTCAGCCATGGTTGCAGATCTCTGGGCTCTCCTAATAAGGGACTCGGGGTCCTCAATCGGCTCTACCAGCTCAGGGTCAAGTGAGCGTCGCCCTTGCATACACCTTAGAGTAGACCGGTGTAGCTCACGTCCTAACTTTGGGTTTTCTACCTAACTAACGCACTAAGCGGCCAAACCACGCAAACCACAAAGCGAGTAAACTAAAAACAACAAAAACTAAACAAACACCACGCAGTTACACATAACAGAGATTATGCAAAGAAATATAAAATCTATGTGTACGGTACCAATCGTACACAGTCACCTCTAAGGGAATCCTAATAGGTGGGCTGTGCAGAAAAGTAAGCTCTTCTCTAAGATATGCACATACGTGGTTCTAAACCTAAATGCAAAGCAAACACTAGGCAATAAAGTGAATACTAATATTACGCCGTTCCCCGGCAACGGCGCCAAAAATTTGATGTCTTCTTTTAAATCGTTGTAATTTTGAAAAGATTTTTAGATGTAAAACATGTGAAAACCAGACATCAAATAATAAAAACCGGTTCTCACTAGTGGATGAGACCGGGTCGAACTCAGGGAACGGGAATATGTTGTATTCAAACACACAAATCTAAACTACTCTTTATTGCCGAATTATTTGAAATGTAAAAGGTTCAGAAAAGTAAAAACAACTAACTATTACAACAAATGAATACCCTTCGCAGAGGGCGTAAAGTGCAATATTTACAAACCCAATTAAAATTCCTAATTCTAAAAATAAAAGCAAAAAGACTTTATTCTTCGTACTTCGTGTCACGTAATCGCTTCCACTCCACTCCTGTGCTATCCTGCACAATTCAAAGGAACACGAGCAGTACCAGAGCTAGAACATGAAAGAAATGATAAAAGACATCTAATAGACTAATTACAATTGAAAAACTAATTCTAATTAAATCTACTAACCAATTAACTAATTAGAAAACAATTAACTAACAATTACAAAATGAAAAAAAGACGATCAAGAGATGCAAAACAGAAAGAAATAGAAATTTACACGAAAACAGAAAATCAAAGTATTGAAAGACAGGGAAACAACATGTAAAAACTAGAAAATGAATGTAAAACAGAATTTGAATGTAAAAATGGAATGTGAAAACATGAAATGAAGTGTTTGAAAAACAGAAAAATGAAAAGAAAAACTGAAGAACAACAAAAGTAATGCAATGAAAAACAGGAATTAGAAATGAAAGAGATAGAAACTTAGCAAAATGAATTTAGAAGGTGAAAAACAGGGAAACAGCAAGTAAAAAAAATAGGAAAAACAAGAAACTTAGTAAACAGGTAAAACAGAAAATGAAGACATTAGAAACAAAACAAAATATTCAAAAGACAGATAGACTAAAATTACAAACATCGAACATGCTGAAAATACAAAACATAGAATATGCTGGAAATAAGAAATTACAAAATAGGAAAAAAAAATAGTATGTAAAAATCAAAAAGTACACATAACAGAAAATGAAATGAAAAGCAGAAAATCTAAAATTGAAACAGTAAACAAAATAAAATGCATGACATTGTGAGAATGAGAAATAAAATGAAAAACAGAACTGGAAATTACAGAAAACACTACAGGAAATTCAGGAATTAACAAACAGGAAATTCATTTAAAGAAAACTGGAAACCGAAATTCAAGAAAAACAAGAAATGAAAATAACAAAACGTTAAACAGGAAGTATAATGAATGTAAAATAGGGAAATCTATGCATTGAATGAATCGGACTGCAAAAAAAACAAGAAATAACTGGAAGAAACACTAAAAGCAATGAGAAAAAAAATCGGAATCACAGGAACTCAGTAATTGCAGAAAATCAACAAAAATTCAAATGCCAATAACAAAGCAAAATTCTACTCAGAAAATTAAGGAAATTTAAAGAATGCTACATATCTGATGCTTAATTCACAATGAGAAATAGGTCATTACAGAAATATACGATCTAATTTTTTTTTTTATGGAATGAACAACGATAAAGAAAAACATGCGGTCTTTATATCTGTTTTTTTTTTATGTAAACAATGCTAAACAAGAGCATATGAAGAGGAAGAAGAAGAAGAAGTAGAAGAAATGAAAATCAGACTGAAGAAGATCTGAACCGGAGGAAGAAGAGAAAGAAGAAAATACAGAGGATGAAGAAGAAATAAAGAAGAAGAAGAAGAAGTAGGAGATGAAGACTTACCGTGGAATGGAGCTGGAAGAAATCAGAGAAGATATGGCTTCCACTTCAGGCGCCGCAATCGACTGGAAAATTCCTTACTACCGGATGAGGATGATCGGCTGCTGCTGCTACTGGAAAAAGAAGAAGAAGAAGAAGATGAGGGAATCCGGCAATTAGGAAAAACAGAAGGAAGATGGGAAAATCAGAGGGGGAAAAGCATTTTGGCGCACAAAATTGGAGCCCCCCCCGATCTGTTGTACGCCCCTTTTTAAAAGGGTTTACACCGGTTGGAACCGGTTTGAAACAACCCCTTTTTATTTTCAAAACTTCCAAACCGGTTCCAACCGGTTTGGTTTTTACTTTCTTCTTTTTATAAATACAAACCGATTCCACCCGGTTTGTATATTTTTTTTTATTATTATTTATTTTTTTTTTTATTCTTTTCAAAAGTAAAGAAAACTGTGAAAATTTTCAAAAACAAAACTCTTTATAAAAGAACTTCAAAACTAATCTACTATATTTTTTTTCTTTTCTTTTCTAAAAAAAAACACAACACTTAAAATGAATAAAACTATTTTTCTAATTTTTTTTTCTTTTTAATAAAAACTAAAACCAACTAAAACTAAAATAGGCATAAGAATGTAAAATAAAACTATTTTTTTATTCATTTTCTAATTTTAAATTATTTTAGCACATTTACTCAAAAACTAACATAAAATTGGGTTTTTGAAACATTATTTCATAAAATCATGCATATTTAAATGTTAATAAACCCTGAATTATATGCATGATCATGAAGCGGGTCAGTCCTCTGTATAGAAAAGCAAGCGCGACCATGGCTATCGAGAGACGGTTGGTCTGTCAACTTCCCCATCTTCTCAAAAGTTGAACTATTCTGACATCCACATAATTTTGTCCATCTGGAAAGAAAGCAAGTCCCACAGTACACAAAACCATCGCATGCTGAATTCTCTCTCGAGCTGTCCTGGACAACGAGCTGACTTCTGCGAATTCTCCATACTGTCGGTAGATCTCGATCAGACTCACGTACTCATTCCCATTTTCTTCAATCAGTGGCCAAGACTTGCGCCCTGTCATGCGAGCTACGGCATTTTTGGGGTCCAGACCCTTGACATTGATCAGAAACTGCTGCTCTAACGGATCTCCAGGCTGACCGGCTGGCTCAGGCAGTCCCATAATCTCTGAAAATTCATCCATCAGTAGTGTCATCTCGCCCCACGGGAACCAGAACGTGCAAGTGCGCGGATTCCACCGCTCTGCCAGTGCATGAATCAGATTGCCGTTGACTGTCAACTTTCCCACTGCAGATGCCAATTCCAACCCGCAATCGCTCAAGTGGTCCGGAAACATACGAGAGAAGTTTTTGAACCAGACATAGTACCACCGGGGAAGAAGGGTCCGGTGCTAAGAGATCGATGCTCAAGAAGACTTTGTCGCACCTCATAGGAGATGTGACCCTCAGGAAAAACAGAATCGAGCTGACTGGATGCCATTGGACTGAAAGACAAGAAGAC
This sequence comes from Nuphar pumila, assembly GCF_984573655.1. Taxonomy (NCBI): domain Eukaryota; kingdom Viridiplantae; phylum Streptophyta; class Magnoliopsida; order Nymphaeales; family Nymphaeaceae; genus Nuphar; species Nuphar pumila. The sequence goes on along the minus strand of NC_143259.1, from coordinate 70,984,241 downwards.
TGGAATTAGACTTTGGAAAAATACAAGAAATTTGAAAATTGCAGGCAGGATAAAATGAAAGATGGAAATTCGAAGTCCAGAGGAACGAAAGAATGGAAAATTTCCTGGAGTTTTGAAGGAAAAGATGGATAATTTAGAAAAATCGTCCAGGGTTTTTGAGAAAAAGGAGATATTTCATAAAAGATGAAAAATGAGGTATTTTGGAAAATTGTTTGGTATTTTGGAAAAATTGGGAAAAATAAGGCGAAAATGAATATCATACATTCAATTACAAACAATTATGCACATACAGCAATCCCTAAGAAGCCAACTCTAAATGCATTGATTTTGAAAGAGCTTTAGGACCCTAATCGTGACTCTAGGCTCAGATCAACTGTGTCCAATCATGCTATGCCGATATACTCGAGCCGAGGCTCGATGTACGTGGCATAAAACTCATCTCCGGGTCTAGGCTTGTGTTTTCCCAACATCCTTGAGCGCCTGCCGATATACGTTGGACTATGGCCCTTGGTACGTGGTAGGGGGGCGTTAGCCCAAATAAGTGGCCCAGTTGTGAGGCTCTGTCCCGAACTATGGTTCTGGAAGAGAGCCCAGCAACGTGAAGACCGGGTAGACATAGGTGGGGTGGTTTTTGAAATATGACCACATGCAGGCAAACAGAGGGCTCTAAGTCCTAAAGAGATAGAATTTTGAAATTTTTTGAAGAAGCAAACATTGTTTTCATACAAGTCCTAGATTGAGGAGTGTTGTATTTCAGACCTAAATCTAAGTGAGCATGCATAATTCTCCTCAATATGGTCCTATCAAACCATGCCTAGTCTACATGCAATCCATGTCAACTGGGTTCAAGTCTAGGCTCCTAGGTTCACATGATATCAGAAATTAAAAGCTGACAGTTCAAAGAGCATGATTTTGATAATTGAGCTAAGTCAAAGCACATAATTGATCAGACGAAGACAGGTCCCATCTCGGTCGCTAAACCTGTTATCATCGCAAAATTTTTCCCCTCCCTTGCGAGAGAGAAACGAATTTCGCGAGTCAAACTCGACCAAAGTTTTGAAATTGGTTTTAAAAATTACTCGCCTCCGTTTTGAAAATTTGCGGGAAAATTCCGTAGAATGGGATCCGCCTGTCGGTACGAGGTTCAACCGTTCCTGGCGCCTTTACCAGGGGTAATTGAACCAAGGATCAATTATGTGCTTTAACTTGACTCAAATATCTAAATGATGCTCTATTTTTCCTAGAATGCACAAAGAATCAGGCTTGTGCTATGGAATTTTAAAAAAAATGCAAGTTTAAAAAAAATATGAGGTTTGCTTTGGAAAATTGAAATATGCTGGAAAAATGATTGGAAAAGTACTTGAAATTGGGATTCTTGGGAAAATCATTGAAGTTCATTGAAAATCAGAAATTTGCATTGGAAAGTGATTTCTCAGGAAAACTTGAACTTTGGAAAATCGATTTTGAAATTTGGAATTGCTTTGCTGAGAAAATGGATTTGAGAATTCTAAGAAAATCTAAGAAATTCATTGGAAAATGACTTTTGAAATGGAAAATAAATTCTCAGGAAAACTGGAAAATATGAGAAAATCGATTTCTGAAAACTTGAGATTTTGAAATTTGAGAATTTGAAAACATAGGAAAATCTTGGTTCGAAATTGGGAAATGCTTTGAAATCTCTTTTCAAAACTCAGGATTTTGAGAAAATCAGATCCTGAGAAAAACTTGGAAATTTTTGAGAAAGCTGAATTTTCTGAAATTGAAATTGGAAAATGAATTTGAGAATAATGCAATTTGAATGATATGAATGAATGAGTATGAATTTAAAAAGGGAATTTTATTGAGAAATTGGGAAATCCTTTTGAAACTTTGAAAAATGCAGTGCATTTTTGAAGTTAGCCTAAGAGTGTAGGCTGAATGCGGCTGATATAAAGATCATAAATCTTGGTTTTCTTCGTATTCTAACTATGGCCATAAATACGAATCCCACCGAGTTTATAAACTCCATAAAAGCTTGTGCACATGCCATTCGTGTAAACCATAGTGGATTTGAAATAAATGCACATGAATCATACATCAAATATTGAAATTTGCATAAATTAAACTATATGCAATGCAACCCTATTCTAAGCATAAAATGTAACTCTTATTCCAAATATTACATTGATTTTTACATTGAATTGAAATAAAAGAAATAAAATGGCTAAGTCTTCTTCTTGAATATTCCTGCAAAACTGGAAAATAAAGTTAGCACAAAAATGTAGGTTTTTCTGAATTTATCCGAAAATATGGAAAATTATCGGATATTATTCAGATATAAACCCAAAATCATACCCCCTTTGATATAAACATGATGAATAATGAATAAATTTCGAAAATAAACTTGAAAATTCGAAATTGGGGTCAAAATGACCAAAATACCCCTGATGACCTTGAAATCAGGGTTTTCTGAAAGAATTTTTGTAAATTTTGGAAATTTGAAAATCAAATGAAATAAATCAAACATAATATGATAAAATATGATGATATGCATGAAATTTTGGAGAATTAGAAATTGAAATTTCGAAATTTAGGTCAAAATGACCAAAATACCCTCGATAACAAGACTATGGCCTTGAAACCAGGGTTTTCTGAAATAAATTTTGCAAAATGGAAAAATATGAAATGCAAATGAGATTAAAATTAACCCTAATATGATTCTGCATGCTTATGTACATGATAAAAACCCTAAAATGGCGAAAATATCATAAAATATCAAATTTAACTTGATTTTCGCTTCTGAATTTAAAGATAAACTAACACATGGAGCAAATGAACTTGGAATTAAACCAAATTTGGCATGAACACCTAAAATAACCCTAAAAACAGAATGGAGCTCGAAAATATAATTTTTTTGTACTTTTAAATATGAAAATTCAAATAAAAACCCTAAATTTTATGATTTTTGCCTAAAATATTGATTCTAAAGGGGATTTAGGATATCAAACTTCCATAAAAATTTCCCAAATTTTATGAGATGACATAGGACAGTAAGGCAAGGATTTTTTCCTTTTACACTTTCTGTTTTTGACCTATGGTCGGAGGTGTACCACTCCGGCAAATCGGATCGGAATCCGGCGACTCTAGTAAATGAAGGAAACAGACAGGTTTCGGTAGAAAATGTGGTAAAAATGGCAGACAGATGGGGAAATGGCTGAAATTGTGGACAAATGTCCCTGACAAACATAGGAAGATTTTATCTTTTGACACTATTGGGATTCAAGTTACGGTTTGGAAAAGACCACACTGTTATCAGAGACCTAAATCTCTGGAATTTCTGGACATTGGAATCTGTTAGACAGAAAGAGAAAATCCGAGAAAAATAATGAAACAAATCCAAAAATTCCCAAATTTTGGGAAATGACAGGAAATCATGTTAAAAACAACTTTCATGTTGAAAGTTTTTGCAGACGGACTACATATTTGGAGGAGTCGGTGCATTAAGATCTGTCTATATCCAGACAAAAGAGAATCGAGATTTTCCCAGGGGTCTGAGAAATCCGATTTTTTACAGAGGTCAAAACTGACTGGAAAAACCTCAAAATTTCCAGATCATTAGTAGATTCAATCATGAATCTACTGTGATTTTTGGAAGACAATCTGAATCTTCCACAATGGTGGTGCCGGAGGTTTTTGTCTGCTAAAGCAGAAATTGAAAATTCAGAGAAGTCCAAAATCCCAGCTTGGGATTTGATTTTTTTGATAAGGTTCCAAAACTCAAACGGATCTAAATTTCTAACATGAGATCTTGGACAAATAAACCTAACTACAAATATTTTTTTTTTGGATTTATTGAAACGAAAATCTATGTAAAATAGTGACTGCAACTTATGCTGAAATTAACATCTACAAGTTTTAATACGAATCTTAAGGACATTAAATAAACTACTAATAAAATAATAAAACTAAATTAATGAGATGCCTAAAATGCATATTTAACATAAATATAATGTTTAAAATGAAGAAAAAAAAAAAACCGAGGATGTACGAAGTTGACTTAATATTGGCTATTAGTGAGAGATCCAGTCCATCAAAGGGATGGATCATCTCACCTATGTAGCCTTATCATAGAAAATAAGAACTTTCAACCACGCAAAACTTGTCCTAAAATCTGTGTTTTCATATGGGATTCAACATCTTAAAGGGGTAAATATTTTAGAGGAGATCGTTCAACACAAATGGGGAACATAGCCTTACCTTGCGCTCGCTTGGATTTGTAGTTGGACTTGAAGAGGCTGCGTGGGAGTTTGGAAGAGCGTTGGGGCTTGAAACGAGGGGCTGAAGATAGCAAGCTGGAGCAATGGAGACCTGGAGTGGGAGAAGATTTTGATCGCCCAGGGGCTGTTGCTGGGCTGTGGTGAATGAGGATTGTAGCTGGATGGAGGTCCGGCTGGTGGTGGCGCCTTGCTGCAAAGGAGGTGGAGCTGCCACTTGGTGGCTGCCGGCTAGAGTAGTTGATGCTGCTATGGAGGAGAGGATGGTAGCAAAGGGTGATCAAGGAGCCTCTTGATGTGGCTGAAGCAAAGGGGGAGCTGGGCTTTAAGGTGGCTGAACCGGCTGGGAGGAATGGCTAGAAGAAGGAGGTCCGGCTGGTGAAGGTGGTTGTGTTGCTGTCAAAGTGTGGTTGACACAGGTGGCTGGAGAAGGCTGCTGTTGTGGAGAGCTTGAAGTTTGAAGGTGCTGCAACGATGGAAGTTGGAGCTAATGATGATAGCATGTTGCTGCTGCCTTGATTAGGGAGGAGCTTGCTGGAACTTGAAGATGAAGCTGCTGTGCTGTGGTGAAAGATGGGCTGCATCAAGTGTAGGTGGTGCTGTCAAGGAAGGAGAGGTGGAGAAGCTGTTGTGGATGTTGCAGCAATGGTGAGGAGCTGCTACAAGGAGGATGGCTGTTGTGGCTGCAACAGCCAAGAGAGAAGGAGAGAGCTCAAGGGAGAGAGAGAGAGAGAGAAAGAGAGAGACGTGAATTGAGCTTGGGAGGCCAGCCGTTCTTTTTTTTTCTTTTGTTTTTTATTGGTAACTTAGGAAAGATGATATCTTTCCCTAAGTTACCATTGATTAATGAAGAAGGCTGTGTAATGCCCAAGGCTACAGCCGTATGGCTTTGGAGGAAGAAAAGAGTAAGGAAGGGAAGAAGGAAAAGGAAAAGGAAAGAAGAGGGGAGAAAGAAAAGGAAAGAAAGGGAGGAAAAGGAGAGGGAAAGAGGAAGAGAAGGGGCTGGATAGGGTATACGTGAGTGGCTGGGAGAGGAAAGAAAGGAGGAAAGAAAGAAAGAAAAAGAAAAAGAAAGAAGAAAGAAAGAAAAGAAAGAAAAAAAAGAAAAAAAGGAAAGTAAAAAAAATAAAAATAAAAAAGAAAATGGAGGAAGAAAGAAAGGAAATGGGCTGGATTGAGGGCTAGGGTGGTCGACCCCCTTGTGGGTCCCACCTTAGGAAAATAAAATAATAAAAAAAAAAATAAAACAAAAAAAAAAAAAAATAAAGAAAAAGGTAAAAATTTTTTTTCTTTTTTTTATAAATTAAAACAGAAAAGGCAAATGGATGGGCCATCTCAGAGCGGGTCCAAATTCCACTTTTGAAATTCATTTTGACGATTAAAGGGGTAAAATAGTCTTTTCAGAAACTTTCCAGATGAAACGAGCTATTTTTGGCAGTTTTTGAAACGAGCTCGGATTTTGAAGTTCAATACCTCATTGCGAAGCAAATCCAATGTAGAATTTAAAAATGTAATTTTGAAAGAAATCCAAATTGTTTTTGTTGAGAAAATGCTTCCAAATCTATTTTCAGACAAAATGAGCTATTTTTGGCAGTTTTTGAAACGAGCTCAGATTTTGAAGTTCAATAGCTCATTGCGAAGCAAATCCAGTGTAAAACTTGAAAATTTGATTTTGAAAGAAATCCAGATTATTTTTCTTGAGAAAATATTTCCAAATTTAGACTCCCGGGGTGAAAATGTCAATTTTGGAAACCCGAGGTTTGAAATTGATTTTTGAAAACTTTTAAAACTCAATCTGGATTGAAATTTATAAAGCTGGAGTTCTGGACTTCGAAAATGAAATGAAATGTGATGAAATGTTATGAAATGATGAGAAATGATATGAAATGATGAGAAATGACATGAAATGCTATGCGAAATGCTAACCCTGAATGAAGAATTTTGGATGTTAGACCCCGATTGACACTTGTACCAGTTCAAAAAGTGTTAAAATTGACAAAATTTGCAAAAATGGTTGAAGAAATGATTTTCGAGCTCTGCCAAGCTAGAGTAACACTGAAAATTAGGGTTTGAGCTGGATTCAACTGAAATGAACTGGATTGAGCTGAGTTTTAGAGTTTCAGAACTCAAATGAACTCAACGGACACTGACTCAACTGACCTTTCCAACTGAATTTTCAAGAAAAGCTGCCATTTTTAGAGAAATGGTATGGAATGGTCATTGGAATGAAGTGAATTACGAACCTGAACTGGGTTTGAGCTAAAACAAAGGTCAGTAATACTGAGATGAACTAAAATCAAGTCTCAAACACTAACTCAACTGACTGGACTCGGCTCAATTTCAGCTGAAAGAGCTGAAATGGACTAAAATGGGCTCCTGAACACTTAGAAATGGTTTTGAACTGAAATTGGAGCACTTGAACTCCTGGTGAGCTCAAGTTAGACTCTGAGGAATATGACTGACTATGAATGACTGACTCAGAGGCAATTTGCTTGGATTTGAGTGAGAAATAAGCTCATTCCCGAAGAAATGATCCCATTTTGGCAAGAATGGTTAGAAATGAAAATGGTCTTCTCACTGTGAGCTCAGATGAGCTTGGAATGATTGATATTCTAAATGTTCTGAACTGACCAGTGAGCTTGGTTGACTCCGACTGACTAGGGTTCGGGATGACCTAAGGGTAAAATGGTAATTTTCCTAATGAAAATGGGTAAAATGGTGATTTTCTAAAACTGACTCGGGGTTTGACTCCTACATTGTCCTAACAGGGTTGGCACTGCACGAGGAGGGTTGTTTGAGAATGGATGAGGAAAATTTGGGGTGTTTACAGAGAGCTTCGACGGAAGCTCGTTTCTTTTGTGGCCCTCGTTTTATCATCTTTGGCCAACCCCTTCACAGAGGACCCTCTTCTAGGGAGAGTGTGATGGACTCGTTCCTCTGTGATACTTTCAACTTTGTTTTTCGGCCACATTTCCATAAGAGAATCCTAGAGATAGGGAGTTTTGACGAAAACTTAATTTCTCTTCGAAAGTTCCGTTTTGCAAACACCTCCTCTTTCGGGGAAGAGAGGAGTATTTCCAACTTCCCATTCAGGTAAGGGCTTAAGCCTGAGTCTCTCTTTTTGGGGAAAAAGAGAGGAGAATTTTGTCATGGATGTGTCGGCTCGATGTCAAGCGACCTTCGTCAAGGTATTTTTAGAATACGTTGCCAATTTGCTATCAAAAGTTATTGTTGATCTCAAAATTTTCATCGCACAAAAGAATTATCTCAAGCTACCTTCAGTATCATTTTCAAAAGAGCAAGACTCTTGCGAAATAAGAGCTAAATTCAAGCTTATTCTGTTGGTCAACCTAGAGGATGAAGAAAAATCTTCGATATGATCGGCAGAGGAAAATTCAATGATGTTGAAAAGCCATGAGTGAGCTGATATTGATCATAGCTATGGCGCATGCTTAAAGAGTATTCTTTTGCAGTAAGACAGTGGAAATATCCTGGGCAGTAAAAAGAACCTACCCAATCCATATATCCTCAGTCATCTAGGTTAAGCTGCAATCAAATATCCGCAAAAGGGATCTCTCAATTGTCGTCAAGATGAAGGAGAATTAAGCGAGTGGACCCCCGGGGCCAAAGAAGATTTGAAACATCTCCAAGATGACAGAGTTTGCGACAGATCCTTCCAGGGAAAGTTCGGATCACCGTCGAGATGAAGGCATATGCGATGGACCTACCGACAAACCCTAAAAGATATTTGATTTCTGCTATCATTTAGAGATTTCAACCCAAGGACCAATGTCATAATTCCTGAGAAAGAAAAAGAAGGATCGGAACATCTCCAAGATGAAGGAGTTTGTGACGTACCCTTCCTTGAAAAAGAGAGAAAAGTCAGGACATCTCCAAAATGAAGGAGGATGTAAAAGAACCCAGAAAAGATCCATGGTTCAAAAGGAGTGCAAACAGATCATCATGGGAAATGCCCAAGATATCAAACTGCCCGAAACTGTCAAGAATCATCTTTACCTATGTGAAATTCTTTATCAATGTCTTTTCACCTAATTGCTTTTATGAAACTAAGAATGTTTCCTCTTCTTTTCATATTAGGGAAATTGATATCTTCCTTGAGGAAACTCAACAGCAACAAATTTGAATTTTAGATCTCAAAATCTATAAAGTTAGCCCAATTGAAGCTAATACTCTAGGTAGAAAGAGGTGATATCTTCACACATGAGCACAATTCAATCATTCTGAATCAACTACAATTTTTGGCATTTTATTGACAATATTTTCTAATTATCCCAACATGAAGTGTGAACTTGAGATCGTTTTGACGTATCCTGACATCATCCCTCCTTAGGACTGAAAAGTCCTTTCCTTCCGGCTGATCTGAGCGCTCTCAGATTCGCACACTTCCCTGTGCTCCCCACTGTCCCGCCATAGACAGTTCCCGCTCAGGATAAGGGTTAAACCTGAACTTTTTGCAAAAGATCTGTTATTGTCAAAAGCTATTTTCAGTCCCAACAATGAGGCGCCCAAGAACAACCCCTTTTCAAGCTTTAGGGACCCCCATTTTATTCCTTTTGCAAAAACCCCTCTAGGATTTGTTGTGCAAAGTCTAGAGGCCCATCACAGTTTTCCTCGCCCCTCGAGGATTCTGTATCCATTCAGGCTAAGGATTAAACCTGTTACCTCGCCCCTCGAGGTACAAACCCAGACCTTCTGCGAGAGGTCGTCTGTTTTTAGAAAGTTGATTTTTTTTTTTTAGTCTCAGCAATGAGGCGCCCAAGATCATCCCCTTTCCAAGCTTTAGGGAATCCCTTGTTTTTCTCTTCTCGCAAACCCCTTCTGGATTTGTTCGTCCGAATTCCGAAGGCCCCATCATGGTTTCTTCATCCGAGGATTCCGTATCATCGTCCCTTTCAGGTTAAGGGTTAAGCCTGAACCTCGCTCCATGAGGTATTTTCCATTCAGGTTAGGGTTAAACCTGAGTCCCATTTCCGACTAGATATCCTTTCTAGTCCCATCACGGTTTCTTCGCTCAAAGATTCTGTATATCCATCTCAGGATAAGGGTGAAGCCTGAACCTCGCTCTGCGAGTTACCTTCCTTTCAGGTTTGGGTTAAACCTAAGCCTCGCTTAGACGAGGTAATTCTTCCCGTCCCATCATGGTTTTTCCCACAAAAGAATCCATGTTCTGTATATCCATCTAGGAAAGGATCATGTTTTAAATTTCATCTCACAAGGCATTTCTATCAAAAATGTCCCATCGAGGTCCGTTTATATTTCCTTTCCCCCATCCAAATTATCTTGATCTATCTTCGTCCCATTCAGGTTAAGGGCTAAACCTGAGTCATTCTAAAGGGTTGATCTTATCTCACCCATGAAACTTGATCAAAATTCTTATCTTTCACCATCCCTAGGATTTTCACCCAAAGTCCCATCACGATTTCCTCATTTCTATCATTCAGTCATATCGTTGTCGAGGATTTCATCCCCCCCGGGACCATTCAGGATAAAGTTTCAAGCCTGGCAAGCCATATTTTCAAAATAATTCTTCCACACCCAGCTCGGATCAGCTGACTGGGGCATTTTTCAAAATTTGGAGTGTTTCTTTGCCACTAAGCTCGGCTTTCAACCGGCTTAGTAGCAAAGAGGGGCATCTGTGAACACCCCAAATTTTTCAAAATGTTATAAATATCCCCTTTCTTCCCTTTGTCCCCATTTTCTGGGTAATTGAGTCAGTTTTAAATCTAAATCCCCTTTTTGTTTCTCAAAATTTGGTTAAAATTAAATTCATTTTCCATATCTGACTCAATTTTGGATCCGGATCCATCATCAAAATCCAAATCTGAGCTTCATTATCCAATTTTAAATTAAATTCTCAAAATTACCAAAATAATCTTTTGAAAAGCTCAGACACTTCGTCCGGTATCTGTTTGGATCTGTCGAGTTGTATTTCTCGATTCGAGGTTTAAAACTCGAACATTTCCTCCAAACCTGGGTCCAAACCCCTCTTTCTGAAGAAATTTTCCCCAAGATGGCCCGAAATTCTTGAGAAAACATTTTTAAATATTTCTTAGAAAAATACAAAAATTTAGTGTTTAAACTTTAAATCTTAGTTTTTCTATTACCAAAAATACAAAAAAAATGGAAAAAAAAAAAAAAAAAAAAAAAGACGGAAAAATCATGCTACAAAAAAAACCCAAAGAAATTAGGAAAAACTATGCGGTTTTTGAAAATTTTTGTCGAAAAACTCACCTTCAAACCATCTTTTTAGAAAAATCTGAAAAGGAGGCCTGTTTTTGGAAAAACTAAGTTTCGAGGTTTGAGGGTCGAGTTAGGGTTTTGAAAACCCTAACTCGCCTCCCTCCCTCGGCCATTCTCTCTCCCTCCATGGCTGACCACCCCCATGTGCATCCTTCATCCTTCAGCCATCCGATTTCCGCCATCTTCTTCCTCAACCCTCCATCACCAACGACTTCAACCCTTTCTCACATCCCTCTATCGCAGGACGGACACCCCCATCGTTGGTCGTCGATCCTCAACAAATTCTCCTCTGCTCGAAGCTTCCTCAGACTCTATATAAGCCGGGCAGCAGCAAAAAAGGTGGGGGGGCGAATCAACCTTCCACGGCTCCCTTTTCCTTCTTCCTTTCCGCTGTCTCCTTCCACTTCGGCGTAGTCGACTGAAAGGAACGGAGGTTGCAACGACAACTCGAATCCCACTCAACCCTGAACCTTCGATCGTGTACAGTTTTAGTTAATCTCTTGTCAAGAATCGTTTGGGATGAAATTCAGAATCAATGATTTGAATCCTGAGGGTTGCAATACTGGTATACAGGTATGCATCATTTTTTTTTTATTCATGTTTTTTTTCTTTTTCTTATTGGCACCGTATATAGTTAGATCACCCTTTGTATTTGATCGTCATTTTCCATGCCATGGCTTGTGATTACCATTTCTATTGATCATCCTTGGTACTCTTCTAACCTGTGTCTTGGAGTTTACTCACTGACTTTCACGCCATCCCTTGCCCACCTGTGGCATTCATATGGTATTAAGTCACCATCCGCATCAGTTATTTTCTACCTTCTTTTTTTTTATTTTATTTTATTCAGCATAAATGTATTTTTTGTCTCTATGGTGTATCTGATTCATGGGTCCCCATTTAAACGTTGGACTCAATATTCCATTTATGTCAGGTTCAAGGACCAAGACCATATTCCTTGATGGTGTCAGCTTTAGTAAGATTCGTTGATTTCATTTCACCCCAAAATTTAAGGGGCCGATCTGGGTGTTAACCAGAATCCAATAAACCCGCTGTCAAAGTTATATAAAATCCTATTGCTAAGATTCTACAGATTTCTTTTTTTTTCTCTTTGTTGTTTTAGCAGGAATTTTGATGACCTGTATACAAAAAAAAAAATTCAAAGATCCCCATCACATCTTATGAGGTTTTAGATGTTATCTGAAGCGCTGAACTACCAGTTTGTGATGGAAAGTCCAAGTTTCATCTTCCTTTTGTTGGACTGCCCCATTTCCTTCGAGCAAAGTGTCACCATTTGTTTTGTTTCTGTGCAACACTTAGAACTGCCACCTTGGAGGCCAATCTTGGTCAATCCATGCGAGTGTAAGAGCCAAGATGCTGGTCCTCGGTAACCTGAGCATGCAGGTAAGAGAGAATCAGAGTTCACCATCATAAATTATGAGAAATTGGCTCAATTAATCGATTTTTTTGTAAGGCCACAGAATATGATGATACTTTGGCAGCTATACAATCTTGATTTCAAGTCAAATCCACACCTGAATATGTCAACATATGTTCATGAGGTTCCGAGTTACCTCCCATCCACTCATTTACTGGTATGAGGTAAGTCCCCTTTCCAAATACTGTCATTAAATAGTCAATAGTCTAGAAGAATTGGCTTCGCAAAACCAAGTGCAGAAGCAATATATATGTTGTATGCCCCTTTTCTTCTTCTCTTTTCTTTTCTTTTGGTGTATTATGCCTGTAGGAATGCTTAATCTCCATTCGCTGAATATAGATCTCATTGCGAATCATCCCAAATCGCATGAATCGTGTATTATAGTCCAATGCATTATGGATATAATCGCTACTTATAGGATATTAATTTAAAATCACCATAGTTACATCTTGTTCTGTCTCATCTTGATGCATAGCATATTATCAAGTAGTGTACATTCCTTGGGATATGTTATTTAGATGATTTGGATCTAATTAAAATTTCAATTGTTATTTTTTTTTTTTTTTTTGCATTTTTTTTTCTTCATGATTTACCATCTCTAAATTTTTTTTTGGTCGCACTCACATCTTCTGTTCTGTTTTACATCCAGTATACCACTACATCTGTGTCATTTCCATTGCTACAACTACTGCTGTACTTTTCCACCATTAATTGTACCTTCACACACAACAACATTGCATGTCATTCCCTTGCACCAGCCTCCTCTAATATCACTGTCCATGACACATTCATGACATCCCAAACCAGTCACAATGTCAATGAAATCTCAATGTGAGTAGATAAGCTGTAGGTGTAGAGGCAGCTGAATTTACTTATCTAAGTCGGTTTGATCCGAACGAATAAGGAAAATCTAGTTCTAATTTTAGGCAGAGTGAGGACTCTTAGAGGGGCTTTCATATAGACCACTGATGAAAAATTGCTGGGGTAATAGTGGTATGAATGACCAGCTTCTTTGTAACGCCCCGGATTTCCAAAACAAAGCTAAGTTAAAATTTTCATGGATTTTTTTTTTTTTTTCTTTGCAGCGGAACTTAGAAAAGCTTTTAGCAGCGGAATAAGACGATAATGAGTCGTCGGTTTTAGAAAACTTCGAGCACGTTGCAGGTATGTGGCCAAGCAACTCATTGACCACCAAAGTGTTCCATTTTATCGAAAGCACATATTTATTACAACACTACTGCTTAGAAAAGCAGTGAAGGTTCAATAAAAAGGAAGCAGTACAACTCTGTCTAGAGAAACCCTGGAACTTGATGCCGCCTTGCTCCGCATATCGCCACGCAGGTTCAACACCTGAAATCCCCATTAAACGGGGTCAGAACCACTGATGGTCTGGTAAGTAGGCAAACACCTATCTATTCAACTCAAGTAAATGCATAGACCACTCAGGGTCGCAGTTCGTAATACGACGCTCAAGCCTCCATGACTTAGCGTATATCGCAAAAGCCTCATTAGGGCTATGAGTTGAACATCCACGCAAGTCGCCATGACTTCGCATAAGTCTCTTCAGGGCTATGAGTTAGAATAACCTCTTAAGTCTCTACGACTTAGCCTTGACTTCCTCAGAGTCACGAATGGATGTCTAGCTCAAGCCTTTATGCTTGGCACATCCGTATCCTACGAATCTAAGGATAGCTCTCCGAGCTTCACTTAGTCGTACGGATATCAATGGGGTTCTTTCCCAATCGGTCCAGTAGTATACCGACCATGACACCTTCACAAAGGTTATGCAGGACTGACTCAACAACGTCATCCACTCATACATTCAAAGTAGCGGTGTACCTAAGCTAATGCTTTGTTTCGATAATTGCACCTCCCCCTGGGCTTAGGGGACTCATATCTGGGCGACAACGCGACGATCTGGGGGTTGATTATTCTATGTATTTTAGATACCCCAGAGGCCTGTTGACCCCATCCCCCTAGTAGGACGGTACAGCATACCGGAAGAGATCCTTACTAGGTATCCGAATGCATTCTGCTACTGCAGTAGTTGGGTTCAATCCTTAGATATTTAAGGATAACCACGACCTCCATACCTCTGAGTGACGAAGGCCATCAATGAACTCTATCAGGTTCGGGTGAAATATATGTCACTCAAGGCTGCGCCATCAACGTCTTCCTCGGTGAGAAATTCTGAAAGGGGCCTGCCGGTCTTACAATTACTTGACGAACATTGCATGCCTATAGGGCAGCCTTTGAGAAGTATGTACCTGACCCCAATCAACCACACGGTTTTCACCGTGGAACAAAGGTTTTATTCATATGCATGCTTAACTCTGCTCTCGGCACTTCGGCCTTGACGAGCACTTCACCTCTTTCGGTGGAAACAACACACTCCGGCTCAGCGGCCCTTACGAGTCTGGTTGTCTGATAATTCTCAATGAGCATGCACATGACTCGATCTCTACGGATCGGCTACTCGGCGTATTTTTACGCAACGAGCTCAGGACCTCGTCAAGGCGCTACCACTACTTTGGCGCAATGGCTCTTACAAGTATGATGCCCTTGCAGGTGTCAGGGAGACGAGTCATTCTGACATCGTTCCAACAAAGGACATCATTGTGCCACTTAACTGGTTTTGGCAGCTCTTCTGTCAACACCTTCTCTGCTCTACCGGCAGTGGTGCGACGAACCTTTCTACATTGTAGAAGGCGTTCCATAACTGGGTAGCACTTCTGCTACGTTCTTTCTGAGCCATTCTTAGCTCCTTCAGGAATTTCAGCAGCACTTCCTCTCTTTTACGGAGAAAGCGTGCGTTTCTTTTATCCGTTTCAGCGGCATCTCCCCTCTTTGGTGGGAAATCGCTACGCTTAACTCGGGAAATGGATGCGCACCGTTGTGCGTACTTTGCATCCATCAAGGTTGCAGGAACCTTGGGCCATAGCCAGGCCATACGTAATTGATTTAGTCTTTACGTAAAGAGCATTTTGCCAAAAGGCGAAGCCTTTCCAATAGGGGCTTCATTCGTCAAGCAGAATCTTGTACGAGGAGCGGTAAGGGAATCGCATGGGCGATTTTGGAGTTGATCTCCGTTTGAACGCTCACTTACGCGCCATATATGTAATATAAGCAGAAGCCTGTGCTTTATACAGCGGCGGCGTAAAGGAAATGCATATACTATTGTTCAGGGTGTGTAACTGAACGAAATATTCTACATATATAACAAAACAGAAGCCTTGGCATCGTTCGACGCGACGGCGTAAGTAAATACATTGCAGAAAGCAGGAGCCTTGGCATCGTT